>NC_086445.1:185194807-185510432 GCF_028390025.1 Pseudophryne corroboree
TGGATGTGATCGGCTTGTCTATTTATGCCCCACACACAATACAATTCAATGGTCCCTACAATCTCATTGTTCATTGGACACAGGAATTCGGCTTCGCATTATAACAAAAGGTCATAGGTTGATTCATACAGGTGGGCTGTGACTATTTCCAACAGCTCAGGTGGGAGGGAAACTGGGTTTCCCGCCGCATGGATAATTAAGTGCAAATAATAGTAAATGGACATAAACTTCTTATGTCCATAACTATTCGCACGAGCGATTAATCCGCTCCAAACCAACACCGGAATATTGCTAATTAGATACTCTTCCGATGGATACTAAACACCACTGTACTACTCCTGTCTGACCCTTTGTATCAAACAAAGAGGGATTTCTCTGTTCATGAACATTCTACATTAACCAAACTTTCAGAATCTATCAAAGGGACCATGATCTACAAAATACATTATATAGTGAAAATGCGTAACGATTGAGTCGCACGCTACGAACACATGAACTCTACCGTAAATGCACATACCGCGCGCCCGCGGGTGCCCGCAACAGCGAGTATGCGCACGCACGGGAGAGCGCACGCATGCGCAGCGCAGACTTGTGTGAGGTGCAAATATGGCAGTGTGCATAGAGATATTTTTCTGACTTTGACAGCTGGCAAAAGCACAGCAAAGAACTGTGCGTTCTTCGAAATCACAAATCCACAAGGAGAGTCCAATTGTGTCGGTTGCGATGCCTGACCTTCCCAACACTGGACGTGAAGAGCATGCGCCTTCCACCATTTGTACGCCCCCTGCAAGTGCTGGAAGGAGCACCCGCAGTCCAGTTCCTGATAGTCAGATTGAAGATGTCAGTGTTGAAGTACACCAGGATGAGGAGGATATGGGTGTTGCTGGCGCTGGGGAGGAAATTGACCAGGAGGATTCTGATGGTGAGGTGGTTTGTTTAAGTCAGGCACCCGTGGAGACACCTGTTGTCCGTGGGAGGAATATGGCCATTGACATGCCTGGTGAAAATACCAAAGAAATCAGCTCTTCGGTGTGGAAGTATTTCAACAGAAATGCGGACAACATTTGTCAAGCCGTGTGTTGCCTTTGTCAAGCTGTAATAAGTAGGGGTAAGGACGTTAACCACCTCGGAACATCCTCCCTTATACGTCACCTGCAGCGCATTCATCATAAGTCAGTGACAAGTTCAAAAACTTTGGGCGACAGCGGAAGCAGTCCACTGACCAGTAAATCCCTTCCTCTTGTAACCAAGCTCACGCAAACCACCCCACCAACTCCCTCAGTGTCAATTTCCTCCTTCCCCAGGAATGCCAATAGTCCTGCAGGCCATGTCACTGGCAATTCTGACGAGTCCTCTCCTGCCTGGGATTCCTCCGATGCATCCTTGCGTGTAACGCCTACTGCTGCTGGCGCTGCTGTTGTTGCTGCTGGGAGTCGATGGTCATCCCAGAGGGGAAGTCGTAAGACCACTTTTACTACTTCCACCAAGCAATTGACTGTCCAACAGCCCTTTGCGAGGAAGATGAAATATCACAGCAGTCATCCTGCTGCAAAGCGGATAACTGAGGCCTTGGCATCCTGGGCGGTGAGAAACGTGGTTCCGGTATCCATCATTACTGCAGAGCCAACTATAGACTTGATTGAGGTACTGTGTCCCCGGTACCAAATACCATCTAGGTTCCATTTCTCTAGGCAGGCGATACCGAAAATGTACACAGACCTCAGAAAAAGACTCACCAGTGTCCTAAAAAATGCAGTTGTAGCCAATGTCCACTTAACCACGGACATGTGGACAAGTGGAGCAGGGCAGACTCAGGACTATATGACTGTGACAGCCCACTGGGTAGATGTATGGACTCCCACCGCAAGAACAGCAGCGGCGGCACCAGTAGCAGCATCTCGCAAACGCCAACTCTTTCCTAGGCAGGCTACGCTTTGTATCACCGCTTTCCAGAATACGCACACAGCTAAAAACTTCTTACGGCAACTGAGGAAGATCATCGCAGAATGGCTTACCCCAATTGGACTCTCCTGTGGATTTGTGGCATCGGACAACGCCAGCAATATTGTGTGTGCATTAAATATGGGCAAATTCCAGCACGTCCCATGTTTTGCACATACCTTGAATTTGGTGGTGCAGAATTATTTAAAAAACGAGAGGGGCGTGCAAGAGATGCTGTCGGTGGCCAGAAGAATTGCGGGACACTTTCGGCGTACAGGCACCACGTACAGAAGACTGGAGCAACACCAAAAACGCCTGAACCTGCCCTGCCATCATCTGAAGCAAGAAGTGGTAACGAGGTGGAATTCAACCCTCTATATGCTTCAGAGGTTGGAGGAGCAGCAAAAGGCCATTCAAGCCTATACAACTGAGCACGATATAGGAGGTGGAATGCACCTGTCTCAAGCGCAGTGGAGAATGATTTCAACGTTGTGCAAGGTTCTGCAACCTTTTGAACTTGCCACACGTGAAGTCAGTTCAGACACTGCCAGCCTGAGTCAGGTCATTCCCCTCATCAGGCTTTTGCAGAAGAAGCTGGAGACATTGAAGGAGGAGCTAACACTGAGCGATTCCGCTAGGCATGTGGGACTTGTGGATGGAGCCCTTAATTCGCTTAACAAGGATTCACGGGTGGTCAATCTGTTGAAATCAGAGCACTACATTTTGGCCACCGTGCTCGATCCTAGATTTAAAACCTACGTTGTATCTCTCTTTCCGGCAGACACAAGTCTGCAGGGGTTCAAAGAACTGCTGGTGAGAAAATTGTCAAGTCAAGCGGAACGCGACCTGTCAACATCTCCTCCTTCACATTCTCCCGCAACTGGGGGTGCGAGGAAAAGGCTCAGAATTCCGAGCCCACCCGCTGGCGGTGATGCAGGGCAGTCTGGAGCGACTGCTGATGCTGACATCTGGTCCGGACTGAAGGACCTGACAACGATTACGGACATGTCGTCTACTGTCACTGCATATGATTCTCTCACCATTGAAAGAATGGTGGAGGATTATATGAGTGACCGCATCCAAGTAGGCACGTCAGACAGTCCGTACGTATACTGGCAGGAAAAAGAGGCAATTTGGAGGCCCTTGCACAAACTGGCTTTATTCTACCTAAGTTGCCCTCCCACAAGTGTGTACTCCGAAAGAGTGTTTATTGCCGCCGCTCACCTTGTCAGCAATCGGCGTACGAGGTTACTTCCAGAAAATGTGGAGAAGATGATGTTCATTAAAATGAATTATAATCAATTCCTCCATGGAGACATTCACCAGCAGCAATTGCCTCCACAAAGTACACAGGGAGCTGAGATGGTGGATTCCAGTGGGGACGAATTGATAATCTGTGAGGAGGGGGATGTACACGGTGATGAATCGGAGGATGATGATGAGGTGGACATCTTGCCTCTGTAGAGCCAGTTTGTGCTAGGAGAGATTAATTGCTTCTTTTTTGGTGGGGGTCCAAACCAACCCGTCATTTCAGTCACAGTCGTGTGGCAGACCCTGTCACTGAAATGATGGGTTGGTTAAAGTGTGCATGTCCTGTTTATACAACATAAGGGTGGGTGGGAGGGCCCAAGGACAATTCCATCTTGCACCTCTTTTTTCTTTCATTTTTCTTTGCGTCATGTGCTGTTTGGGGAGTGTTTTTTGGAAGGGCCAGCCTGCGTGACACTGCAGTGCCACTCCTAGATGGGCCAGGTGTTTGTGTCGGCCACTTGGGTCGCTGAGCTTAGTCACACAGCTACCTCATTGCGCCTCTTTTTTTCTTTGCGTCATGTGCTGTTTGGGGAGTGTTTTTTTGAAGGGCCATCCTGCGTGACACTGAAGTGCCACTCCTAGATGGGCCAGGTGTTTGTGTCGGCCACTAGGGTCGCTTAGCTTACTCACAGAGCTACCTCATTGCGCCTCTTTTTTTCTTTGCTTCATGTGCTGTTTGGGGAGTGTTTTTTTGAAGGGCCTTCCTGCGTGACACTGCAGTGCCACTCCTAGATGGGCCAGGTGTTTGTGTCGGCCACTAGGGTCGCTGAGCTTACTCACACAGCTACCTCATTGCGCCTCTTTTTTTCTTTGCGTCATGTGCTGTTTGGGGAGTGTTTTTTGGAAGGGCCATCCTGCCTGACACTGCAGTGCCACTCCTAGATGGGCCAGGTGTTTGTGTCGGCCACTAGGGTCGCTGAGCTTAGTCACACAGCTACCTCATTGCGCCTCTTTTTTTTCTTCTTTGCGTCATGTGCTGTTTGGGGAGTGTTTTTTGGAAGGGCCATCCTGCCTGACACTGCAGTGCCACTCCTAGATGGGCCAGGTGTTTGTGTCGGCCACTTGGGTCGCTGAGCTTAGTCACACAGCTACCTCATTGCGCCTCTTTTTTTCTTTGCGTCATGTGCTGTTTGGGGAGTGTTTTTTGGAAGGGCCATCCTGCGTGACACTGCAGTGCCACTCCTAGATGGGCCAGGTGTTTGTGTCGGCCACTTGGGTCGCTGAGCTTAGTCATCCAGCGACCTCGGTGCAAATTTTAGGACTAAAAATAATATTGTGAGGTGTGAGGTGTTCAGAATAGACTGAAAATTAGTGGAAATTATGGTTATTGAGGTTAATAATACTTTGGGATCAAAATGACCCCCAAATTCTATGATTTAAGCTGTTTTTTAGGGTTTTTTGAAAAAAACACCCGAATCCAAAACACACCCGAATCCGACAAAAAAAATTCAGTGAGGTTTTGCCAAAACGCGTTCGAACCCAAAACACGGCCGCGGAACCGAACCCAAAACCAAAACACAAAACCCGAAAAATTTCCGGTGCACATCTCTAGCATTTCAGAGATATTGCGAAACTAGCACCTTTCAGCGCAGACGTGTGCTGCTACCTCTGAGAGTCGTGTCATAAAAATGACTTACTAACTTTGGGGCTCATTTAAATTTGGATGTAAGAGCTACTTGTTGAAGAAAATACACTGATATTTTAAGGATTTGTTTGTGTATTGTGTTTACAAGAGGTTGCATATACTGTAAGTGGCCATGAGAAACCTAATTTAAAATGCATGTAGCCATAGGGATCATTGTGCCTTATAACCAATGTAGGAAATGGCTCTGATGAGCCCATATGAATGTATGTATCTCTGATTTATTTTTACCCCCAAGAATGTAACAGCTGCTGCATAATGGTGTAAGGTGCAATCAGTGAGATTGCTGGTCTATTCAAGGAGTCAGTGAGATTGCTACTATTTCAGGGAGTCTCCTGCAGAATGAGGGAGGGTAGGCAACTATGGTAACTATAAACTACTATAAATCTTGTACTAACTTGTAACTTTAGGGTGAGTACCAGTACCATTGTTTATATAAAAAAAACATCAATGAGCAGACCTTACCCCTTTCACACCGCCTCTTGAACCCGGTAAATTGCCGATTTTTCAGCCTTCCTAAACGGTTCTAGCTGTGATGTGAAAGGGCCACCTTGAATTTACCGTTTTCAAAATACTGGTATTTTGAAACGGTTAAAAAGCAGGGTCCTACCCGGTTCAGAACCGTTTCACTGTGCAGTGTGAAAGGCTCTGAAACGGTATTTCCAAGCCACAGAAGGTGATAGGCTGTCTCCATGTGTGATGTCACCAGGCAGAAGCAGGAAGCTGGAGGAAAAACACATCAGACACATGAGAGTGGGTTTAGAAGTGTTTTCTTACTGCAAATATATTATACAGTGGCAACTTGGAGTGATGAAGAGGTGAGAGAGCTGCTAAGAATCAGAGGGGATGAGGAAATCTGCAGACAAATAACTGGGACAGTCAAGGATGCACTCATATATAAAAACATGGTTAAAATGCTTCAAGCTGCTGGGTTCCATCGTACGACTATCCAAATTATTAATAATTAATTAATTAATAATTATTAATAATGTGTGGGCCAGAAAAGTCCATTTATAATGACAACGACTGTTTTCTATGGGTGAAACGGGTTCAGTGTGAAAGGTACCAAAACGGTAATGAAATGGTAATATACTGGTTACAACATGCAATGTGAAGGGGGTTTAACTGCTCAGACCCATTTTAAGAACCGTTTAAAGAACCGTTTCAAAAGCAGGTTTTGCGATGTGAGAGCAGCATTAAACCCCCTTCACATCGCATGTTGTAACCAGTATATTACCATTTCATTACCGTTTTGGTACCTTTCACACTGAACCCGTTTCACCCATACAAAACAGTGGTTGTCATTTTAAATGTTTATTTCCTGCTTCTGCCTGGTGACATCACACATGGAGACAGCCTATCACCTTCTGGGGCTTGCAAATACCGTTTCAGACCCTTTCACACTGCACAATGAAACGGGTCTGAAACAGGTAGGACCCTGCTTTTTTACCGTTTCAAAATACCGGTATTTTGAAAACGGTAAATTGAAGGTGACCCTGTCACATCGCAGCTCGAACCGTTTAGGAAGCCTTAAAAATCGGCAATTTACCGGGTTCAAGCCGTGGTGTGAAAGGGGTATTAAACTCAGCTATGCCTTCCCAGGTTCTTGTGCCATAGGCAGCTGCCTAAAGCCGTCCCATGGCAGCACCGGACCCTGGCTTGATCTTGTATCATTCCATTTCAATGTAGCCATTTAAACACGCCCAAACATTTTCCTGTTCTCCTTCTTATAACCCATACAAAAAAAATGGTTGCCTTTGCCAAGAGTATATGGCCCGTTCTCTGCAGCTTAATGTCAGATGACCTGATGATATAAACATTGTATTCTAACATCTGTCATTGTATGGGTCCGTCACAATAAGTAAAGACGTAAAATAAAAAATAAATAATAAGTTACTATAATACTCGCCTGAGCCTGAAAGCCAATAGAGTATTGTTAGGCTCTTTTGCAAATCTCCTACAGAGAGTAGATAACTGCGGAGAATACACTGCCAGCTCCACTCACCTCCACCATCTACACATCTAAGTGGTCCTGAAGTTCCTTAGCCTCCATGCTTTTTTGGATCCAAAGTTCTCTACTCCCTTTTACCTCTAAAATGCCCCTCGTCTCTGCCTTATTTATAGATTTAGATACCACTTCAATGGCTCCCAGAAAACGGTCTGTCTGGCTAAGATCAATATAATCACACTAACCCTATGTTTTATTGTGGTTTTAGTACTTTATGGCGCTTGTGGTTTTGTATAGTAAACAGAATTGTAGTTTTAGGCCTATGACAGCCTGTATTTATATAGCCGGAACACAATCAAACGTGCATCTACTTACACTGCCATTTAGATGCTGAACGATATGTTAAATAATGTGATTGTGAGTGTATGACAAAAGAAATGCTGGGGGTCCAGATATTGAAGTCACCATAAAAAGCAATGTACTTGTGATCCAACACTGAATGGAGAAGAATTGCATGATTATGTCAAAAACATTACTCTTATTCTTATTGCACTAGACACACGAGGGTGTACTACAAGTGCCGTCTGTGCATATTGCTCCACTAATGCTCTGCTATGGCACAAGGTCTTGCCTTGCTGTTGTAATGAAATCAGGCCAGTGGTGTAACAAGACCAGTCTCTCATTCCCTCTCATATATCCTGTGCAGGGTTGGGTTCGGGATACAGGCAGTTGCCGATGCTGGGATCCCGGCCGCTGGAATGCCGGCAGGGGGACGAGTGCAACAAAGCTGCGCTGGCCACAGTTCTATTCCCAATCTATGGATGTCACGAGTGGGAATAGCCCTCTGCCCCATACTGGCGGCCTGGATCCAGCTGTCGGTATGCTGACCGCCAGGATTGTGACTACATCCCCCTGTGCATACGGTAGTCCTCCTAGCCAAAGTTATTGCCTGTTAGTAACCAGCTTCTTTTGAGTCTACAATGTGTGCACAATTCAGAAAAGAAGCTTGCAGCATGTGTCAGCTGTAATAAGATGAATACAGCAAGTATTTATTACAACAATTTTTATTATTTAGTAAAAGTTGTTTATAGCGAGCACACTTACTGTATTGCACAGCGCTTTACTGTGAATATTTAGTCAGTCACATCAGGCCCTGCCTCGGTGAGCATATAACAGAGGTTCTCAAATGCGGTCCTCAAGCCATTCCAATGGCCCAGGTTTTAAGTTTATCCATGCTTGGCCACAGGTGACTTAATTAGCACCTGAGTCAATTTGATTTAACCATCTGTGCTGAGCAAAGGATATGACCTAAAATCTGGACCTTTGAGGAGGAATTTAGGACCGCGTTTGAGAACCTCTGGCTTATAAGTTGTATTCCCTACCACATGTACACAGACACATATACACTATGGATATTTGAGCAATTAACCTACAGTACCAGTAAGTTTTTGGATTGTGGGAGGAAACTGGAGTACCTGGAGGGAACCAACGCAAACACGGGGAGGACATACAAACTCCACACACTTAAGGGTCTATTTACTAAGCCTTGGATGGAGATAAAGTCGAAGGAGATAAAGTACCAGCCAATCGGCTCCTAACTGCCATGTCACAGGCTGCGTTTGAAAAATGACAGTTAGGAGCTGGTTGGCTGGTACTTTATCTCCATCCTATTTATCTCCATCCAAGTCTTAGTAAATAGACCCACACCAGGACTTTAGGAGGACATTTACTAAGCAGTGATAAGAGCGGAGAAGTGAACCAGTGGAGAAGTTGCACATGGCAACCAATCAGCACTGAAGTAACATCTATAATTTGCATACTATAAAATTATACAGAGCAGCTGATTGGTTGATGGGGCAACTTCTCTGCTGGCTCACTTCTCCACTCTTATCACCGCTTAGTAAATGTCCCCCTTAGTGCTGAGAGGCAGCAAGCTAATAATTGTGCCACTATGCAGCCCAAGAAAGTGTTAAACAGTACTGGCCATCGTGTTAATAATTTGGTTCATCATAGTAAACGTGCAGCACAACTTGCTTTGCTGTGGTATAGCGTGAACTATTGATGTGTGTGCTAAAATCTTCATAAATTATATACCTAATTGCCCTGTGACTTTATGAGCTTCACCAGCCCATTCTCCTGCACTGTGCCAGTGTCCTGTAACAGAATAAGCTGCACGGTACTACCTCGTTGTCTCCCTCTGTGTGTTCCTGTCTATTTACAGTCTGACTCAGACACTGAGGTCTCCCTGAAAGCAGAACCGGCCACGCAGCACTGACCACAGACCCCAAAACCTGGAAGGCACCCCAGTTATGAAATGGTTTTGACCCTGGTGCCTCAGTGTCTGTCTTCTTTGCTTCACCCTCCCACATCATTATCTGGATCCCACTCAATGAATGTCTCCATAACGCTGAAACATTGCAGCCTAGCTTTTGGTCACTTTTACTTCATGGTTTCCTATTCAGTGCCGCTCCTTCCATTTCTGTTCAATGGTTTTGTCATCCTCTGCTGTCAAAGCTGTTTCTCCACATTTTTTTTTAACAAACCCAGATAAATCATTTTGTGAATTAAAAACTTAATCTGAAATTGAAAAAAATAAATTCACATAAAAACCAATCCATTTGGTGACAACAATGGTGTAAAGTATTTCAGCAAAAGTGTATATAAATTATTATTATTATTATTATTATTTATTATGCAGGTATAATTGCAGTAATGAAGTATAGTTAACATACTATGGGCCTAATTCAAGGTTGATTGCAAAACAACATTTTCCTCTAATGGGTAAAACCATGTGCACTGCAGGGGGGACAGATATAACATGTGCAGAGAGAGTTAAGGCCAGCACTGACGAGAGAGATGTGTGCTGAGCGATCTTAACACAGACCGCTCAGCACACATCTCTCCCCCCGCTCAGAACAGCGCAATGTGCTGAGCGAGGGGGGACAACGACGAGGGGCCGCTCACTTCACACAGCGCTGAAGTGAGTGACCTGCTAGACTGAGCCTGCATGGCTCAATCTAGCACCGGCGATAGCGATGTGTGGGGCCGCGCATTGCTATCGCTGGGGGGCATACACACAACAGATCTGTGCTTAAAATGTATGCAATCTAGTCAGATTGGCTGCTTTATTTTTACACTGCAATTTAGATTTCAGTTTGAACACACCCCACTCAAATCTAAGGGGCCCTACACACTCGGCGATGCGCCGCCGAGGTGCCCGACGGCCGATACGGCCGACGAGCAACCCGGCGGCGGGGGGGCAGTGACGGGGGGAGTGAAGTTTCTTCACTCCCCCCGTCATCCGGCTGCATTGAAGTGCAGGCAAATATGGACGAGATCGTCCATATTGGCCTGCATGCACAGCCGACGGGAGACCAGCGATGAACGAGCGCGGGGCCGCGCATCGTTCATCGCTGGAGTCTCCACACTGAAAGATATGAACGAGTTCTCGTTCATTTATGAATGAGATCGTTCATATCTTTCAGAATATCGGCATGTGTGTAGGGCCTATAACTCTCTCTGCACATGTTATATCTGTCCCACCTGCAGTGCACATGGTTTTGCGCATTAGAGAAAAATGTTGTTTTGCAATCAACCTTGAATTAGGCTCTATGTATAGAAAAATTACGTTAGAAAAACTGCGCTTGCAAATTTTCCAACAAAAGCTTTATTGAACAGAACAAGAAACGAAAACTGAATCAATCACTGTTAAGACTGAAATTATTATTACTGTACTGATGTGATAATGCCATTTTCTAGGATTTGTCCAAATACAGACTTCTGTTTAAAGATAATTAATGAATTACTAAAATTACTTCTGATTTGAGTAAGAAAATTAAGCAAAAATGAATAAACAAAGGGGGAGATGTATCAAGCCTTGGAGAAAGATAAAATGGAGACGTATCCCAAAGCAACAGGCTTCAGTAATTTCAAAGACTGTGCTAGATTAAATACAAGCTGATTGGTTACTTTGGCAACTTCTCCATTTGATCTCTTTCCAAAGTTTGATACATTTCCGCCAAACTTTTACATGTAGTTTTAATTTGTTGAAGCAATAAGGTGGAAATTTAGTAAACCAACAGTTTTCCATTGGCTTGAAAAGTGATAGATTTTATCAAAATAAAGCTACTGAAAACCCACTGGAAATATAAAAGTTTAGAAACTACTGTCAACCATCTCGGCACTGATTTGACAGTAGTTAAAAAGAGAAACTGACAGATTTTTCAAGTGACGGTTTTTAAAAACGCAGAGAACTCTCCAAAGGTTTGTGACAGACAATGTTTGAGTTATCTGGCCAATCAAAAAGTGAGGACTCCCAATACACTTTTAAGGAGAGCAACCATTATGCATTGATAGAGGAAAAATAACATTAATGATACTCTTACAGGACAATGCTATTTAATATATTTGGGTGTAAAAAGAATGTTTAATTTGATCAAACATAGCAATATTATTTTACTCATTATATTAAATTTGCAATATTAATTAATTGGTAGAAAATATATTTAAGACATGGACACCATTTACTACATTATGATGTGGGCACTCAAACGTTTGGTTTTTTTTATGCTCAAAGAAAAATAAATTTGCTCCACTAATAATCCTGAAATTATTTAGGCAGTGAGTAAAAAATAATATTTTTTTTCATAGGTTATTACATACATAGAAACTAAAATATCAGTTCCAGTGATTATTCCCACACACAAAAAAACAAAACATAATAAGCATAAAACCATTGTAGCAAGACACCGCTGTAAAAGGAACAATGTATCTGTGAACTGAGCTGTTTTCAATCAGGTGTCCAATTAAGCCTTTATAAACTCGCATTCATCTTAAACATATACTTTGCTAGGAGATAAATATACCAAAAAAGTGTCATATATGTGATCCCCTTTTTTCAGTAGTCCAGAGCAAAGTAATACCCCTTTCACACAGAAACTGAAATTACCAGGTGAATCAGCTCTTCACGGTAATTTCATGAAAAACACGGGTCCTTTTTCTGTGTGAAAGGGTCAACCCAGGTTGAAATTCCCGGGACTTCGACCCTGGAATTTTTCAGGGTTGGAGACCCGGGAATTTTGACCTGGGTTGTCCCTTTCACACAGACAAAATACCCGCGTTGATCTGCGAATTTCGACCAGGTAATTTATTTGTCTGTTTGAAAGGGGGGTCAGGCAAACACCGGCAATTCTACCGTAATTGCTGGGACTTTCAGACATTTCTGTCTGAAAGTGGTATTAGTGTTCAGATCGTTCATGTGGTACAGTATTAATAGATGTATGGACTCCTTTAGTGTTGAACCAATTTATCAGCTGTAAGAGGAGGGAGACCATATCAGTCCTTAGGGAGGTATTCAATTAGTGTCGTTTTGCGCTTAGGCAACAAAAAGTACTTTTCGCTATTTTTTAGGGTGAATGGGGATTCGATAGCAGGATGTTTTTTTGCCTACGCAAAAAATTCAGCAGGAGCGAAAAACATGTGTATTGGCGAATCTACATGTTTTTGCACCTGCGCTGGTGAAAACGCGGGGTGGTTTCACTGATTTTGAGGCATTTTTTTGCAAGTGCCTTTTCACTAAAATAAAGGAAATGAAAAGGCATTAGCGAAAATGCCTTGAAAACAGCCAGCAATTGGATATGCAGGGGGGTTAATTTGATACCTCCGAAATTGTCAGAGCTAATTGAATAGCCCCCTTAGGGTTGGCTTGAAGTGTAACCGCCAATATGGATATCACTGTTGGGTGTTTGCAGAGCCTCACCGGGGTGTCTAACTGGCCAGCCCTGGTTTCCGTCCTTAACTACCGTAGGAGGCAATGAATCAGAGTGTCCCCTCTTGTTGCTTTGCTCTAAAAAGGATGTAAATTACTGGTAGCAAGCTTATCAGTTGTAGGAGACAATCGCCCGTTTGGACTCCGGCCTCTTATATGCAGCAACTGGCAAAGTGGCAGGATATTCAGCATCTTTTACATCTTTTTATGTCCAAATATATTAATATATTTTTTTTAGCACCATTAGATTATCAATGTTATTTTCTTTCTTCATCAATACATAATCATTGCTCTCATTGAAAACATATTGTGAGTCCTCACCTTCTGAGTCACCACATTGATACAGATTGCAGTTTCTTTTTCTTTCTGGTGTTTTGGCCATTTGTAATCACTTTCAATCCACCCTTCAGGTGAAAACCAGAGAATGGCAGTAGGTTGAAAATGAGAAAAATTCACCCTCTAGTAAATTTACCCCTAAATAAATCACATGACATCTAAAAAAAAAAACTCCTTAGCATTCAGCCGTATTTCCATCTTATTGCTAGATTTGTTGCACCGGGATCGGTATGCAATCCCAGCAGACGGAATCCCGATGGCCACAATCCTAACAGGGGTGAGATAAGTATTCTACCTCCTCTCCCACTCACCCCCAGTGGTGCCTAACTCTAACCCTCCACTCCTCGCAGCCTAACTCTAACCCTCCACTCCTCGCAGCCTAACCCTAACCCTCTCGGGTGGCGCCTAAAGCTAATCCCTCCTCCTGCAGCCAAATCCTATCCCTCCTGGCTATACTGTTACCCTCGTGATCCCGGCTGTTGGTATTCCGGTGTGGGTGTAAGAGGTGCGGCGGTGCGTGTGGTGGTCCTGCTGCCGTGCAGGTGTAGTTTCGGTACTCACCAGGCGCCGCTCTCTCTCACCTTCAGGTACCGGAACCTTCAACGGACCTGGCAATCTTCAGTCGGATCTGGACACGGCGATTCCCTCTCGGAGCTGACCGACGACCGAGCTGAGGAGAAAATACTCTACCTTAAGGGGGGTATCAACCCTTCTTCCGCCGGAAAAGGGGATACCCCAGGGGTGACGGCAACCTTCACCGGTTGGGTGAGAGGTCATCACTGGCACAAAGCCTCAGCTACCCAGATTTCACACACTCGCACTCTCGCGCGTAGTGTGATGAAGGGGATTCTCACGACCGTGAGCAATCCCTATTCCGGCGCTCGGGGACAGACAAGGGACAAACGCACACAGATGCTACTCACCGTCAGTTCCGCACTGCGAACGTCTTCTTCTCTTACAGGTCCCTGTAAGGAGGCAAACAAACAAGCAAACAGCCGTGCAGGGCCTAACTAGCCTAGTGTCACACCCCTATACTAACTACAACGGCAGAGCCCTCAAACTAGCTCTGTGGGTGTGGTGCAATAAAACTAAACATACTTAACAAGCTCACACTTTACCCCGCACGGTAACAGCATACATCACGATACACAGTGCAAGCAACTACCACGGTGCTGTCCCTTTAGGTACCCGACTCAGAACACCCGGTAGTGGGGGCCGCACAGCTCACCCACCTCCCGTACTCTCTTCTCAGGGGCTCAGGCCGAGCGGGCCTGCCTGCCTAAACACCTTGGGGTGAATTGGGCCTAGTGCCCAGTGCCACCTCTATTCACTTTGGGGGAACCGCTTATTTATTGGGCCTAGTGCCCCCTATTTGCGCACGGACCCGAGGCCCGACCTTACCCACGGGCCTAGTGCCCGCCTAACTCGTCCCTCGCTGGGTGACCTGGGCCTGGTGCCCAGGGTCACCTTATGTTACCCTAATTGGCCAAAATACACTAGGGCCTAATGCCCTCTAATGCCCCACAGGCCTATTGCCTGATGTGCCCCCGGGCCTAGTGCCTGCCTACTGCGCTGGGAGAGGGTGGCTTGGGCCTAATGCCCAAACCACCTAATCAAATGGTGGCCCCAATCTCCTATCTGCGCCCCAGGCCTAGTGCCTGAATTGTGCCCCCGGGCCTAATGCCCGTCCCTGGTGGTCTAGGGAGGAAAAGGGAGGGGGTGAAAGTTGCCTCACTGAGGCCTCACCTGATCCGGGGGCTCCGGCGCCCTCTTCTGCCGCTGACCCGTCCTGGCCAGCGGCGCCGCCGTCTCTTCTCCGCGTCCAGCCGCCGCTGGACATCTTCTTCAAGGAGCCCTGCGTCTTCTGGTCTCTTCCACGGCCTCAGGACCTCCTCACCGCTCTTCGGCGCGGCCTTCCGTCTTCTCCCGGCGGCGTCTACTCCTGCGCTCTTCCGCGCGCTTCTTCTCTTCGGCTCCCGCCCGGCGTCTGATGTCAGACACCGGGGGCGGGGCCTATGACGCGGCGAGCACAGATTGGCTCGCCGCGCCCCTCTCTGATTGGCCGCCGCTCCGGGAGCCGCGATTGGCTCCCGGAGGGCGCCAACATTTAAACTCCTCCGCAGCCTCCGGTCCGGTGCAGGGAAAAGGGTAAGCCCTGCACCGGACACCCGCCGCTCCTGCCCACGGACAAGCGCTGGGGACAGACAAACTGCCCCAGCGCTGCCATGCACACACTCCCGCAGGGGACACAGATCCCCTGCGTGCTGCTGCTGGGATGTGTCCCGGGGTACAGGACACATCTCCACATGGGGATGCTGACCTGATTGGTATTCCAGCGTTAATATTTTAACTGCCAGGATCCCGACAGCTGGGAACTTGAACGTATAGTGTTGCACCTATATTTTAAATACAAAAAGTGATCATTTGGTTGTAAAAGAATACTTTTATCTCATTGTTTTTGCAGTTTCCCCAATTTATTACCATTATACAAATTACAAACAATTATACAAACAGAACAATCATATTTTGTTCTCCAGTTATTGATTATAGGAGTAAAATCACTACCAAAGAACAGAGATTTATATTAATACCTGTGTATATGGATATATAGATTTAAAGCATAGCTAATAAAACTCCTGAGTCCTGAGATAAAATGTAACACATTGATCATAAATATCATAAGTATTTTTAATTGTATAACTGTTTAGGTACAGTAATAAAGTTTGGAGGCTTTTAGGGAGTAGGGACACCCAGTGGTGGTAAAAGGAAGTGCTTGTATCAATCTGTTGTCGGCTCCCACACCATGGAATGTTGCACGCTGCAGCTGGAGGTCGTGGTGGGTAATAGTGCCTTTAATATATTCACAGTTGTATAACTATAACCACAATCTTCATATGTGTTGAGGAGTCAGTTCACTCTTTATTCTCTTATGTGGTAGTAGGGCTGGAGTTAACCCATTGATTGCCAAGTGGTTTTGCAGACAATTATTCACCAACCTTCAGCAGCTGGTTAGATTGATATAATCACCCTTCACTGAGTCTGTGAGGAGCTGCGCAGACAATCAGTGAGACCCTAAACTAAACAATCCTCCTCCCATTATTTCTCCTTCCTTCTCTTTCATCTTTTTCTCTGCAATAAAAACAATTTATAAATAATCCTAAAAACATGGTTGTCATGTTACGTGATTGTCAATCTATTTTATCTGTAAGCATTGATTACTGTTTAATATAGTCAGTCACCTTTAGTTGTGTATCCTTACTCAGCCTAACAGGGGCTAAGGAGTGTTAACTGTGTAACATCATTTTATTTGGTGACTTACATGTATATTTGCACGGCAGTGCCAGTAGCACATTATAACCCTTTCACACCGCACAAATAACCTGGTATCGACCTGGCATATTGCCGGGTCGACACGGGTCAGTGTGCGGTGTGAAAGCGCCATGTTGGATTTCCCTTGTTGCCTGACCCGGTAATTCAACCCGGGTTATATAAGCAGTGTTATTCCCCGGTTGGATACCGGGTCAGTGGCTCTGTAAACGGATTCCCGGGTCGATCCAGGACCCGTTTACAAGATAGGGAGTGGCGGCGCTGAGATGAGCGCATCTCCCAGCGCCACCTCCACCGCCGCCCCCGCTGCCGGCTCCACCCCCCGCCGCTATGGCAACCGACCCGCCATATTGCCGGGTCTGGAAGCCATCAGAAAGAGGTAGGAGAGTCTCCAATGCCGGATCCCACCCGGGAATGACCCGTTTCCAATTCCCGGGTGGGATCCGGCATTGGAGATGTGAAAGGGGTATAAGGTAACTGCAGTTCTGCTGTTTGGAGATTCAGGTCGATTTTAAACATTAAAATATTATTTATTTAAAAACCAATCTAAAGATGACATTTGATCATAGACTGATAGACCATGCAGGATGGCCGTTTCTACTTTAACATTATGTGGGATAGGTATCAAAGCTTGGAGAGAGATAAAGTGGAGAGAGATACAGTACAAACCAGCCAGCTCCTCACATTTTAAAAGTCAGTCTGTAAAATGCCAGAAATGCCGCTTTCAGACATGGAACCCGGGAATTTGCTGGGTCTAGTAAGCCAGCAAATTCCCAGGTCTCAGCTTCATGGGGTGTGGATTATAGGGCCGACAGTAACTAGGTCAACAGTCATTAGGTCGACCACTATTGTTTGACAGTGACTAGGTCGACACATGCAATAGGTCGACACAGTAATTAGGCCGACATGGGCAATGTCGACATGGGAAAAGATCGACACGAGTTTAAAATTTTTTTGTTTTGTTTTCTTCGTAAAGTGACGGGGAACCCCAATTAGTGCACTCTATGCACTCGCATGGCTCGCTTCGCTCACCATGCTTCGGGCAAAGTGCCTCGCTCCGCTACCGCTGCGCTCGACACAGGTTACTATTCCCAATCGTAGTCCACGCGGATCGTAAAGTATGAAAAAAATAAAAGAAATAATTTTAAAAAAAAACCCTCATTTCGACCTTTTGTCATGTCTACCTTGTCCATGTCGACCTAGTGACCATGGCGACCTATAGAACGGATCCTGCTCCAACTAAGGAAGCTCATTTGGACGCCTCTGACATAGCTATGAATAGACAAGTGCAACATTGGTTCAGCTAATAAAAAGTAGCCTGTGTACCAGACGGATGTCATTTGTAACAAATGTGTATACAATCTGCAACATAGCATTATTCTGCCCATCATGCCCACTTCACTGGGATGTCGGTGGCATGCGAGAGAGCCACCCACTCTTCCAGGAGACTGCTGGAAAATTCCAGGGGGATAGGTGATATACTATAGCCCCCATAACATGATGTATTAAAGCCACAATAATAATGATATAAGTACTATCATCTGGAGGCAACAATAATCAGACGCGGCGAGAGTGCAAGTGATCACCATTATCAGTGACTATAGTAGCACCAGCCCTTTACTTCCTTATCAGCATACCTGCACATGCATCCACGTCTGTTTGTATTGCATTTGTGATTGCGCAGGGGGGTACACAATGAGCGGATTCGGTTTTACTCGGTTTTACTCGGTTCTCAAAACGGCATCTTATTGGCTCACGGATGTCACGTGTTTTGGATAGCCAATAAGATGCCGTTTTGAGAACCGAGTAAAACCGAGTAAAACCGAGTAAAACCGAACCTCGCTCATCACTACATGGAGCGACGCTTACTTAGGGGGACATTTACTAAGCAGTGATAAGAGTGGAGAAGTGAGCTGGTGGAGAAATTGTCCCATCAACCAATCAGTAGCTCTGTATCATTTTATTGTATGCAAATTATAGATGTTACTGGAGTGCTGATTGGTTGCCATGGGCAACTTCTCCACTGGCTCACTTCTCCGCTCTTATCACTGTTTAGTACATGTCCCCCTTAATTTCTAAGCAATCTGACTAGATTGCTTAGAAATTAAGATCACATTGCTCTGTGTGTAGGGGTGCCTGCGACAGCGATGCGCGGTCCCACGCATCGCTATCGCCGGTGCTAGATTGGCCTGCTGCATGCAGGCACAATCTAGCAAGTCACTCATTTCACTACTGGGTGAAATGAGCGGCCCCCCGTGCCCCCCCCCCCCCCTCGCTCAGCACACATCATGCTGTGCTGAGCGGGGGAGAGATGTGTGCTGAGCACACATCTCCCTCCACATCTCCTGTCTGTACGGCCCTTAAGTGTACTCAGCTGTGCTGCCACCCCCCCATTTCACACATCCAAACAAAAGGAGACAGAAATATACAGTATGCACATCACTCACACACAGAGCCGGCCTTAGGCATAGGCAAACAAGGCAAATGCCTAGGGCATTTGGTATGCTTAGGGGCACCAGCAGCTTCTGCTGATTAAAATGATATGCGGCATGCCTATATTCTGTGTGTGACTGTGTCTGTATCTGCATACGGAATGCTACGTTGCAGTGTATTCCTGGAAATCACTGTAATGTAGCATTTCATATGCAGATACAGCCGCAGTCGCACACAGAATATAGGCATGCTGCATATCATTTTAATCAGCAGAAGCTGCTTGTGCGTCCTAGCCACACAGTAATGCAAATTAGATGCATTTTCATAAACAAAAGGCGCCCGACATTAGCAGAGCTGCCAGCTGACTCATGCCAGGCATCATCTCCAGAACTACGGGCGGTGCTATGGGGCATCAGCCAAAATCTTGCCTAGGGCATCATATTGGTTAGGGCCGGCTCTGCTCACACACACACACACACACACACACACACACACACACACACACACACACACACACACACACACACACACACAATGCTGCACCTATTTCTTGCATACAGTACTTACCCCTCTGGGGTCCTGCATCGGCAGGCAGTAACACTGCACAAGTCACTGGCAAAATTTATATTTTGCGGTGCCCATTTTCGTGACATTTGGAGCAGGCACAGTAGGAAAATCACTGGGAAAATGGCCACCATGCCATTTTCCTGGAGACCTGTGCATGCGCACTAGATTCTGACACAGTGCTTGGGTCTTTCTAGTGACCCTAGTGGTCAAAGACTACTGTGCTACCAACTAGAGAGGATGGGGCCCAGATGGAGGCTGCACAC
Organism: Pseudophryne corroboree; assembly: GCF_028390025.1. Classification (NCBI taxonomy): domain Eukaryota; kingdom Metazoa; phylum Chordata; class Amphibia; order Anura; family Myobatrachidae; genus Pseudophryne; species Pseudophryne corroboree. The sequence continues at coordinate 185,214,343 of NC_086445.1, forward strand.
GGGGCCGTCCTCTCTTATACACACCTGCACACATACATATATATTGATTTGCAGTGCATATGCCCACTATGAAAATACATATCATAAACAGGACAAAGGGGGACATGTACTAAGCAATGATAAAAGTGGAGAAGTGAGCCAGTGGAGAAGTTGCCTATGGCAACCAATCAGCTGCTCTATATACTTTTATAGTATGTAAATTATAAATGTTACGTCAATGCTGATTGGTTGCCATGGGCAACTTCTCCACTGGCTCACTTCTTCACTTTTATCACTGCTTAGTACATGTCCGCCAAAGTTACATATGTCCAAATCTAAAGATGTCCCAAGAAGATGAATATTGTAAGAAGGATTACAAAGAAGAACATAGTAAGTACAGGAAGAGTATTGTATACGGGCAGGAACATAGTGTTGTATACGGGCAGGCACATGGTGTAACAGTATATGTGGATTCAGCCTTACTTGCTAGTCACACAGCAACTCAATTACCATTTATTTCTCAGACTGTGATGCTCTAGGCCAGAAGTTCCATCTTTCTAGGTGCCGGCCATATGATGTATTACAGATCTCCTAAGGGAGTGACTTTCAATATCTATATAATCTATACTACATTATAAATTACTCCGTGACGGCATTGTTATGTGGTTCAGGGAAATAACATAGATTTGTGAAAATGAACGCTTTCTCTGCTTGGTGTCAAGAGACGGAAGGAAACGTACAAGTGACTGGCTGACTGTCCTTTATGCCTACCGCTCCTTTAATGCAGACAGACGCCAATGTAGGGAGCAGGAGGTGCAGTGTAAGTGAAAGAGGGGGAGGCCTCATTAACCCCTCACAAGCAGCCGTCCCTGTGGCCTGCTCTCTGCCTTACCACTACTTTAATGAGCCTCCTGACCACAGACTCAATCAAAGCCATATGACGGCTCCGTAAGAAGGGGGAAACCGACCCACAAGATAATTCAAGTGTGCCTACCCCCCTTCTCCAAGCTGTAACCCTGGTGCCGGCTTTACTCATGTGGCTCTGGGACGCCTGGGAGAGGAGCCTGCAATTAGATTGAGTTCTGAGTGCTGTGGTCAGGCTATAAGAGGGGAGTTATTTGCTTCTGTTTGCATATCCTTTGGCTCCCTTATATGGCAATAAGGCACTTCCCAGTGCTTTGGCCCCATGCATGTTCCTGCATGTTTTCCCATTTCAATTGTAAGCTCTCCAGGACAGGGATTACCTTATGGCACTGTCATACAAATTGCCTTACATTGTGCACTTACTCCCTTGTCTGTAACTTGTAATACTGCAAACACTGTACTCTATATTGGTTTCATGCTGGAGTGCCAGTAGCGTGCCTAATGCTATTAGTGCAATGAGTACTCTGCCCTATTGGATACTAAATGGAGATGGAACAACACAGATGCGTCATCGCTTGGAGAGTGATAAAATGGAGAGAGAACATGTACCAGCCAATCAGCTCCCAACTGTCATGGTACACTTTGTGTTTGAAAATTGACAGTGGCGAGCTGATTGGCTGGTACTTTTTCTCTCTCAATTTTATCACTCTCCAAGCGATGACGCATCTAGCCGGCTGTGGTAGTTATGACGGTTTGTTGGTGTAGATCAGGGGTGTGGAACCTCAGGCCCGCGGGCCGTATAAGGCCCACAAAGCCACTTGATCCGGCCCGGCAAGGCTCACCTAACCGAGGGAGATGCCTTGGTGCCCGCTGAGATTTTGTTACCAGCGGGCACCTGGCTCCTTCTCCTCAGCAGAAGCCGGAGGCAGGAGCTCACTCCTGAGCTCCGGCTCAGGCAGTGTACATGTGCGGCTGTGCAGCGCTATGGGAGAGACGTTGTGATGTCTCTCCCATAGTTCCGAGGAGCGGGCGACCAGGCGGAGGGCAGTGATCCGGAAGCAGGAGCGGGGCTGGTAAGTATTGTGTGGTTATTTTTTTATGTGTATGTGTAAGCAGCGCTACTAGGGGGCATAACCTACAGGGGGCATATCTAATGGGGCATAAAAAAAGTGACTGGGGGCATATCTAATGGGGCATAACAAGTGACTGGGGGCATATCTAATGGGGCATAACAAGTGACTGGGGGCATATCTAATGGGGCATAACAACTGACTGGGGGCATATCTAATGGGGCATAACAAGTGACTGGGGGCATATCTAATGGGGCATAACAAGTGACTGGGGGCATATCTAATGGGGCATAACAAGTGACTGGGGGCATATCTAATGGGGCATAACAACTGACTGGGGGCATATCTAATGGGGCATAACAAGTGACTGGGGGCATATCTAATGGGGCATAACAAGTGACTGGGGGCATATCTAATGGGGCATAACAAGTGACTGAGGGCATATCTACTGGGGCATAACAACTGACTGGGGGCATATCTAATGGGGCATAACAAGTGACTGGGGGCATATCTAATGGGGCATAACAAGTGACTGGGGGCATATCCAATGGGGCATAACAAGTGACTGGGGGCATATCTAATGGGGCATAACAAGTGACTGGGGGCATATCTAATGGGGCATAACAAGTGACTGGGGGCATATCTACTGGGGCATAACAACTGACTGGGGGCATATCTAATGGGGCATAACAAGTGACTGGGGGCATATCTACTGGGGCATAACAAGTGACTGGGGGCATATCTAATGGGGCATAACAAGTGACTGGGGGCATATCTAATGGGGCATAACAAGTGACTGGGGGCATATCTAATGGGGCATAACAAGTGACTGGGGGCATATCTACTGGGGCATAACAAGTGACTGGGGGCATATCTACTGGGGCAGGCTAATTTTTAAGTTGATAATTTTTATATGGCCCCCGAAGGATTTTATAAATATCCAAATGGCCCTTGGTAGAAAAATGGTTCCCCACCCCTGGTGTAGATAGAGGACCATTATTATTTTGCTAAGGGACCAGTATCAGTGTTTGCCTGTGTTCACCATTACCTGTTTTATTGATGCCATTCTCATTATGTATTACTACTTAATGAAACACTGATAGTGTAATACAATAAAACTACATTACACTCCCACTCACCATCACAATGTCAGACTGGAAAGGTGACAATACTTCATGGATAACAGGAAAAAAACTGTTAAAAATATGTTAATAGTATAAAAACCTCATTTGATAACCGCTGATTTGGTGCCTTAATGGAAGTTATGTTTTCTTTGTAGTAGCCATATTCCTAATGCACTTCAAAACAACCATTTTCTTATTTTAAGCTGGGTACACACTTGCCAATAACCCATTCATACACCCGAAGAATGATATATAAGCTGGAATTAGGGAGCTCATGTTTACAGCCATTATGTTTGGAAACAACATAATTCACAGACAGCGGCGGCTCCTATCTGGATGGAGGAGGGAGGTTGGGGATCAGTACTAAATGCTGCCGGCCGGAATCCCGACCACACAATCCCGACAGGGGTGGCGAGGGGAACGCAGCCCCTTGCGGGCTCGCTTCGCTCGCCACACTGCGGGCACGGTGCCTGGCTACGCTCGGCACACTATTATATTCTCCCTCTATGGGTGTCGTGGACACCCACGGAGGGAGAATATGTCGGGATTGTGGCGGTCGGGATTCCAGCGTCGGTATTTCGACCGCCGGGATTCCGGCCGGCGGCATCTTGACCACATCCCGGAGGTTGCTACTGGCCGCGCTGCCTGGTCTCTGACGCATTGACCCCGTCACCTGCTCCCGTCACCGCCCAGCTCCCGACACCTGTACAATGTAGCTGACAAGTGCCGGGACCTGCGTGTGCGCAGTAACGGCAGCAGTACTGCGCATGCGCAAAATCCTGGATTCTATGGACTGCATCAGCTGCAGCCCATAGAAGCCGATGCCGTTTCTGGCACACAGCACTAAAATGTCTAGTTACGGCACTGGGCCAGATACATTGGTTTGGCAATTTGTAAGCGTGTAACATACCAATTTTTATCAGTGCATGTCCTTGTGTTCTAATACATCTCTTCTTTTGAAAAATGTCTCCCTCCTGTATCTTGTTCTGTCATGTCCCCCCTTTCCATTCTCTGCTCCAGACTAAACTAAACGTATTAAGATTCTTTAGTTGCTTGTGCATAAACCTTACCAATTGCTAAATAATCTGCCAAGTGTGTACCCAGTCTTACACTACCTTTCCCAGCAATTTTACTCCATGAATAACCTCCTAAGAAACAGCATTGTGAATTATGGGCCTAATTCAGACTTGTACGCTAACCTGCAGATCACGGAAGCAGACAGGTATTTAGGCCCTATCATAGTACAGTATGGTGCTTTATTCTTGTTTATTGCAGCAAATGTGCAATGATTACAAAATACTGCACATACTATATACGGGACTGGATATTTGTACAACTTTATCTTTGAACTCCAGTTTACATTTTACTTTACTGTACAGTTGTGTTTTGATCAGCGTGTAAAATTTGTAACTTGTAAAATCCCTAGACATTTACATGCTGACTAAACTATTATACACAATAAACCACAATATTCAATTATATTTTGCCTTGGGTGTTTTTTTATCTTACCATACTATTTATTAATATGTGGTGAGATAGCTAATTTTCTATTGCTCCTGTTTACGAGGTAGAAAATCAATTATCAAATTTACTAAGAAACAGACGCCAGGCCACTGGCTGCTCCTCGGCAATACTGGCTGGCAGCAGTAAGAGTTCTTACCACATTGCCAGTCAGTCCTGGAAGGTCTGTGCATGAGAGAATTGCCTTTGCTAGGTCACACATGCACAGTGGGGGTCGTTCAGGTGCGGACGCAAAGCAGCGGTTGTACGCATATCGATAGATGTATTCGGACTGAGCATGCATATGAGACACAGTGCGTATGTGCGAGTGATTCGAAAATGCGGTCGCAGCAAGATGATTTTACAGTAGCTGCAAAGTGAGTGACAGGAAGTCAGCGTTTGGGGGGGTAACAGGGAGTGGTCAAACGAAGGCAGGCGTGTCATGGCCGTTCGGACAGCGTTTTCTGGGTGTGCATAAATTAGCAGCTGAGATCACACTTGCTACTGGGGAGGCCCATGCCCATGTTGAAGCGAGGCTCAGCCTGTACATCTAAAGAGGAACTCAGGCTCTGCATGGCGATCCGATTTGCAACAATGTTACCAATGGCCCTCATTCCGAGTTGATCGCTCGCTAGCTACTTTTATCAGACGTGCAAACGCATAGTCGCCGTCCATGCGGGAGTGTATTTTCGCTTTGCAAATGTGCAAACGCCTTTGCAGTTTCAGAGTAGGTCTGGACTTACTCAGTCCTTGTGATCACTTCAGTGTTTTTGTTCCCAGAAATGACGTCAGACACCCGCCCTGCAAACGCCTGGACATGCCTGCGTTTTGCCAAACACTCCCAGAAAACGGTCAGTTGACACCCACAAACGCCCTCTTTCTGTCAATCTCCTTGTGACCGGCTGTGCGAACGGAATCATCGTAGAAGCCATCGCTGGGTAACGAACCACTGTGTACTTGTACGACGGGCCTGCGCATTGCGGTGCATACGCATGCGCAGATTAGCCCCGTCCTGCCATGATCGCTGCGCTGCGAAAATACATAGCGAGCGATCAACTCGGAATGGCCCCCAATGTTTCTGCAATCAAACGCCGCCGTAAGCAAAAGATGCGATCGCAGTGGGTGTCCTTCTGCATGGGTTAGCTTCTGCCCATATCTCCTATATAATAGCCCAGATCTGTGACTTTGTGATTCATTTGCTAACGCTGGGCGGAGTCACAATACTGGGCGGAGTTAGTCAAATGAGTCACAAATCTGGCCAAATCTATAGGAGACTAGGAGCAGGAGCAGATGGTATGGGCATGACACAGGCAGGGGTGCATACCTCCCAGCTTTCTGCAGGAGCTTTCTTCAGGCAGAAGGAGGGACACACACTCGGCGAAAAGGGGGCGTGGCTTCACGGGAGGGTCCCCGTTTTCGTCAGTGAGGGGGCATGCCCAGAGCTCTGTGAGCTGCTGGCATGCCCCCATGGGGCTGATTATGAGTCCGGGGGACCCAGGGCACTTGAGACAGAAGAGCCCTATCGCATTGCTGTGCCTGCTGTGGGTTGGGGGCGTGGCCTAATCGCGGGACGCGCGGCCACGCCCCCTTATGCAAATTCCGATTTTTATTTTTTTTTTATTTTTTTTTCAATGGGATTTTGGCCCCTCAGCTAGGGCTAAATCCAGAGGAGGTGGTCGCTCCCCCCTACACACCCGCACAGGCAGAAGAAAGCAGGGAGGCTGCTGCCTCCCTGCAACACCGCAGACCTGCCAACACGCAGCAGCGTGTGCTGACTGTAGCACAATGCTGCCACTGTTGCTGGCAGGACGGGGGAGCTTCAGAGCTGGGACAGAGCTACTCCAGCCGGGGGGCCCCCTAAAACTGTGGGGCCAACGGTACGTACCCCCTGCCCCCCCCCCCATCCTCTTAATCCGGCTCTGCTGCTGGAACCCCCCCTTAATCCGTACCCCCTGATGCCCCCTCTCCCTCTGTCTCCACTATTCACCGCTGCTCTGCTAAGCAGAACAGCGAGTACAGGAGCTTTCCAACTGCCCCCCCCACCGCGGGACACTGCGACCCGCGGGTGGGACAGCGGGACAGACCCCAAAAAATGGGACTGTCCCGCGAAAATCGGGACATTTGGGAGGTATGGGGGTGTGTGAGGGGTATGTCATACAGACAGACGGGCACCGGCTCACTGTGTGCTTGACCCCCCACATCGGCATACTCAGCAGGGTCTCTCTGGCGCGGAGGAGCGTCACTTTCTGGCTCACTCCACGCTTCTTAGCTGCAGTTTTGTGGGGCACCTGCCGCTGTGCAGGTTCCGTACTGCCTCTGTTATCTCCAGCCCCGGCAACCCCACCGCTAGCTGCAGCGCTGCCACCCGCAGTAAGGTGCGCCCAGCTCATTCACACACTTTAGCTGGCGGGTAGCGCTGCAGAAATCCGAGCTGCTTGCAGGCTCCGACCCACTCCTCCCTCCAGCCGCAGCGTCTCCTGGGAGCTAACCAGTCACTCCCAGTCTCCCCTTACCACAGTGCCCGGCAGCCGCGAGGTCCGCGTCACGTGCATGCTATGACCCCCTCCTCCCTTCAGCCGCAGCATCTCCTGGGGGCTAACCAGTCATTTCCAGTCTCACCTTACCACAGTGCCCGGCAGCTGCGCGAGGTCTGCGGTGTGTGACTGAGGAGGGGGGGAGGGATGCGGACGGGCAGAGGAAGCAGGACTCCAGCCTGAGTCAGCCATGCCAAGTCTCCAGCAGCAGCAGATCCCAACAGGTTGGAGTGGAACAGCAGCAGCCAGCAGCAGTGACTCCGGTAAGACACATCTGTCTGTCACCACTGTTTTGTACCTAATACCAATCTCTCCCGTGCCCTGTGTTCTGTCATGTCCCTGTCACCCCTGGCCTTGCCCTGCCACCCTTATCCTGGCCCTTTCACCCTTATCCTGGCCCTTTCACCCTTATCCTGGCCCTGTTACCCCTATCCTGGCCCTGTCACCCCTGTGCTTGCCCTGTCAACCCTATACTGGCCCCGTCACCCCTGTCCTGGTTCTGCCGCCCCTACCCTGGCCCTGTCACCCCTATCCTGTCCCTGTCATTTCTGTCCTGGCCCCGTCGCTCCTGTCCTGGCCCCGTCACCCTGTCCTGGCACCGTCACCCCTGTTCTGACCCTGTCACCCCTGTCCTGGCCCCGTCAACCCTGTTCTGACCCTGTCAGCCCTGTCCTGGCCCTGTTACTGCATACCCTCCAACTACCTTTTATGGCATGTACAGTACCCGCAGCGCCTCCAGACCTCTCCCCAATGCACCACACCTCCGCACCTTCCCCTCCACCACATGCGGCACTCCACCCCTCCCCCACATGCTGTGCCTCCAGAACCCCTACACCACCCGCGGCTCCCACTCCTCCGCCCCTTTACCACCCACAGCACCTCCAGGCCCCCTCCACCATTCACCCCCCTTATATGTCTCCCCCCACACCTGCCCCCCTCCACCCGCAGCATCTGCAGACACCCTCCTCCATCCGCGGTCCCCCCCTCACCCACTCCTCCCCCACCAATGGCACCCCCGCACCTGCCCCTCCACCACCTGCAGCACCTCCAGACCTCCTTTCCCATCCGCCGCACCACCCGTACCTGCCCCTACCCTACCCATGGTGCCTGCGGTCCCCTCCCCACCCCCGGCACTCCCGTCCCTTCCCATCCCACAGCACCTCCGGAACCCTTCACCCATCCACAACATCCCCACACCTGCCCCTCTCCCACCCGTGGCACCCCTGCCCCTCCCCCACCTGCAGTGCCTCCGGACCCCTCCCCCATCTGCATCCCCCACTCCTCTGCCCCTCCCCCACCCGCAGCACCTCCCGAACCTTCCCCATCCGGGCCCCACCCCCACTTCTGCCCCCCCCTCCACCCGCAGCATCTACAGACACCATACGCAGTCCCCCCCGCACCCGCTACATTCTGTACATCGTGCCCTGCAGGTGCTGTTCACGCCGTCGCAAGGGGCTGCGCCTCCTTCACCATCGCACGCCCTTTCATTGTGCAATATTTAACCACTAACAAAGGAATGCAGGTAATACTCCATATAATACAAATATTGAACCCCAGAAAGGCATGCAAGGGTTAAGGGGGCGTAGCCCCTTGCGACGGTGTGAAGAGCGCCCGTAGGGCGCGATGAAGCACCTAGTTAGTATATAATCGCAATTGCATATGGCAAATCATTGCAACAGGAGTAGGAAGAACAACCGCATCTGAATGACCCCCATTGGTCGGACTGGAAACCCGACTTTCATTTCTACTTTTGATAAAGCAAAATAAAATGCACTGAATATTGAAAAAAAATAATAATAAAAAGAAAATCAATCGCTTTGGTTTTTTTTTTACCAAACAATGCTTTATTAAAAAACAAACATTTGTTTCAGTTGCCTGCCCCTGCTATAGGCGTTTCTCTGGTTGAATTTTCTGATGGTAACCCTTTAATATACAGGAAGAACATCTAATGGACAAGCGGATTATCTCCTATTAATATGTAGATGTTTAAGTATTTTTTTTTAAAAACGTTCAAAGGAAACAATTTGGCAAATAAAATGTATGTAAACTCATTTCTGTTCTGTCCCCTAACCTGTGCTGACCATGGTATGCGCCTAATTTGCAATTACAGCTCTGCTTATAGATATGACATTCCAGTGAGAGAGAATTTAATGCATCACTGCATCAGAGGCATAGAGCTTGAATTTTCATCTGAAATGATGCAGAAATATTCTCAGGTGTAAAATATGCAAACCCCCTGCAAATGTACACATATGCAAAGTTTCAAATAGTCTGCACATTTTCACTTTCTTGTCCACCTCTGAAATTGCAATTGATTGTGCCACATTCATGCAACTCTGCACAGCCATATACCGTATACGTCTGCCTGGCTTTCTAGTAGGGTGGCCAATCCTGGGATCGGCAGGATCCATTTAGGAAAAAAATCGTCCGGGATTCAGTCGGGCACAAATTGAGAGCTCCAATCCTGGGGATTTCGGGATCAGACGGTCCATTGTTTTTTTAATGGCAGGCAGCGTTGAGCGTTCTCAGAAGGCTTAGATGCTGCACGGATCCCTCTTCCCGGCTCCCCCTGCGCAGCGTGACGTGAAGTCAGAGGTCTCACTGCGCAGCCAGCCACCCGCCACACGGACCTCACCTGCTCCCGACTCCCCCTGCGCAGCGTGACGCCCGCCGCACAGGCCCCCACCGAACTGGAGGAAGTGACTTAACCACCCTCCCAGGTACTATGGTGGTCAGTTATGTGTGCGGGGCGGGGACACAGGAAAGAAACCAATCCCGGGTGTCCCGATACCCGGGATTGAAAAAATGGCCCGGGATTGGCCACACTACTTTCTAGTAAATATGCAAAGAGCCAATATGTGCACAATGCTGTAGCAGGGCACTAATGCGAGCCCCCGCATATATGATATCATGATGTAATGAAGAGTGGACTGTCACCAGTAGGCAGAGCGATGGGCATGTCCTAAGGGCAGCACTGGGGCAGCTCTCCAGGCTGCAGGGATCCAGACACCATGTAAGTAAAATACAGGCGTCACCGGGGCAGAATCGGTACCTTGCGCCATGGTCGGTGTCACTGCTCACATTTTAGGGTCTGCAAACTGGCATAAATCTTACCCTGCCCCTATGTGTTTTCCAGACTCACAGCTCTGCTTGTTATACAGAGTTGCACCATTGTCCGGGCATGGAATGAGTTACGGATGCCCATATGCCCAAGCAAATTCCCTGTAGGTGCAAAGTCTCTGTTTAGCTGTCTGTCTGCTTCCATCTCTCTTCCTCCCAATTCTGACCACACACACAAGGCAACATAAAAAATGACTTTAAATATAGCCACCTTGTTATTTATAGTACATGGGTCTGGAAATGAGATAATTACATGAAACGATTCACTCTGGTCAGTGGGAACATCAGGCTTCCTCCCAGCCACCCGCTGGCCAAATCCAGGTCTGTAATTAGCCTGACGGCGGCTGCCCCATGGCAGAATAGATTGCTAGTGACCAGGAAAGACAGGTCCTGAATGAACAGGGTACTGGGGAAGTGAACTAGTGGTACATGGACTACATTCCACTCAAGTCTTTTAAAGACACAATTGTAATATATAAAACAAAAAGAATAAATAACAAGGAAAAATTAACCCTTTACACCAGTGTGACTGTACTCCACTATCCGGAATGTCCCTCAGTGTACTCAACGGGTTTAGCATGAAATACCTACAATCAAAATCCCAATGGTCAAAATACCGACTACAATTGACCAACGGTCAAAATCCCGACAAGGTCAACATACCGACAAGGTCAAAATACCGACATTTAAAATACCAACATTTAATATGTCAAACGATAGGTCAAAAAGTCGACACAGGTTTTTTCTTGCTTTTGGTGTGTACGTCAACATAGGTCGACACAGACACTGTATAAGTGTACCGCGTCCCCTCACATGTTTCATTGCGATCGCGGGGCGCCTCCTGCAGGACTTGCTGGCTTCTATCCTGCTCCACCTACTCCCTCCCATAGTACTTCACTTGGGGGCGGAGTCTCACGGAATGACGTGGTTGCGCCATGATGTCACATCACAACTGCATCATTTTGCGAAACTCCACCCCCGAGCGGAGTACTATGGGCTGGAGGAGGGTGAGCAGGGTAGCAGTACTGGCAGGCTGGTGCCAGCACTGCTACACCCCTGGCAACGAGCATTACCCCTGGCAATGAGCATTACCCACTCCTGGGAACGAGAATGACACACAGAGCCAGAGCATGAAACCCCAGTCAACTAGCATGACACCAAGAGCATGACATCCCTGGCAACGAGCATGACACCCAGTGCATGAAACCCCTGGCAATGAGCATGACACCCAGTGCACGAAACCCCTGGCAACGAGCATGACACCGAGTGCATGAAACCCCTGGCAATGAGCATGACATCCAGTGCATGAAACCCCTGGCATTGAGCAGGTAATTTAAAAGTAATTAGAAGCTTTACTGTAGGGCATAATGTATCACGTGCTCTGCGGTGTGTGGCATAACATGGTGCAGGAGGCATAATATGGTGCAAGGGGCATTTCTATGTGGGGCTTACTATTGTGGATTTTTTTTTCCTGTGGTGGCCGAGGTCTGTTGGTGCAAAAATTGGGGTGTAAGGTCATTTTTTCCTGCAAGGCCACGCCTATTTTAGAGAGACCACACCCATTTTAACAAGGCCACACACCCTCACCGGGAGTGCGTGTGCCTTCGGAGCGTGCAAAATAGGGTATTTGTTATGTCTGGGGGGGGGGGCATTTTTGAATGTCTATAGGGGGCACATTTTTTTACTGCTCGCACTGGGAGCCAAATTGTCTACGAACAGCCGTGAGAACAGTGAGTAGCTTTGGCTACGTGTGTGATACCCCATAGAGGTCAGAATACAGATGGAGTTATGCAGGTGTAAGAGGTAGTCAATAGTCAGCCCTGTGTTACACACAGTACAGCAAATGTGAGGTGCCCAACATTTGTCTTGATCTCCAACTTTCACACCATGGCGGTAAGCGGTTGTCACTTTCGTAGCTGGGTTTTTACATTGATCTTAAGGCGCAAATCATTCACAGATATAACAGAAGTTGTCTGGATGGTTGACACAGGTTTATTTACTTTTCTTCATAAGGATCTGAAAGAAAAACATGATGAATAAATATCAGCATTAAAGAAGTTACAAGTAATCAGTCACTGTAATAGCTATTGTATAATATTTAAAATCTAAAACAGTAGGATGCCCATAATTTTACTCCTGACACGATTGGCCAATTTTTCGGATTCAGAATCCACACACAAAAATGAGTGAAGAATACCTGGATTTTTCTTCAATAGCTGACAATAACTAATTCTTTTTGTTGTCTAGTGTTATCTATATACAGTGCCGTTTCCTGTGGCGCGTGAGCCGGGCGATCGCACGGTGTGCCTGCCGTGGCACTTTGTGGATCCTTCTGCTCCCCCTCCTTCCTCTAGCATAGTATTCCGCTATGGGGGTAGGGTTTCGTGGAATGATGCTGTTGCGTCATGACATCACGACGCAACCGCGTCATTCCATGAAACTCCACCCCCCCAGTCGAGTAGTATTAGGGAAGAGGTGGAGGTGGAGCGCCGCACTGTGAGGTACGCCCGGCCACCCACCTGCCGCGTACCTCACCGTCACCACTCAGCTGCACTGCCGGCTTCCTCTTTTCACATAGGTAGCCGGGCAGTGCTGCAGCTCGTCTGCCCCCCTCCCTGCTACACTCACCCATTGCATCTACTGGGAGAGATTATAGCTATACCAGCCCCCCCATAGGGCGGGAAGGAGAAGAGGAGTGCTGGCTGGTAGAAGCTGCTACTCTGGAGCCAAACGTAAGTATAACACACACACTCACTCTCACTCACTCACTCACTTACTCTGTCTCCCTCCCTGGCTTTGTAAAAGGGGGCTTCTCCTGCCATAATGTGTAAAAGTAGACTCTACCTGGCATAATGTGTAAAAGGAGACTCTACCTGGCATAATGTGTAAAACTGGGGCTCTGTCTGCTGTGATGTGTAAGGGAGCTTTACCTGGAGTAATATGTAAAAGGGGCTCTACCTGGCGTAATGTATAAAAGGGAGCTCTGCCTGGCGTAATTTGTAAAAGGGGGCTCTACCTGGTGTAATGTGTAAAAATGGGGCTCTGCCTGCCGTAATGTGTAAAATGGCGGCAATACCTGCCATAATGAGTAAAAGGGGGCTCTACCTGGAATAATGTGTATAAGGGGACTCTACCTGTCATAATGTGTAAAAGGGGACTCTACCTGGCATAAAGTGTAAAAATGGTGCTCTGTCTACCGTAATGTGTAAAAATGGGGCTCTGTCTGGAGTAATATGTAAAAGGGGCTCTACCGGACGTAATGTGTAAAAGGGAGCTCTGCCTGGCATAATTTGTAAAAGGGGGCTCTACCTGGTGTAATGTGTAAAAAGCGGGATCTACCTGCCTTAATGTGTAAACAGGGGGCTCTGCCTGCCATAATGAGTAAAAGGGGGATCTATCTGGAGTAATGTGTAAAAGGGGACTCTACCTGGCGTAATGTGTAAAAAGGGGCTCTGTCTGGCATAATGTGTAAAAGGGGGCTTTGTCTAGCACTATGTGTAAAAGGGGCTCTACCTCGTGTAATTTCTATAAATGGCATTAACATGTGTAGTAATTTGAGTAATGGAGACTACTCTGCGGCGTTGGTATGAATTGGTATTATTTAGTTACTACATCCCTTCCCCATGAAGCCACGTCACTATATTTTTTCGGTGCACCTTTGGCGTGCACTGTTGCAAATTGAAATCAGTGTGTGTGTGTGTGTGTATGTGGTGGTGGGGGGGGGGAGGGGGTGTCACCAATTCTCTTTCTGGCACAGGGCACCAAAATGTCTAGCTACAGCTCTTGTTGTTCTTGCCTGTTTTATTTTATATCACTCCTGGTTTCTTTGCCTTAAAGCACTCTTCCTTTACATCCTTGCTGTCTGTGTGATTGTCAACTGTTAATGTTTTGTTTCTACCAAACACTGAATGAAAGCTTTATTTAGAAAGTTAACCTTTGCTGAACGCCCAGATTTACACACACACACACACACACACACACACACACACACACACACACACACACACACACACACAGTGTCGGACTGGGGCATGTAGGGCCCACCGGGGGGCAGTAGTGGGGGTCCCTTATTTTGGGGTGTGGCCAGTCTACAGAGGAAGTGTGGATAGTGGCTTGCCTAACTATTAAAGACTGCATGGGCTGTAACCCTTGACAAATGTATATAGTAAATACTGCTTGCGCACGCATGCTAATGCACCAGATTAATAACAGCAATGCACTATAGAAAATACACCATAGTCATGTGCAGTATTCGGTAACGTGTAATGTATAATTCAAATGCAGAGTCTGGATCCAGATCCCTAGAGGAGGGGCACACAGTGGGACCCACTGGGGGTTTCCCCTGTACCCCTGTGGGCCAGTCCAACCCTGCACACACACAAACTGCAGCTATAATTAAGCAGTTGCTATACAAGTAAAACATACTTGCCTACTTTTTAAAAAAGCATTTCAGGGAGATTGTGAAAGAATAGGGGGGTACACGTGGAGATGTGTGCTGGGCGAGGAAAGGGGGGCGCTCACTTCACACAGCAGGGAAGTGAGTGATGTGCTAGATTGTGCCTGCATGCAGGCCAATCTAGTACCGAGGCCGCGCATCGCTATGGTCAGCAATCTAGTCAGATTGCTTAGAAATTAAGCATGGATCTCTCCGTGTGTACCCCCCTTAACACCTATAAGCGCGGGGCATGTACTGCTACATCTGGTAAAGTAATGGATTTCCCAACAATATAGTAGTGTGGAGATGGTAGCAAGGAGGGATGCAGTCACCATGCCGACGCCAGGATCCCAAGTGATCAAAATGCCGGCAGACAGAATGTTGACCTGCAGGGGTTATTCCCACTTGTAGGTGTCCCCGACACCCATAGAGTGGGAATAGCACCTGGTGAGCACAGCAAGTAACCAAGCCCGCTGCGTGGCGAACGCAGCAAGCTCGCAAGGGGCTTTGCTGCACTGGCTCCCCCGGCATTCTGCTGCCGGGATCCCGGGGTGAGTTTGCTGACTGCCGGGATCTGAGTGCCGGTCTCCCAGCCCCAACCTGAAGCAAAGAGATGCTGCCAATATATGCGAGAATAAAACTGATTGTTAGGGAAATATGTGGCCTGTATGACATTCTGCGTCCGACAAGGATCTATTGACAATTTAAGAAATTGGATAGCGTAGTGAGCTGCACAGATTTCAGGGGTCAAATCTGCCTGCTTTGGGGTGGTCATAGGGAGTCTTGACTATGTGGATTTCCCTTCTTGGTAATAGATCTCAGTGTTATGGAAAAGGGTGCACCAAATGCAAGGTCTTGATTTTGCAATGTGATTATTTTGTTTAACGCACACTGAGTGCATACTGTTCTGCACTTCCAATTTGTGAAGGCATCTCCCAAGAGAGGAATGTATGTTTGAAACGTTACAAATTACGTCCACTGTATCCCTAACACATCATTAGGTTTATAATTTTATTTATCTTTGAATCCTTTAGTAGCAGTGAAAGTATGACTCGGCATTGCTACTGCACTAACTTGGGTTCACACTAGTGATGTGCACCGGACATTTTTCGGGTTTTGTGTTTTGGTTTTGGATTCGGTTCCGCGGCCGTGTTTTGGATTCGGACGCGTTTTGGCAAAACCTCACCGAAATTTTTTTTTGTCGGATTCGGGTGTGTTTTGGATTCGGGTGTTTTTCCCAAAACCCCCTAAAAAACAGCTTAAATCATAGAATTTGGGGGTCATTTTGATCCCATAGTATTATTAACCTCAATTACCATAATTTCCACTCATTTCCAGTTTATTCTGAACATCTCACACCTCACAATATTATTTTTAGTCCTACAATTTGCACCGAGGTTGCTGGATGGCTAAGCTAAGCGACACAAGTGGCCGACACAAACACCTGGCCCATCTAGGAGTGGCACTGCAGTGTCAGGCAGGATGGCACTTCAAAAACAATTGTCCCCAAATAGCACATGATGCAAAGAAAAAAAGAGGCGCACCAAGGTCGCTGTGTGACTAAGCTAAGCGACACAAGTGGCCGACACAAACACCTGGCCCATCTAGGAGTGGCACTGCAGTGTCAAGACAGGATGGCACTTCAAAAAAATTGTCCCCAAACAGCACATGATGCAAAGAAAAAAAGAGGCGCACCAAGGTCGCTGTGTGACTAAGCTAAGCAACACAAGTGGCCGACACAAACACCTGGCCCATCTAGGAGTGGCACTGCAGTGTCAAGACAGGATGGCACTTCAAAAAAATTGTCCCCAAACAGCACATGATGCAAAGAAAAAAAGAGGCGCACCACAGGTATAGAATGTAGATGGATAGTATACTTAATGACGACACAGAGGTAGGCACAGCAGTGGCCTTCCGTATCGTACTGCTATATATAGTATACTGGTGGTCACTGTGTCAGCAAACTGCAAAACTAAAATGCACCACAGGTATAGAATGTAGATGGATAGTATACTTAATGACGACACAGAGGTAGGCACAGCAGTGGCCTTCCGTATCGTACTGCTATATATAGTATACTGGTGGTCACTGTGTCAGCAAACTGCTAAACTAAAATGCACCACAGGTATAGAATGTAGATGTATAGTATACTTAATGACGACCCAGAGGTAGGCACAGCAGTGGCCTTCCGTATCGTACTGCTATATATAGTATACTGGTGGTCACCGTGTCAGCAAACTGCAAAACTAAAATGCACCACAGGTATAGAATGTAGATGGATAGTATACTTAATGACGACACAGAGGTAGGCACAGCAGTGGCCTTCCGTATCGTACTGCTATATATAGTATACTGGTGGTCACTGGTCAGCAAAACTCTGCACTGTACTCCTCCTATATAATATTAATTATACTAGTGGTCCCCAGTCCCCACAATAAAGCAGCACACTGAGCACAGATATGGAGTGTTTTTCAGGCAGAAAACGTATACTGGTGGTCA
Organism: Pseudophryne corroboree; assembly: GCF_028390025.1. Lineage (NCBI taxonomy): Eukaryota > Metazoa > Chordata > Amphibia > Anura > Myobatrachidae > Pseudophryne > Pseudophryne corroboree. Next base: position 185,231,468 of record NC_086445.1, read on the forward strand.
CTGTCAGCAAAACTCTGCACTGTACTCCTGCTATATAATACAGCTGCTCCCCAGTCCCCACAATTAAGCAGTGTGAGCACAGATATATTATGCAGCACACTGTGACTGAGCACAGATATGGAGCGTTTTTTTCAGGCAGAGAAAAATGGGTGAAGTTCGGGGGGGTTCGGTTTCCGAACCCGCTCATCTGTAGTTCACACACGCGTGACTTCCTGCGGAAGGAAATGAGGTCCCTCTCAGCAACCGAGAAGCCTTCCAATAGGTAAGCAGCGAGGGTGCGGGGCATAGATGAAGATGGCGAACGTGCCCGCAGTCAAGCTCTAAAAATGTTGTATTTTATGTAGAGATGAGCGGGTTCGGTTTCTCGGAAACCGAACCCCCCCGAACTTCACCCATTTTACACGGGTCCGAGGCAGGTTCGAACCTTCCCGCCTTGCTAACCCGAGCGCGCCCGAACGTCATCATCCCGCTGTCGGATTCTCGCGAGATTCGGATTCTATATAAGCAGCCGCACGTCGCCGCCATTTTCACTCGTGCATTGGAGATGATAGGGAGAGGACGTGGCTGGCGTCCTCTCCGTTTATTGTTGAACTTGATTGCTTTATTGCTTAATTGTGGGGAGGACTGGGGAGCAGCTGTTAGGAGGAGTACAGTGCAGAGTTTTGCTGATAAGTGACCACCAGTTTTATCCGTTCTCTGCCTGAAAAAAACGCTCCATATCTGTGCTCAGTCACAGTGTGCTGCATAATATATCTGTGCTCACACTGCTTAATTGTGGGGACTGGGGAGCAGCTGTATTATATAGCAGGAGTACAGTGCAGAGTTTTGCTGACAGTGACCACCAGTATATGTTGTCTGCCTGAAAAACACTCCATATCTGTGCTCAGTGTGCTGCTTTATTGTGGGGACTGGGGACCACCAGTATAATTAATATTATATAGGAGTACAGTGCAGAGTTTTGCTGACCAGTGACCACCAGTATACTATATATAGCAGTACGATACGGAAGGCCACTGCTGTGCCTACCTCTGTGTCGTCATTAAGTATACTATCCATCTACATTCTATACCAGTGGTGCATTTTAGTTTTGCAGTTTGCTGACACAGTGACCACCAGTATACTATATATAGCAGTACGATACGGAAGGCCACTGCTGTGCCTACCTCTGTGTCGTCATTAAGTATACTATCCATCTACATTCTATACCTGTGGTGCATTTTAGTTTTGCAGTTTGCTGACACAGTGACCACCAGTATACTATATATAGCAGTACGATACGGAAGGCCACTGCTGTGCCTACCTCTGTGTCGTCATTAAGTATACTATCCATCTATATTCTATACCTGTGGTGCATTTTAGTTTTGCAGTTTGCTGACACAGTGACCACCAGTATACTATATATAGCAGTACGATACGGAAGGCCACTGCTGTGCCTACCTCTGTGTCGTCATTGTTAGGGTCTCCTGCCCTGTGCTGCCACGTCGTCATGGCAACCGGGAGACAAGTGCTAGCGGAGTAACCTGAGCGCAGATGATACTCCGGTTCGGGTCTTTTGCTGTGCAGTGGTTACAGGCTCTGTGTACGGCAGGGGATCCGGTGCTGGTTTTTGTGCTCACAGTCTGTGAGGTCTGAGTGGGGCGTGGACAGCACCTGCTATATAAAGCCTCTTCTCAGGTTAAGCAGATGCTGCTGAATCTTTGTTGGTTAGTTAGTTCCTGAAAGTTAGCCAGTACTGGGTAGCTTTGTATTTGTTGTTGCTTACTGCAAATAGGCCTGGGGATTTGGTACTACACTCTGCCAATCCAGACCTAGCAGTAAGACTGGACAGTCGTTTAACTTGCTGGGGTTCTTTTGCTACTCTGTGAACTTAGCAAGTTTGCGGCTGTATTCTCAGATTTGCCTGCCTAAATCCTGTCTCACTGTGCAAGGTGTTCTGGTGTCAGTTTAGTGGCAGTAAGCTGAACCTGTGCACTGCAAGTGAGGATTAGGATTGTGGAGACTCTCCTTGTGTCTATCATTCCATCTCTGACCAAGGAGTTAACTGCCACACCCGTTGGTAACCCTTTAGGGTTTTGCTGTTGCCCTTAGCAACAGCATTTCGGGTTCTCTACGTATTAAAACACAACATCTTGCTTTTTCCATCTCAGCATTCCTAATACTAGGGAGACACCCAGTTTCTTAGCCTCTGGGCTTCTCTGTTCACTTTGTGTTTATTTTGTTACCCTATCACCTTCTGTGTACGTAATGTCATATTCCCCAGTCTGTCTGTGAGTTCATTTGTTTTGCATTCCTATCCGTTCAGACACCAGTACATTCCTGCAGGCACTGGTGTGCATAACAGTTCAGACACCAGTACATTCCTGCAGGCACTGGTGTGCATAACAGTCATTAAGTATACTATCCATCTACATTCTATACCTGTGGTGCATTTTAGTTTTGCAGTTTGCTGACACAGTGACCACCAGTATACTATATATAGCAGTACGATACAGTGGGCCACTGCTGTGCCTACCTCTGTGTCGTCATTAAGTATACTATCCATCTACATTCTATACCTGTGGTGCATTTTAGTTTTGCAGTTTGCTGACACAGTGACCACCAGTATACTTGTTATGATTCCAGCACTCTGGTCTGAGGAGATCTTATTGCGAGGACCGGAGCACTGGAACGTAATGCTGGGGAAGGGAGCGGGAATGGAAAATAGCCCCTTGCGCCCTAACTCCGTTGTCTCGCCCGTGCTGTCAGAAATCCCCTGCGAGACTATGGTTGCTTGAGCCCATGGCAGCCGCGTTTGAAGGGCGGATTACGTCTGCCCAACTCCGATGCCCCCCCAGGTCTTAATGAGAGACAAAGGGAAATCCGAGACAGGGTGATAACAAGGGGCCCTCTGACTAAACAATCAGGCCAGGGGCTACAAGCTAATAAAAACTAGAATATGTGCGGAAAAATCGCCAGGGAAAAGGACAACCAAAATATCCACTTGTCCACTTCTCCTACCCGGCACCGCCGAGTTCCAGAGAGGACTTGTGGAAGCGGAACCCTCCGCAAATGCTCCAAAGACAAAATATGTAAAGATAAAGCGGCTGAGCCGCAACACACGGCAGAGCCGCAACTCACGAAACACCACTTGATATTCAAAGGTGATCAGTCAGGACTACTGGGGACCCAACGACTTCCTGGGATGAGATGACAACTCCCGGATACAGGACTTCTGAGGACAGGAATGACCGGATACAGCAGGACTGGAACAGACTCTCAGCAAACCAAAGCAGCATGCAGGAAGCTATTACCGGCGTCTGTGAGAAGCACTGAGAAGGTATTTAGCAGGGAGTCCTCCAATCAGCTGTTCAGAGCCTGATTGGTATTAATGCCGTGCAGCTGCCTTGCTGCACGGCCAGAAGACAAGTGTGTGTGCGTGTGTAACTAGACCCTGCAACGGGGAACGCTGTCCGCCCGTGGCGTCCCCGTTGCTAGGGTCCGTGCGGCTTAGCGCGCCCGGCGTCTAGCGTTGCTAGGAAGCCGGCGGCTGAACGCGCACGGCGTCCCTATAGTTGCTAGGCGCCGGGCCGTGCGGACATTGCGGACCCCGGCGCCTAACAGTACCCCCCCCTTGAGGAGGGGTCAAGGAACCCCTAAAGCCAGTTTTCTGAGGAAATTCCCGAAAAAATGCCCTCTTGAGCCTAGGGGCATGAAGATCCTTATCTAGGACCCAAGACCTTTCCTCCGGACCATAGCCTTTCCAGTGAACTAGAAAATAAAGCCGACCCCGGGACAATTTGGAATCAAGAACTTTCTCCACCAAGAACTCCTGTTGTCCCTGTACATCCACTGGAGATCTACCCTGAGAGATCCTCCGAGGAAATCTACTGGAAGAAACGTTTTGTTTCAACAGGGAACAGTGAAACGTATTTCCAATCTTGAGAGATCTTGGTAAACGTAGCCGAAAGGCAACTGAGTTGACTCTTTTAATAATAAGAAATGGTCCAATAAATTTGGGTCCCAGTCTAGCCGAGGATTGTCGAAGCCTGATGTTGCGAGTTGACAACCACACCTTATCTCCCACCTTAAAAGTGCAAGGACGTCGGAGCCTGTCAGAAAATTTCTTCTCTCGAAAGGCCGCTTTTCTGAGAGCAAGGTGCACTTTTTTCAAAATTGCTCTGAGATGGGAGGTCAATGCCAGCGAGGAGACTGGAGAATGATGAAAAAAAGAATTAGCTCTGGGGTGAAAACCAAAATCTGAAAAGAATGGAGACTCTTTAATGGAGGAATGACAAGAATTATTGTAAGCAAATTCAGCCAAAAGAAGAAACTCGGACCAATCATTCTGGAGTTTGGCTGAATACAAGCGCAGATATTGTTTCAATGACTGGTTAACTCGTTCGGTTTGCCCGTTGGATTGTGGGTGGTAACCGGATGTTAACGACAGTTTCATCTTTAATGAAGCACAAAAACATTTCCAGAATTGTGCGACGAATTGTGGACCCCGATCAGAAACAATATCAGTGGGCAACCCATGAAGCCTGAACACATGGCGGAGGAACAAAACTGCTAACCCTTGAGCAGAAGGCAATCGGGGAAGAGCAATAAAATGAGCCATTTTACTAAAACGGTCCACTACCACCCATATGACTCGGAATCCAGCTGAAAGGGGAAGGTCAACCACAAAATCCATGGAAATATGAGACCATGGCCTGAGAGGGACACTTAAGGGCATAAGTTGCCCTATAGGCAAGGAACGGGGAACCTTATGCTGTGCACAAACCTGACATGAATAAACAAATTCCCTAACGTCTTTAGAAATACTAGGCCACCATACTGAGCGAGAGACTAACTCCAATGTTTTAGTGATTCCCGGATGCCCTGAAACTTTGTTGTCATGGAATTCAGTTAAAACAGTAGCTCTCAAAAATTCAGGAACGTAAAGACGACCAGCAGGAGTAAATCTAGGAGCTTGATGTTGAAGCTGGTTTAACTGGGTAAATAAATCCTGTGTGAGGCCTGCCCGGATGACCGAAGATGGAAGTATTGGGGTAACAACAGGATTGTTATTGTGAACCGGAAGAAAGCTACGTGACAGGGCATCAGCTTTAGTATTCTTGGAACCAGGCCTGAAAGTGATTATAAATTTGAAACAAGTAAAAAATAATGCCCAACGTGCCTGCCGGGCATTAAGCCGTTTAGCTGATTCAATGTATTGCAGGTTCTTATGGTCAGTCAATACCGAAATAGTATGCTTTGCTCCTTCCAGCCAATGCCTCCACTCCTCAAAAGCCCACTTTACCGCCAGTAACTCCCGATTACCAACGTCATAATTGGATTCAGCGGAGGAGAATTTCCTGGACATAAAGGCACAAGGATGTAACTCCAGAGACTCCGGATCCTTTTGAGAAAGGACGGCCCCCACTCCAACTTCTGAGGCATCAACCTCCACAACAAAGGGCAATTCCGGATTAGGATGTCTTAGGACTGGAGCTAAGACAAAGGCTTGTTTCAGGGCCCGGAAGGATAACTCAGCTTCATGCGACCAGTTGGTAGGATCTGCTCCTTTCTTTGTCAGAGCTACAATGGGAGCAACCAGGTCAGAAAAAGAATGAATGAACCTCCTATAATAATTTGCAAACCCTAAAAAGCGCTGAATTGCTTTTAAATTGGTGGGTTGCGCCCAATTAAGGATGGCCTGGAGCTTCTTAGGTTCCATCGAAAATCCCTGAGGGGAAATTATGTACCCTAAAAAAGATACTTCCATGACGTGAAATTCACACTTCTCCAGCTTGGCATATAAATGATTCTCACGTAACTTTTGAAGAACCAGACGCACCTGGGTGATATGTTGTTCCATCGATTCAGAATAAATCAAGATGTCATCTAAATAAACGACCACAAATTTCCCTAGGAAATCACGGAGCACATCATTTATGAGGTCTTGAAAAACTGCTGGAGCATTAGACAGGCCGAACGGCATCACCAGGTATTCGTAGTGACCCGACTGAGTACTGAAAGCTGTCTTCCACTCATCTCCAGATTTAATTCGGATGAGGTTGTAAGCTCCTCTCAGGTCAATTTTAGAAAAAATCACAGCAGAACGCAACTGATCAAAGAGTACAGAAATCAACGGCAAAGGATAGGTGTTTTTAACTGAGATCTTATTCAGGGCTCTAAAATCTATGCATGGTCTAAGCGAGCCATCCTTCTTCTCCACAAAGAAAAAAACAGCACTTAAAGGGGATTTTGATGGTCTAATAAATCCTTTCTGTAAGCTCTCCTGAACATAGTCATCATAGCCGAAGTTTCTGGCCCGGACAATGCATATAATCTCCCCTTTGGCAATGCGGCACCAGGAACTAGCTCAATAGCACAATCATAAGGCCGATGGGGAGGCAGAATGTCCGCATTGCCTTTGGAGAATACATCGGCAAACTCCTGGTATTCCCCAGGAATGAGTTCTGAAATGATAGCTGCGACTCTGACTGGAAACGAAATACACTCCTTAGCACAAAATGTACCCCATTGGGAAATCTCCCCGGACCGCCAATCAATGGTGGGATTATGAAAGGCCAGCCAAGGGTGACCCAGAACAAATGGAACTGCTGGGCAATGTGTTAGATAGAATTCGATATTTTCGGAATGTAAGGCTCCTACTGTAAGTACTACGGGAGGTGTACGGTGGGTAATAACCCCATTGGAAAGCGGACTCCCATCTAAGCCATGCATGGTGACACACCTATCCAATGGTAACTGTGGAATGCCTAAGGCCTTAGCCCAAGTTAAATCCATAAAGTTTCCTGCAGCTCCACTGTCAACAAAAGCCGACACCAAAGAACTGAGGCTGTCAAAGGAAACCTTAACTGGGACTAAAAGAGAGTTATTCGAGGAGATAAGCTGCAGACCTAGGTGAACCCCCTCACAATTCACCTGGTCAAAGCGTTTCCCGACTTGTTCGGACAGTTATGAGCAAAATGTCCCTTACCACCACAGTACAAACAAAGACCGGAATTTTGCCTTCTGGTCCTTTCCTCAGGAGACAGCCGGGAGAGACCCATCTGCATGGGCTCCTCGACGTCTTCTGGAATGGAATAAACACAAGGACTTGACCTTACAGATGTTCCTCTTTCAGCTCTCCGCTCTCTGAGACGACGATCAAACTTAATAGAAAGCACCATGAGTTTATCGAGAGTCTCAGGAACAGGGTACTGGAGGAGACTGTCTTTAATAGACTCTGATAAGCCGAGGCGAAACTGACTGCGCAGGGCTGGGTCATTCCAGCCACAGTCGTTCGACCAACGGCGAAACTCAGTACAATAAACCTCTGCAGGATTTCTACCTTGTTTGAGAGCGCGCAGCTGACTTTCAGCGGACGCCTCTCTATCTGGGTCATCATACAAAAGCCCTAAAGATTTAAAGAAAGCGTCTACTGACAACAACGCAGGATCCTCTGCTCTTAAACCGAATGCCCAGGTCTGAGGATCCCCCTGGAGTAAAGAAATAATAATCCCAACCCGCTGAGATTCAGTACCAGAGGAAGTAGGTCTTAAATGAAAATAAAGTTTACAGGATTCTTTAAAATTAAAAAATTATTTTCTATCACCAGAAAAACGGTCAGGCAAATGCATCTTTAGTTCAGGGACTCCCCTTGGGGAGGCTCGCAAAAGATCTTCCTGCGACCTCACCCGAAGAGAAAGATCCTGAACCATCTGAGTAAGTTCTTGAATCTGATTGACTAAGAGCTGGCCAGGGTTTGGCCCTAAACCTGTCGGATTCATGAGGCCAAAAATTTTTAACAAAAACTGAATGAGAGGAAAAAATTAAAGCCCTGTTTAATTTTAATTTTTGGTATGGCCGGTAATAATGTTATGATTCCAGCACTCTGGTCTGAGGAGATCTTATTGCGAGGACCGGAGCACTGGAACGTAATGCTGGGGAAGGGAGCGGGAATGGAAAATAGCCCCTGGCGCCCTAACTCCGTTGTCTCGCCCGTGCTGTCAGAGATCCCCTGCGAGACTATGGTTGCTTGAGCCCATGGCAGCCGCGTTTGAAGGGCGGATTACGTCTGCCCAACTCCGATGCCCCCCCAGGTCTTAATGAGAGACAAAGGGAAATCCGAGACAGGGTGATAACAAGGGGCCCTCTGACTAAACAACCAGGCCAGGGGCTACAAGCTAATAAAAACTAGAATATGTGCGGAAAAACCGCCAGGGAAAAGGACAACCAAAATATACACTTGTCCACTTCTCCTACCCGGCACCGCCGAGTTCCAGAGAGGACTTGTGGAAGCGGAACCCTCCGCAAATGCTCCAAAGACAAAATATGTAAAGATAAAGCGGCTGAGCCGCAACACACGGCAGAGCCGCAACTCACGAAACACCACTCGATATTCAAAGGTGATCAGTCAGGACTACTGGGGACCCAACGACTTCCTGGGATGAGATGACAACTCCCGGATACAGGACTTCTGAGGACAGGAATGACCGGATACAGCAGGACTGGAACAGACTCTCAGCAAACCAAAGCAGCATGCAGGAAGCTATTACCGGCGTCTGTGAGAAGCACTGAGAAGGTATTTAGCAGGGAGTCCTCCAATCAGCTGTTCAGAGCCTGATTGGTATTAATGCCGTGCAGCTGCCTTGCTGCACGGCCAGAAGACAAGTGTGTGTGTGTGTGTGTATCTAGACCCTGCAACGGGGAACGCGGTCCGCCCGTGGCGTCCCCGTTGCTAGGGTCCATGCGGCTCAGCGCGCCCGGCGTCTAGCGTTGCTAGGAAGCCGGCGGCTGAACGCGCACGGCGTCCCTAGTTGCTAGGCGCCGGGCCGCGCGGACATTGCGGACCCCGGCGCCTAACAATACTATATATAGCAGTACGATACGGAAGGCCACTGCTGTGCCGCCCTCTGTGTCGTCATTAAGTATACTGTCCATCTACATTCTATACCTGTGGTGCATTTTAGTTTTGCAGTTTGCTGACACAGTGACCACCAGTATACTATATATAGCAGTACGATACGGAAAACCACTGCTGTGCCTACCTCTGTGTCGTCATTAAGTATACTATCCATCTACATTCTATACCTGTGGTGCGCCTCTTTTTTTCTTTGCATCATGTGCTGTTTGGGGACAATTATTTTGAAGTGCCATCCTGTCTTGACACTGCAGTGCCACTCCTAGATGGGCCAGGTGTTTGTATCGGCCACTTGTGTCGCTTAGCTTATTCACACAGCGACCTTGGTGCGCCTCTTTTTTTTCTTTGCATCATGTGCTGTTTGGGGACAATTTTTTTGAAGTGCCATCCTGTCTTGACACTGCAGTGCCACTCCTAGATGGGCCAGGTGTTTGTGTCGGCCACTTGTGTCGCTTAGCTTAATCACACAGCGACCTTGGTGCGCCTCTTTTTTTCTTTGCATCATGTGCTGTTTGGGGACAATTTTTTTGAAGTGCCATCCTGTCTTGACACTGCAGTGCCACTCCTAGATGGGCCAGGTGTTTGTGTCGGCCACTTGTGTCGCTTAGCTTAGTCACACAGCGACCTTGGTGCGACTCTTTTTTTCTTTGCGTCATGTGCTGTTTGGGGACAATTTTTTTGAAGTGCCATCCTGCCTGACACTGCAGTGCCACTCCTAGATGGGCCAGGTGTTTGTGTCGGCCACTTGTGTCGCTTAGCTTAGTCACACAGCGACCTTGGTGTGCCTCTTTTTTCTTTGCATCATGTGCTGTTTGGGGACAATTTTTTTGAAGTGCCATCCTGCCTGACACTGCAGTGCCACTCCTAGATGGGCCAGGTGTTTGTGTCGGCCACTTGTGTCGCTTAGCTTAGTCACACAGCGACCTTGGTGCGCCTCTTTTTTTCTTTGCATCATGTGCTGTTTGGGGACAATTTTTTTGAAGTGCCATCCTGCCTGACACTGCAGTGCCACTCCTAGATGGGCCAGGTGTTTGTGTCGGCCACTTGTGTCGCTTAGCTTAGCCATCCAGCGACCTTGGTGCGCCTCTTTTTTTCTTTGCATCATGTGCTGTTTGGGGACAATTTTTTTGAAGTGCCATCCTGCCTGACACTGCAGTGCCACTCCTAGATGGGCCAGGTGTTTGTGTCGGCCACTTGTGTCGCTTAGCTTAGTCACACAGCGACCTTGGTGCGCCTCTTTTTTTCTTTGCATCATGTGCTGTTTGGGGACAATTTTTTTGAAGTGCCATCCTGCCTGACACTGCAGTGCCACTCCTAGATGGGCCAGGTGTTTGTGTCGGCCACTTGTGTCGCTTAGCTTAGTCACACAGCGACCTTGGTGCGCCTCTTTTTTTCTTTGCATCATGTGCTGTTTGGGGACAATTTTTTTGAAGTGCCATCCTGCCTGACACTGCAGTGCCACTCCTAGATGGGCCAGGTGTTTGTGTCGGCCACTTGTGTCGCTTAGCTTAGCCATCCAGCGACCTTGGTGCGCCTCTTTTTTTCTTTGCATCATGTGCTGTTTGGGGACAATTTTTTTGAAGTGCCATCCTGCCTGACACTGCAGTGCCACTCCTGGATGGGCCAGGTGTTTGTGTCGGCCACTTGTGTCGCTTAGCTTAGTCACACAGCGACCTTGGTGCGCCTCTTTTTTTCTTTGCATCATGTGCTGTTTGGGGACAATTTTTTTGAAGTGCCATCCTGCCTGACACTGCAGTGCCACTCCTAGATGGGCCAGGTGTTTGTGTCGGCCACTTGTGTCGCTTAGCTTAGCCATCCAGCGACCTCGGTGCAAATTGTAGGACTAAAAATAATATTGTGAGGTGTGGGGTGTTCAGAATAGACTGGAAATGAGTGGAAATTATGGTAATTGAGGTTAATAATACTATGGGATCAAAATGACCCCCAAATTCTATGATTTAAGTTGTTTTTTAGGGGTTTTTGAAAAAAAACACCCGAATCCAAAACACACCCGAATCCGACAAAAAAATTTCGGTGAGGTTTTGCCAAAACGCGTCCGAATCCAAAACACGGCCGCGGAACCGAATCCAAAACCAAAACACAAAACCCGAAAAATGTCCGGTGCACATCACTAATTTTATGTAATTGATGAGTTTAGGTCCCCATACTAGTGTATGGAGAAAAGGGGGCAGATATGGGCTGAAAGGTATTGGGGTATATGCAATTGCGGTCGAATTCGCGGCAATTTTCGCCGTTTTTTAATTCGACTCAATTCGACAGGTGAATCCCGGAAGGTGGCTTCCGGAATTCACCATATTCAATGAAAAACGGATTCGCCAGAGTCGCGGGCGAAAATCGGCCGATTTGGCGGATTTTGCCGCGATTTTAAAAAACGGGAAAAAACGGGAAAAACCCGAAAAAAAAAAATGGCGTGGGGTCCCCCCTCCAAAGCATAACCAGCCTCGGGCTCTTCGAGCTGGTCCTGGTTCTAAAAATGCAGGGGAAAAATTGGGCAGGGATCCCCCGTATTTTTAAAACCAGCACCGGGCTCTGCGCCTGGTGCTGGTGCCAAAAATACGGGGGACAAAAAGAGTAGGGGTCCCCCGTATTTTTAACACCAGCATCGGGCTCCACTAGCTGGACAGATAATGCCACAGCCGGGGGTCACTTTTATGCCGTGCCCTGCGGCCGTGGCATTAACTACCCAACTAGTCACCCCTGGCCGGGGTACCCTGGGGGAGTGGGGACCCCTACAATCAAGGGGACCCCCCCCCAGCCACCCAAGGGCCAGGGGTGAAGCCCGAGGCTGTCCCCCCCCATCCAATGGGCTGCGGATGGGGGGGCTGATAGCCTTTTGTGATAATAAAAAGATATTGTTTTTTCCATTAGTACTACAAGTCCCAGCAAGCCTCCCCCGCAAGCTGGTACTTGGAGAACCACAAGTACCAGCATGCGGGAGAAAAACGGGCCCGCTGGTACCTGTAGTACTACTGGAAAAAAAATACCCAAATAAAAACAGGACACACACACCGTGAAAGTAAAACTTTATTTCATACGCCGACACACACATACTTACCTATGTTGACACGCCGACTGCCACGGTCTCCGACGATCCGAGGTACCTGTGAAAAAATTATACTCACCTTCCAGCGTCCAGAGGTACATCCAGGTCCAGAGATAATCCACGTACTTGGCAAAACAAAAAAACGAACAACGATCCATACCGGACTAGAAAGGGGTCCAATGCTTTCACATCAGACCCCTTTCTCCCGAATGCCGGGACATCACGTGACTCCTGTCACTGAAGTCCCTTCAGCCAATCAGGAAGCGCTACTTCCGTGGCGCTCATCTGATTGGCTGTGCGCTGTCTGTGATGTGACAGCGCATCGCAAAGCCGCTCCATTACTTTCAATGGTGGGAACTTAGCGGCTAGCGGGGGGGTCACCCGCCGGTCAGCCGCTGACCGGCGGGTGACCTCACCGCTAGCCGCTAAGTTCCCACCATTGAATATAATGGACTGGGCTGTGCGATGCGCTGTCTGCTCAGACGCACAGAGCCAATCAGATGAGCGCAACGAAGTTGCGCTTCCTGATTGGCTATAGAGACCTTTCTGTGACAGCTGTCACTGACAGGTCTCTCTGCATTCGGGGATAGGGGTCCCATGTGTCAGCATGGGACCCCTTTCAGTCCGGCATGGAGCGGGTGTTCGGTTTGTTTTTTTCTCCAAGTACGTGGATTTATCTCTGGAGCCTGGTTGAGGTGAGTATATTGATCTTTTATTTTCAGGTACCCCTGGATTCTACATGGAGAAGAGGACCGATGTCGGCGTGTGAACATAGGTAAGTATGTGTGTGTCGACGTATGAAATAAAGTTTTACTTTCACGGTGTGTGTGTCCTGTTTTTATTTGGGTATTTTTTTTCCAGTAGTACTACAGGTACCAGCGGGCCCGTTTTTCTCCCGCATGCTGGTACTTGTGGTTCTCCAAGTACCAGCTTGCGGGGGAGGCTTGCTGGGACTTGTAGTACTGCTGGAAAAAACAATATTCTTTTCATGATCACAAAAGGCTATCAGCCCCCCCATCCGCAGCCCATTGGATGGGGGGGGACAGCCTCGGGCTTCACCCCTGGCCCTTGGGTGGCTGGGGGGGGGGACCCCTTGATTGAAGGGGTCCCCACTCCCCCAGGGTACCCCGGCCAGGGGTGACTAGTTGGATATTTAATGCCACGGCCGCAGGGCACGGCATAAAAGTGACCCCCGGCTGTGGCATTATCTGTCCAGCTAGTGGAGCCCGATGCTGGTGTTAAAAATACGGGGGACCGCTACGCTTTTTGTCCCCCGTATTTTTGGCACCAGCACCAGGCGCAGAGCCCGGTGCTGGTTTTAAAAATACGGGGGATCCCCTGTCAATTTTTTCCCCGCATTTTTAGAACCAGGACCAGCTCGAAGAGCCCGAGGCTGGTTATGCTTTGGAGGGGGGACCCCACGCCATTTTTTTTTAGGATTTTACCGTTCCAGCAATAAAAATAAAAAAATAAAAAAATAATATTTTAAAAAATATATAAATAATATTTGTGCCTCCAAAAAAAAAAAAAAAAGTACCTAATCCCTTCTAATATAAATAGATCTGCTATTCCCAAAAAAAAAAACACAAAAAAAAACATGTTTAAAATTTTTTTATTTGTTTTCACCCTCCAAAGTGTGGCGGATTGAAAATGACGAATTTGCTGTCTAAAAGCACTGCTGTCGAATTTCCAAACTTGAATTGAATATGCTTTGGTCGAATTGCAGCACTTATATCATTGCAGAAAAGTCGAATTTGCAAAAATTCGAATTTCAAAAAGTCGAATTTTGAAAGTCCGTTTTTTGGTCGGAAAGCACTGAATTGCATAGGCGAATTTTTTTTTTGGTCGAAAATGACCCGAAATTCGACAATTTCGGGAATTCGACCGCAATTGCATATACCCCTAAAAGCACTGCTGTCGAATTTCCAAACTTGAATTGAATATGCTTTGGTCGAATTGCAGCACTTATATCATTGCAGAAAAGTCGAATTTGCAAAAAGTCGAATTTCAAAAAGTCGAATTTTGAAAGTCCGTTTTTTGGTCGGAAAGCACTGAATTGCATAGGCGAATTTTTTTTTTGGTCGAAAATGACCCGAAATTCGACAATTTCGGGAATTCGACCGCAATTGCATATACCCCATTGCCTTTATAATGAATGGCACTGACAATTTATACAAAAGTAAGTGAAAATGTTAATTTTCACCTACTTTTGTATAAACTACGTGATGATGAATAGACCCCTAAGGGAGACCCAACAGTAGTGTTCAAGAAGATGATCAGCTTCATACAACTTGATCTCTTATAAAAGAAGATGACGCATGAATGAAAGTGTTTATGTGTTATGTTATCTGTGTCTTCAATAATAAAGGTCAACTGCCTAACTGGCAATTTGTTCCCAAAACTAAAACAATAGCATTGTTCAAAGTGAATGCGAAAGTAAAATTGTGTTTCCAGGTACCCTCTGCTTCAAGCTCAGTAAACAAAACATTACTCTTTTGATGCAGTTGTTGAAAGTTTAATATTAATATAAAGAAAATCATTTTGGAAAAAAAAACTGACCTACAATTGCAGTCTCTTCACTTTCACTCCACTATTCTGATATTATATTCTGAGTCGTATATACAGTAAGTGACTTTGCAGACGCAGCTTGCGGATTTGTGCGTACTGTGCATGTGCCGTAGAGAGAAATCAGTAACTGCGCAGGCGCCGTATTAGGCATACATACACAGACGGAGAGTGCAAGTTTGCATGGATTGATCGGATCACTCTTACCGTAAATAGGGTAACTTTGGGTGGTGAACATACATACATGTGGAACTGCTCCCTCTACTGGGACATGGGAACATCGTGGGCAAGTAGGTCAACTTCAGCAGTGTGCGGATGCACCCAGCTTGGAGCACGTCCAGATAACAATGATGACTGTTGTGGCTGTAGACAAAAAAACAGTGTGCAGGATGGCATCCCACATGCTAACACATGGATGTTTGCCAAACAAGGGCAAATTCTTGCATTAGCATAGAAGATGAAGCCACAGATGCGTCCGACTCAGAATCAGCCTCATTATGTGCAAATATAAGTAATTATGGACCTTATGCCGTAAGGGTTGTAAATTCTGCTAAACAGAAGAATTTACAATCCTTTTGCTCGCATGCTGGGTGCCGCCCATCACAGGGAAAGCCTGCCCAGCATGCAAACTCCCGCCCAGTGACGTGCTCACGCTGAAATTGCGATTAAGCCGCAATTTCAACGTGATCGCTGAAATTGTGGATGCCTCCTGCCATCCCGCTGCCATTTTTCACATCGCAGCGGCTGCATGCGATGATAAGCAGCCGCCCGGATAACGCCCGCATAACGCCCCCCATAAGTGCCACCATACTTCCATTTCACCAGCGCCACCCTGTCTTGGAAATGGAGTGTTGCCACCCCGCGAATGCCTCCGTCTGTCAATCAGGCAGAGGCGGTTTCAGTTAATGCTAACCATTAGCATTAACTGCGTGCGCACGCACAGCACCGGACCTGCGCCTATGCAGTGCGGGCCAATGGAGAAACTGCGTTTGGATCGTGATTTGCTAAATGAGAAATCAATTGTCCCACTCCAATGTGCAGAAAATCGATGTACCAAACAGACAGCTTCCATGGAGCACATGGCTCAAAATTAATTAAACTTCAGCAACCAACTAGGAGCTTGCTCTTATTTGTGACTGGCTGAGCAGTGTAAAATACAGCTCCTGATTGGTTGTCCAGAAATTAAGAAGCTGGGCTCACATGAGCTTTATTCATTTAGGTGCTCTCCAGAAGCCGTCTATTTGGTACATACGGTTTTCTTATTTCCTAATTCCCATTACATCAGACAAAGAAAGAATGAAGTTCCTCAGTAACTATTTACAGTATTATCATTTACTATTGAGAATTAGGGACATAGGATCTGCTTCTAAGGTGGGATTAAAACAGATCTCTCTGCACATGTTACATCTACCCCAACTACAGTGCAACATGGTTTTGCCCAGATGCATGCGTTTTTTGCTTTACTTACAAACATGAATCAGGCACTGTGTACACCTGGAAATTAAAAACTGCTAGTACTGAAAAGCACTCATGGATAATTAGTTAAGACAAGCCTAAAGACAAGTCCAGCATTCCAGCATTACCAGCTTCATATGGAAATATGGCAAAAATGGTAGTTTATTCTTTAGTAGCGGACTGGAAGATGAATCACATTTTCAAAATAATATTACAAAATTAAAATAACATTTTGCATTTCTTAATTGTGTAATTTATGTCTAATGTTGCCAGGCAGAAACTGCTGTCTGATCACTAAATTCTAGTACTACAGCTGTTTCTTGGTCCAGTCGTGCCACACTTTATAATACCTTTTAAATGAATTTGCATTTTGAACTATTCTGCATTTCTGAAAGGAGTATAGATCTGTATCATTACTTTCCTGCTATATAATTGTTTCCTGCAATGTAGGAGTTAAGTGTTTGATCATATGGTGACAGGACAAATGATCGTGCTGTGAAGTCATTCCCACTTCCACCGCTGAAAGAATCCATCAATCCCCAAACAGAGGTTTTCAGGGTAAAGTTGGGGATGGATCCTGGCCAATGAAATATGTATTTGTCTACATTGCATAAAATTATGCAAATACATTGTGGGATATGTAGATGGTAAGACAGTAAAGGGGAAATTAATACGTATTTTGTTCCACTTGGGTTTGGATGTGAGAATGAATTTCACTGAGATGATAAGTAGCTTATGTCCAGACAAAGCTGGTAAAACCGACACAGATCAATGATGTGCGGTGCAGAACACTTTTTGCTTGGAAGCTGATATAGTTTGCTCTGCGCATATCATGGCTTGCCTATGAACATTAGATGGGTATCAAAATGTGTGGAGAGGTGAGTAGAATGGCGAATTGTAATTGTCTCAACAAGAGTACAGCATCCCCATCGCTTTCATTAATTAATCTATATTATTTTCTATTAATTAAACAGTATTGATGTTATGTTAATCAGCGAGGGTGGTGCAACCAGTGCCATTGCTCAAAGCACGATGCCCTGGGGGTAGCATGCCCATCCCATCCCAGCGGTCCTGCCAGCCTGAGCCAGCCTTATAGTGTCAGGCACCTGCCACAATGGATAGTACACAAGTAGCACGCCAGGCTCCCCTCAGCTCCACTCCTTATATGCAGAAGCGGATTTAGATCTCATGGGGCCCTAAGCAGGACAACAATTTGCCACCCCCCCTTCCTCAAACAATATATATATATATATATATATATTTATAAATAACAAACAGGTCTGGCACTCCCCTCTGGACAGGCCGAGCAAGGCTCCTGCTCCGGTGCCCTCCTTGCAGACACAGCAGTCAGTACCCCCGAAACGTTGATTAAACTGCACTGATTTTTTTACCTCTTTGAACAAAGTCTCCAGAGTGCCGCCATTGTTCTTCCATTATATATATATATATATATATATATATGTATATATATTTGTGTTTATACATTCTGCCCCCCCCCCTTGTGTATATATAGTGCCCCAATGTACATTATGCCCCCTCCCTGTGTATATAATGCCCTCGGTGTCACCTTATGCTCCTTGTGTATATAATGCCCCAGAAAACATTATGTCCCTCGTGTATATAATGTCACAGTGTACACTATGCCCCCATGTATATAATGCATCCAGTGTACATTATGCTCCCCTTGTATATAATACCCAAGTGTACATTATGCCCTGCCTGTGTACATAATGCCCCTGTGTATATAATGCCCCAGTGAACACTATGTCCCTGTGTATAAAATGCACTGTACATTATGCACCCCCGCGCCTGTGTATATTATGCCCCCATGTATATAATGCCCAAGTGTACATATTTCCCCTGTGTATATAATGCCCCAGTGTACATTATACCCCCCAACCCTGTGTATACAATGCCTCCAGTCTACATTATGCATCAGTGTACATTATACCCCCTCCCTGTGTATATAATGCCGCAGTATACATTGCGCTTCCCCCAGCGTACACTACCTTCATGTCCTCCATTAAGTAGCCCTGTTTGCTGACCCCTGGGATCCGACCAGATATCATGATGCCATAATGTCTCATCCCTGAGAAAACGAGGAGCTCCAAGAAGTGCGTGACCCTGTCCAGACTGAGCCCACAAATCAAAGTCAAACAGACTGAGACACAAGTCAAAAAAGAAAGTAAAGGTAGAAAAAAAGAGGAGGCGCTCTCTGTCCCAGGGCGCTAAAATGTCTAGTTAAGCCAATAATCATGTAGCAAAGATGCAGAGATAAAAATGTAGTACCTACCAGTAATTCCTTTTCTCGTAGTCCGTAGTGGATACTGGGGAACTGTACTTAGTGCCATGGGGTATAGATCGGGTCCACTGGAGCCTGGCACTTTAAAACCTCTAGTGTGTGTATGTATGTGCTGGCTCCTCCCCTCTATGCCCCTCCTACCAGACTCAGTCTAGGAAACTGTGCCTGAGGAGATGGACATACCATGAGAGAAGAAAACAGATACAACAGCAGTGAGGCAATAAGCCAACACACAACCATAACCAGAAAAAAAGGAGGGCGGTAACCAGAACAGAGGATAGCAACACCAACCTAACCAGGATAGCAAAGCTACCCCAACAACATAAGGGGACAGCAACTGTGGGCCAACCAAACACTTACCCAGGTAAGCAGGAAATCGAAGCACTGTGGCGGGCGCCCAGTATCCACTACGGACTATGAGAAAAGGCATTACCAGTAGGTATTAAATTCATATTTTCTCTTACGTCCTAATGGATAATGGGGAACTGTACTTTAGTACCATGGGAAAGTCCCAAAGCTCCCAAACAGGTGGGAGAGTGCTTAGACCCCTGCAAAACCACCTGACCAAACTGAAAGTCATCCTTGGCCAAGGTTTCGAACCTATAGAACTTAACAAAAGTGTTCGAACCAGACCAAGTAGCAGCATGGCACAAAGGTAAGGCCGAGACACCCCGGGCAGCCGCCCAGGAGGAACCCACTGACCTCGTCAAGTGGGCCTGAATAGATGTCGGCAAACGCAGCACAGCCAAAGTATAGGCTTGTTGATTGGTCAACTTGAGCCAACGAGCAATAGATTGCTTAGAAGCCGGTCGACCAATCTTGGTGGCATCATAAAGGACAAACAGCGAATCAGATTTCCGATGAGCAGTTCTCTTGACATAAATCTTCAGAGCCCTCACCACATCCAAAGACTCTGGGCAAACAGAAGCGTCAGACAACACTGGAACCACAATGGGTTGATTCACGTGAAAAGCTGAAACCACTTTCGACAAAAACTGAGGCCGAGTTCCGTCCTATCTTCATGAAAAATCAAATATGGGTTCTTACAGGATAAGGCTCCAATTCACATCTTGCAGACACCTATGCTAGTAACATCACAGTCTTTCAGGTAAGAAAGTTCAATTCCACCCTATGTAAGGGTTCGAACTTCGAACCAGTCCGACTGAAGGAAGGACAAAACCACATTCAGATCCCACGGAGCCGTGGGAGGCACAAAAGGAGGTTGCATATGAAGAACTCATTTCAGGAAGGTCTGTACTTCTGGCAATAGAGCAAGTTGCTTTTGGAAGAAAATAGAGAGCGCTGAAATCTGCACTTTGATGGAGCCTAAACGTAGGCCCATATCCACTCCCACTTGCAGGAAAAGTAGAAAACGACCAATTCTAAATTCCACGGGAGAAACCTTTCTACATTCACACCAGGAAACATACTTTTTCCAGATACGATGATAATGTTTTGACGTAACCATCTTCCTGGCCTGGACCATAGTGGAAATAACCTTGGAGGGAAGACCTTTTCTGGCTAGAATCTCCCTCTCAACTTCCAAGCCATCAAACGTAGCCGCGGTAAGTCTGGATAGATTTTGAAGCGGCAGAGGCTAGGGATCCTCCAGCACCATGGTTAGGAGGTCCGAGTACCACACCCGTCGAGGCCAATCCGGGGCGATCAGAATTGCGTCAATGTCCTCCCTTCTTAGTCTTTTTAGAACTCTTGGGATTAGCGGTAATGGAGGGAACGAATACACAAACTGGTATATCCAAGGTGTCGTCAGTGCATCCATCGCCACAGCCTGTGGATCCCTCGTTCTGGAACAGTAATGGTGTAGCTTCTTGTTGAGAGAATCTATCTGCGGACAGCCCCAATGGGGAATTAACTGTTGAAACACCTGAGGATGTAGGCTCCATTCCCCAGATGGAGGTCGTGTCTGCTGAGGAAGTCTGCTCCCCAGTTGTCCACTCCTGGAATGAATATGGCTGAGATGGCCTTTGCGTTGGCCTCCACCTAGAAGAGTATCTTTGACACTTCTCGCATTGCTGTTTTGCTTTTTGTTCCTCCTTGATGATTTATGTACGCTACTGCTGTGGCGTTGTCCGATTGGACCTGGATCGCCTGATCCCTCAGGAGATGGGAAGCTTGCAGAAGGGCATTGTAAATTTCCCTGAGTTCCAGGATGTTTATCGGCAGAGCAGATTCCTGACTTTACTATATCCCTGCCCTGGAACTGGGCCCCTTGGGTCACAGCCCCCAAACCCTGGAGGCTGGCATCCGTTGTCAGCAGAATCCACGAGTGGATATTGAAACTTCTGCCTTCTACTAGGTGAGGGACTTGTAGCCACCACAATAGAGAAATCTGGGCTTTTGGAGATAAGGTCACTTCCTGATGCATGTGAAGGTGAGACCCTGACCATTTGTCCAGCAAATCCAGCTGAAATGGCCGGGCATGAAACCTTCCAAATTGGATCGCCTCGTAAGCAGCTACCATCCTGCCCAACAAGTGTATGCAAAGATGTATTGATACGCTGCAAGGGCAGAGTACTGAGCGAACCATAGCTTGGACAATCAAGGCCTTGCCCATCAGAAGAAACACCTTTTGAGACACTGTATCCAGTGTCATTCCCAGGAACTGAAGTCGTTCGGTCGGTTCCAGGTGAGATTTCTGAAAATGTAATATCCACCCATGATCCGTAAGTAGGCGAGTCGTCAGATCGATACTGCGCAGTAGACATTCCCTGGACATAGCCTTTATCAGGAGATCATCCAAGTAGGAAACTATGTTGACTCCCATAATGCTTAGTTGTAGCATCATCTCTGCCA
Organism: Pseudophryne corroboree; assembly: GCF_028390025.1. NCBI lineage: Eukaryota > Metazoa > Chordata > Amphibia > Anura > Myobatrachidae > Pseudophryne > Pseudophryne corroboree. The sequence continues at coordinate 185,252,561 of NC_086445.1, forward strand.
TGACCTTTTTGAAGACACTCGGAGCTGTGGAGAGGCCAAAGGGTAATGCCTGAAACTGGAAATGGGTGTCCAATATGGCGAACTTGAGGTAAACCTGATGAGGGGGCCACATGGGAATGTGCAGGTAAGCATTCTTGACATCTAGAGATACCAGGAATTCCCCCTCCTCCAGACCGGACACCACTGCCCGCAGGGATTCCATCCTGAATTTGAATACCCGTAGATACGGGTTTAAGGGCTTCAGGTTCAAGATGGGTCGCACCGAGCCGTCTGGTTTTGGTACGACAAAAAGACTGGAGTAAAAACCCCTGTTGCATAACGGAGGAGGTACTGGAACCACCACTCCCATCAGCAAAAGTTTTTGAATAGCCTCTTGCAAGGTAGCTTTTGCTGCGGGTAAAGCTGGTAAGCCCGACTTGAAAAATCTGTGAGGAGGAAGTGCTTGAAATTCCAGCCGGTATCCCTGGGAAAAGAGGTCCCTCACCCAAGGATCCCGGCAGGACTTTGCCCACACGTGGGCGAAGAGATGAAGGCGAGCACCTACCTGAAAGTCGCCTTGCTGCTGGGGCCAACCGTCATGCGGAAGGCTTAGTGGCAGGGGATCCGGTGGTCTGGTCCAGGGATGCAGTAGCTGCAGGTGTACGGAACTTACCACGAGATCCTCTGTGAGTAGTGGAGGCCCCTTGGCCTCTGCCTCTGAACCTTGCCAAACGAAAGGACTGCAAGAAGGATCCTGAGTAAGCATCTCTGGCAGGTGGTGCAGCCGACGGCAGATAGGTAGACCTACCCACCGTTGCCTGAGAGATCCATTTATTTAACTCATCTCCAAACAAGGCATTACCTGTAAAGGGAAGATTTTCTACCTTTTTGGAATCAGCATCCGCTGACCATTGACGTAGCCACAGAGTTCTGTGGGCCAAAACCGCCATAGCAGTAGTGCGGCCATTTATCTTACACAATTCTTTTATAGCTTCGCTAATAAAATTTGCAGCATCCTGTATGTGTTGCAGCAGAATAATGACCTCATGCTGGGGCAGAGTATCTAATCCATTAATAACATTATCAGACCACTTGACTACAGCCCTTGAAATCCATCCACAAACTATTGTGGGGCGCTGTGCTATGCCCGCTGCCATGTATATCGCCTTGAGAGTGGTCTCAATCTTACAGTAAGCAGGGTCTTTTAGGGATATAGCCCCTGGTACCGACAGTACCAATTTTCTAGACAGTCTGGGTACTGATGGGGGGGGGGGTTCCCATAACTTCCTGTCATCAGCTGGGAGGGGAAATGTACATAAAAACCTCCGAGAAGTTTTGAATTTTTTGTCAGTGTTCACCCATGCCTCCCTGGCCAGAGAGTTTAATTCCTTAAACACAGGAAACGTGGCTGAGGTTTTGGGTTTTACATTAAAGTACAACTCTTCATCTGGTTCTGCCTCCTGATTGGGTATGTGAAAAACCTCTCTTACAGCATAAATGAGGGCCTCCACCCTGGGGGACAGAGAGCTGTCCTCATCCATATCATCAGTGTCATCTACATCAGGCTGGTGAGAATCAGAATCAGACTGGAGCACCTGTGGCAGTGAGCGTTTATGTGAAACCAACAGAGGGGGCTGAGAAGCCCTTCCGGCATCTGCTGCTTTAACAAATACAATCAACAGACTGTTTTAACACCTGTCTCTCTTTCGTAGATGCATCTAGTTCTGAATTTACATTGTGAATCATGCTCTTAAAAGTATCTAGCCAGTCAGGTGCCTGTGAACTACAGTATGTCCCTGTGGAGATAATGAGCACTGTTCTCACATGAGGGACCCCGCAGAAGAAGGGGCAGAGTTACAAGCACTACACATAACCATGTCAACAGACATGTTGTACACAATGATAATGCAGCAAAAACCCACTGAAAACACCTCCACACAGACCCTAGAGAGCCCCTGGAGTGACAAAGAGAAAACGGAGATCAGCACACAAAACACAGCAGCGCAGTGTGTAAAAGTATGTGTAACACCTTATATGTGTGCAGCGGCGCTACCGTTGATGAGCCTCCCCCCCTGCTATGACGCCTTGGTACCAGTACAGAGTCTGTAACAGCGTGGGTCCATGGAGGAGCAGCGTGCATGCAGCCTTGCATTCCGCAGCAGCAGGAAATGGCTTTCCTGCCTCTGGTCTTGCTCACTGGGAATCCCAGCCCCCGTAATGGTGTGCAGTCCCACATAGAGTTTTATACTGGCTGAAAGTGATAATACACAGTACAAACAATGCCTACTGACAGTGTGGATCATAAATGCCTGTTGAGCCAGTGTAGTCTGCGGCGGGATCCGCAGCTTGTGGCCCGTGACCGCTGCGTGATATGCCGCCAAAACGCACATGGGACCCGCTAACCAGGACCCCGATGTTAACACTCACTGCACCAGAGCCGGCCATATGCATAGGCAAACTAGGCAATTGCCTAGGGTATTTGATATGCCTAGGGGCATCAGCAGCTTCTGCTGATTAAAATTATATGCGGCATGTCTATATTCTGTGTGTAGCATTTCATATGCAGATGCAGCCACAGTCTCACACAGTATATAGGCATGCTGCATATCGGTTTAATCAGCAAAAGCTGCTTGTGCATCCTAGCCACATAGCAATGCAAATAAGATGCATTTTCATCTGTATCCAAGCAGAGGCAAAGGTCACAGTGTTAGTGGAAGTGTGAGTGCTGTGTGCATGTGAGTGGGTTGGTTGTGCAGTAGTGTTCAGAATATGTGTAAGGAGCATTATGTGTGTCATGTAAAAATGCATTAATAATGTGCAACATATGTGTAAAGGGCCACTATGTGTGTCATTATGTGTATAAGGGCATTAATAATGTGTGGCATATGTGTAACAGGGTACTACTGTATGTGTGTCATTAGGGGGGTCATTCTGAGTTGTTCGCTCGTTGCCGATTTTCGCAACGGAGCGATTAATGCAAAAATCCGCATGAGCATGGTTCGAAGTGCGCATGCGGTTAGTATTTTAACACAAAACTAAGTAGATTTTGTCACGCCCGAACAAAGATTTTTCCTCGTTTAAGTGATCGTAGTGTGATTGACAGGAAGTGGGTGTTTCTGGGCGGAAACTGGCTGTTTTCTGGGAGTGTGCGGAAAAATGCAGGCGTGCCAGGGAAAACGCGGGAGTGTCTGGAGAAACGGGGGAGTGGCTGGCCGGACGCTGGGCGTGTGTGTGACGTCAAACCAGGAACGAAACTGACTGAACTGATCGCTATTTGTGAGTAAGTCTCGAGCTACTCAGAAACTGCTAAGAAATTTATTTTCGCTATTCTGCTAATCTCTCGTTCGCAATTCTGCTAAACTAAGATACACTCCCAGAGGGCGGCGGCTTAGCGTGTGCAATGCTGCTAAAAGCAGCTAGCGAGCGAACAACTCGGAATCACCCCCTATGTGTATAGGGGCACTAATAATGTGCAGCAAATGTGTAGGGGGCACTATGTGTGTCATTATGTGTATAATGGCATTAATAATGTGCGCCATATGTGTAAGGGACATTATGTGTAAAAGGGCATTAATAAAGGTTGTCATAATGTGTAAGGCGCATTATGTTTATAAGGACATTAATGTGTCTCATATGTGTAAGGGGCATTACTGTGTGGAATTGTGTATAAATGCATTACTAATGTGTGGCATTATGTGTATAAGGTGCTCCACTATGTGGCGTTGCATATAGAAAGGGCACTACTGTGTCGTCTAATGTGAATAAAGAGCAATAAGGTGTGGTGTAATGTGAATAAGGAGCAATTCAGTGTGATGTAATGTGAATAAGGGGCTCTACTGTGAGGAGTAACGTTTATAAGGTAAAGTGAAACTACTGTGGGATGTAATATGTATTATGGACACTATCGCAAGATAAAATGTGAATAAAGTTGCAGTACTATGTGGCGTAATTGGAATTGGGGTTACTATTGTGTGGCCATGCCCCTTCCCAGCAAGAAGATGCCCCTTTTTGGGCTGTGCGTCAAATGTGCGAACTGTTCCTATTTAAAATATAGAGGGTACAAGGACTGCTATGGGTGAGGGGTGATGGTGCTGGGAAAGAGGTGCAAGGTCAGAGGCAGAACCAGCGGTGGTGCTAGGGGGCACCAGCCAAAGTCTTGCCTAGGGCATCATATTGGTTAGGGCTGGCTCTGCACCGCACCTGCGACTCTTCAGCATTTGTTAGAGGGTGGCGATGAGCTGATGGTGTGGGCACACAGTGTGGTGTGTGAAACAGCACCTCAGGATCTCAGTGTCCTGTCAGTTAGGATTACAAACCATTAACCCTCAGGAGGTTGGTTCGGTCCCCCCTCCAAGTCCCACGAAGCAGGTAGACTGGTTGCCAACCAGTACTACCTAAAAATAATAAACTAAAATAAAAAATCAAGGAAACTCTCTGGAGCTCCAGAGAAATGCACCCGGCTCCTTGGGCACATTTTTCTAAACTGAGTCTCATAGGAGGGGCATAGTGGGGAGGAGCCAGCACACACATACACACACTAAAGGTTTTTAAAGTGCCAGGTTCCAGTGGACCCGCTCTATACCCCATGGTACTAAAGTACAGTTTCCCAGTATCCACTAGGATGTAAGAGAACTTACAGTCGCTCCAGGCTCGCTGATTTGTATTCACAGTACATAGGACTGTGTACATAAATCCACAGAACCGAGGTAAGATTGGAGTGACTTGATGTCACGTTGGCAGCATATAAACGCCATTGCATTGGCACATCATGCTGCTTGTACTTAATTGAATAGACCCAAATATAACTACTTGAAATGAATAATTATTCTTTCTGCATATGTATACACTTACTCACTGTGCAAGCAAACTCGTTCCTAATTGATAGAATTGGAGACCACGGCGCTCGGGTGCAATTTATGTGGTAATTATACCCAGAATATACAGTAAAAGTATTGTTTAAAAATATGATAAAACGTAGTGAAGGTAATAAAGAAAATACGTGAGGTAAAAAGTCCCTATTTCATATAAAAGCACTTCTCAATAAGTTATCAGAGCGGCAGCTTGTGATACATATAGATATGCCTGGCGTGCATATAAAATTTGTTGCAAGAATTGGGGAAAACAAGCGCCCAGGAGTGTGATTATTAGAGTCAGGGAAAATGAAGGTATAAAAAAACGGGTGATAAGGATCGGTTTAAAAACACTTATCTGGTAAGTGGAGACTTGACTCAAGCAGTACTCTTTTTGAGGATTAAGAACATGCGGATAAAACAAAAGAAAACTAACATAGTGTGTACCGTTTATGTTACGTATTATGTAACTGCTTATTTTCACAGGCCTAATTAGGGAACTAGCTTATTCCCACAAAGTATAAATTTACAGCCTGAGCAGTATGTATATTAAAAATACAAGAAATTTAATAACATAATCACATAAAAACACACATAAAAATAGCTGTATAGCATGCGTACAGAATAAAAATTATATCAGGCTTATCTGTCCATGAAAATGACTGAAATGCATGCGTACAGGATATAAAATTATTTTAGGCTTATCTGTCCATAAGGAGGAGATGTCTGCAGGTACTGTACCTGCAGTACCTGCAGACATCTCCTCCTTATGGACAGATAAGCCTAAAATAATTTTATATCCTGTACGCATGCATTTCAGTCATTTTCATGAGATGTCTGCAGGTACTGTACCTGCAGTACCTGCAGACATCTCCTCCTTATGGACAGATAAGCCTAAAATAATTTTATATCCTGTACGCATGCATTTCAGTCATTTTCATGGACAGATAAGCCTGATATAATTTTTATTCTGTACGCATGCTATACAGCTATTTTTATGTGTGTTTTTATGTGATTATGTTATTAAATTTCTTGTATTTTTAATATACATACTGCTCAGGCTGTAAATTTATACTTTGTGGGAATAAGCTAGTTCCCTAATTAGGCCTGTGAAAATAAGCAGTTACATAATACGTAACATAAACGGTACACACTATGTTAGTTTTCTTTTGTTTTATCCGCATGTTCTTAATCCTCAAAAAGAGTACTGCTTGAGTCAAGTCTCCACTTACCAGATAAGTGTTTTTAAACCGATCCTTATCACCCGTTTTTTTATACCTTCATTTTCCCTGACTCTAATAATCTCGTTCCTAATTGAGTCGACCACATAGTGGTCAGTTCAATTAGGGATAACTGAACACACATGCAGCACTTACAGTAGCTCTGGCCTTGCCCTATAGGGCTGTGTTCAGAAATCCTCGAGTCCAGGACAAGAATGGGGAGGGTTGATCTGCCGTTGCTGGTGTTTCCATGCCGTTGCAATGGCACATTGCCCATAATTCAATTGACACCTAAACTGTAAATTCAATGCAGAATCTGTTGTAATGAAAATGTACTTAATACATATTGCTGGTCACCACACTGTTGACCCTCCTTTGGAGAACACTATACATTGTAGACCTCTAAATATCCTGTGGCTTTACTGGACAGACCATGTGTATAATGTAATGATACAATACAGATGCCAGGTATCTGTTGACCTTAAATGTCAGAAACCAGAACTCTCATGGCAACCCCATTAGTGTACTTAGCGTTTCTGCGATAATGCATTATATTTCTGTAATTGGCTGGGAAGCTGTCATTTATAGTAGATGACTCAGTGGTGGAGTGTGTCAGACATTCACCAAAATCTGACTGGATGCCGTGTCGGACTGGTTGACCCGGGAACTGCTTCTGGTCCATTTATGCCGGGAAAATGTTTAGAGGCACCCGGTTCCCTGCACACACACACCTGCAATTACCTGCGATGATGCACTATGTGACCACCTTAACTATTCTGAGGCACATAATCAGCATACACTGGCAGGTCCAAGGTTCTGCTGGTTTAACTGCATAGGGGTATATTCAATTACAGTCGGATCCTCTCCGAAGGAGAGGATCTGACACTTCAGTATTCAAGAGCGGACCGTTTCCGCCCAATTCCCCTCCAATTCCGACCATTCATTTCCACCCTCTCTTATGGGCGAAAATGAATGGTCGGAAACACATGGATGGGGGTTGAAAACACATGGATGAGCAGAAATTCCGCTCATACATGTGTTTTTCGACTTGTCGGAATTTCCAAAAGGGCGGAAAAACTGCACTTCAATTGAATATTGAAGTGTTGAAAAGTTCCGATTATCGGCGGAAAGTGACGTCTTTCAGCCCTGTCGGAACTTCCGACTGAAATTGAATATCCCCCATAGTCAACCAATTGGGCAAATGAAGACAGTTCACTTCACACACGGTATGTATTGCCTTTAAAAAAATTACTGACAAAAATCGTCGATATGAAATATGTGCCATTTAGTGAATAAACCTCCCACATCTCCAGAGTCCAGGTATAGATTTATGAGTAGGTGAAAAAAAAAAAAACAACTGCTTCAAACAGATGATTGTTTAATTGTTAAGGGCCCCATACACTACAACGATATGTCTGAGGCTGAAGTCGGAGGCGATATCCCTTGAACTCTCCCGGGAGCTTCCCGGGAGTGGTTCCATATGATTCCATACGATTTGGTACATTTTGCATGTGATATATCGTATGCGATCCCAGCCATGCCTGCGTAAACCAACATATCACGAGTGCAGCACTAACGATCTAAGGGAGCCGTTCCGACCCTCACGGGAACGCGAATCAGATCGGAAATACATCCAAAATGCCCGATTTCACCCAATATATCGGCCCGAATGCCCGAAATTGGATGAAATCGGGCATTATCGTTCTAGTGTATGGGGTCCTTTATATTAACCAAAAATGATTTATGTCTTTTATCAATTTACTTAACTTAGCAGTGGAAGTTTAATTTGTTGCACAAAGCATTCTATGGCCACCAGGTGGCAATGTTGTTCTTTATTTGCACTAAACAATTGAATTTGACTTCACTAGTGACATAAATTATGTAGTACTATTATTTATCAATTCTATCTATGGGGCAGATGTATTAAGCCTGGAGAATTGATAAAGAAGTGATAAGTGAAAGGTGATAACGCACCAGCCAATCATTACGGGTTTGAAAAATTACAGTTAGGAGCTGATTGGCAGGTACATTATCGTCTTTCACTTATCACTTCTTTATCACTTCTCCAGGATTAATACGTCTGCCCCAATATATTTTGTTTAAATCTATTAAGTCTAAAAATAAAATACTCAACTTATTTACAAACTTGCAATAATAAAACAAAGTATGTACCGTATATACTCGAGTATAAGTCGACCCGAATATAAGCCGAGGCACCTAATTTTACCACAAAAACCTGGGAAAACTCGAGGTTAAGCCTAGGGTGGGAAATGCAGCTCTAGCCGTACACAGCCCTCATAGTGCCAGATATGCCCTCATACTGCCAGATATGCCCTCATGCTGCCAGATATGCCCTCATGCTGCCAGATATGCCCCACAATGCCAGATGTGCCAGATATGCCCTCATGCTGCCAGATATGCCCCACAGTGCCAGACATGCCCTCATGCTGCCAGATATGTCCCACAATGCCAGATGTGCCAGATATGCCCCACAGTGCCAGATATGCCCTCATGCTTCCCAGAGCTGGATTAAGGCATCGGGGGGCCCGGGGTACTTAAGACAGGGGGGCCCTAAGGTGTAAATTTTATATATATATATATATATATATATATATATATTATACACGCTGTATCATTTGAAGTAGGGGAGTATCGGGAAGTTTGGATAAATTATCTATTATATATATATATATATATATATATATATATATATACACACACACATATACTGTATATACATATATATATATATATAGTGTATATATACATACATATTTGCATATACAGTACTATATATATATATATACAGTGGTCGAAGTGGAAATTTTGAAGTGGGGGTATGCAAAAGTCAAGGCGCGCTCCAGAAAAGGGGGCGTGGTCACCCAAAAAGGGGGCGTGGTCATCCAATAGGGGCGTGTCCCATGTAGTAAACCCTTTATACAATATAGTACTGGTGCCCCTTTCACATTATAGCACACTGAATGAGCCGAAATTCACCTTGTAGCACACTGAATGAGCCGAAATTCACCCTGTAGCACACTGAATGAGCCGAAATTCACCCTGTAGCACAATGAATGAGCCGAAATTCACCCTGTAGCACACTGAATGAGCCGAAATTCACCCTGTAGCACACTAAATGAGCCGAAATTCACCCTGTAGCACACTGAATGAGCCGAAATTCACCCTGTAGCACACTGAATGAGCCGAAATTCACCCTGTAGCACACTGAATGAGCCGAAATTCACCCTGTAGCACACTGAATGAGCCGAAATTCACATTGTAGCACACTGAATGAGCCAAAATTCACATTATAGCACACTGAATGAGCCAAAATCCACAATATAGCACACTGAATGAGCCGAAATTCACATTGTAGCACTGAGAGAGCCGAAATTCACATTATAGCACACTGAGAGAGCCGAAATTCACATTATAGCACACTGAATGAGCCGAAATTCACATTATAGCACACTGAATGAGCCGAAATTCACATTGTAGCACACTGAATGAGCCGAAACTCACATTATAGCACACTGAATGAGCCAAAATTCACATTATAGCACACTGAATGAGCCAAAATCCACAATATAGCACACTGAATGAGCCGAAATTCACATTGTAGCACTGAGAGAGCCGAAATTCACATTATAGCACACTGTGAGAGCCGAAATTCACATTATAGCACACTGAATGAGCCGAAATTCACATTATAGCACACTGAATGAGCCGAAATTCACATTGTAGCACACTGAATGAGCTGAAATTGTGACAGCAGGGAAAGCCAGAGTGACAGCAGGGACAGGGAGAGAGAGTGACGACAGGGAGAGAGAGTGACGACAGGGAGAGAGAGAGTGACGACAGGGAGAGAGAGAGTGACAGTAGGGACAGGGACAGTAACAACAGGGAGAGAGGGTGACAGCAGGGGAACATTACCTGACTGCGGTCGGCGGAGGCACTCATGGGCAGCGGCGGTGGTAAGGAGGCCTTTGGTGCGGTGAGGTCCCTCTGACCGCCATTTTTTGCGGGTGAGCGGCTGGCAACGGTGAGCGGCGGGTGCCTGGTGGCAGTGAGCGGCTGACTATTGCTGTATTGATCATTGGTGGCCAGTGGTGCCAGTAATATAAACATTGCTGGCCTGTGTCAGCAATGTATATAATACTGCTTTATTGATCATTGGTGGCAAGTGGTGACAGAAGGAATATATACATTGCTGGCCTGTGCCAGCAATGTATACATTACTGGCTAAAAAAAAAAAAAAAAAGCATAACCATTGGTGACCAGTGGTACGGTATATACATTGCTGGCCTATGCCAGCAATGTATATAACCGAGGCCAACAGCTATATGCAGCGCTGCGTGTGAAGGAGGGAGCCTGGAGCCCTGAGCGGCAGCTGACTGAGGCCGGAGGGAGCAGAGCAGACGGACCGCGGCGGGGAGAGTGCAGGGCGGCTGGCGGCTGTGAGCGAGAACAGCGCTCTACACAGCCGCAGGCTGCAGCTTTACTTCATCCTATTGGTTGGCCGTAGCTCATTTAGCTCTGCTGCGCCGGTGGCTGGGCTCGCTGTCACCTGTCAGTGGGGAGGGGAGCGCAATGCATGGAAGTGCAGTGCCGCGGAGCAGATCGATTTAGAGATCTGATCTCCGGCGCATGGCGGGGGGCCCTTTTCTGACAGGGGGGCCCGGGGTACTTACCCCCGGAAACCCCCCCTTAATCCGGCTCTGATGCTTCCAGCTATGCCCCACAGTTCCAGATATGCCCTCATGCTGCCAGATATGCCCTAGTGCCAGATATGCCCCACAGTGCCAGATATGCCCCACTGTGCCAGATGTGCCCCACAGTGCCAGATGTGCCCCACAGTGCCAGTTACATAGGCATGCGCAGACACTGACAGGCGGGTGCCGCTCCGGACTCCCCCCCCCCCCTCCACGGCATTATAGTGTTCTCTCACCTCCCCTGTCCTGGATATAGACTGCTTACCTGGGCCGCCCAGGTGAGCAGTCTTTGGGCCGCCCAGGTAAGCAGACTATTTCCAGGACAGGGGAGGTGAGAGAACACTATAATGCCATGGAGGGAGGGGGGGGGGGGGGGGAGTCCAGAGCGGCACCCGCCTGTCAGTGTCTGCGCATGCCTATGGCCAGTTACTTACCCTCCGTCACTCCCGCGCTGTCTTCTGAAGGAGGGACACGGAGGGCACAGCGCGCGGCTCTCCTGTGTCCCTCCTGCGTCTCCGGCGTGTGTGTGTTAAAGGAAGTGCTGGTTCGTGCACTTCATTTAACACACACGCCGCTGCCGCCGGAGACGCAGGAGGGACACAGGAGAGCCGCGCGCTGTGCCCTCCGTGTCCCTCCTAAATACTGACGCGAGTATAAGCCGAAGTGGCTTTTGCAGCACAAAAAAAGTGCTGAAAAAGTCGGCTTATACTCGAGTATATACGGTAATCAGTTTTCAGTTTCATTACTTTAGACCAGGGGTCTGGGAACTTTTTAACCTTTTACCCAAAAATATATTTAGATACGCCGACGTTACCCCCTTAATTTGAAAGGAAGGAAATCATATACACTGCTCAAAAAAATAAAGGGAACACTTAAACAACACAATGTAACTCCAAGTCAATCACACTTCTGTGAAATCAAACTGTCCACTTAGGAAGCAACACTGATTGACAATCAATTTCACATCCTGTTGTGCAAATAGAATAGACAACAGGTGGAAATTATAGGCAATTAGCAAGACACCCCCAATAAAGGAGTTGTTCTGCAGGTGGTGACCACAGACCACTTCTCATCTCCTATGCTTTCTGGCTGATGTTTTGGTCACTTTTGAAAGCTGGCGTTGCTTTCACTCTGGTGGTAGCATGAGACGGAGTCTACAACCCACACAAGTGGCTCAGGTAGTGCAGCTCATCCAGGATGGCACATCAATGCGCACTGTGGCAAGAAGGTTTGCTGTCTGTCAGCGTAGTGTCCAGAGCATGGAGGCGCTACCAGGAGACAGGCCAGTACATCAGGAGACATGGAGGAGGCCGTAGGAGGGCAACAACCCAGCAGCAGGACCGCTACCTCCGCCTTTGTGCAAGGAGGAACAGGAGGAGCACTGCCAGAGCCCTGCAAAATGACCTCCAGCAAGCCACAAATGTGCATGTGTCTACTCAAACGATCAGAAACAGACTCCATGAGGGTGGTATGAGGGCCCGACGTCCACAGGAGGGCGTTGTGCTTACAGCCCAACACCATGCAGGACGTTTGGCATTTGCCAAGAACACCAAGATTGGCAAATTCGCCACTGGCGCCCTGTGCTCTTCACAGATGAAAGCAGGTTCTCACTGAGCACATGTGACAGACGTGACAGAGTCTGGAGACGCCAACAAGAACGTTCTGCTGCCTGCAACATCCTCCAGCATGACCGGTTTGGCAGTGGGTCAGTAATGGTGTGGGGTGGCATTTCTTTGGGGGGCCGCACAACCCTCCATGTGCTCGCCAGAGGTAGCCTGACTGCCATTAGGTACCGAGATGAGATCCTCAGACCCCTTATGAGTCCATATGCTGGTGCGGTTGGCCCTGGGTTCCTCCTAATGCAAGACAATGCTAGACCTCATGTGGCTGGAGTGTCAGCAGTTCCTGCAAGACGAAGGCATTGATGCTATGGACTGGCCCGCCCGTTCCCCAGATCTGAATCCAATTGAGCACATCTGGGACATCATGTCTCGCTCCATCCACCAACGCCACGTTGCACCACAGACTGTCCAGGAGTTGGCGGATGCTTTAGTCCAGGTCTGGGAGGAGATCCCTCAGGAGACCATCCGCCACCTCATCAGGAGCATGCCCAGGCGTTGTAGGGAGGTCATACAGGCACGTGGAGGCCACACACACTACTGAGCTCATTTTGACTTGTTTTATGGACATTACATCAAAGTTAGATCAGCCTGTAGTGTGTTTTTCCACTTTAATTTTGAGTGTGACTCCAAATCCAGACCTCCATGGGTTAATAAATTTGATTTCCATTGATAATTTTTGTGTGATTCCGTCAGCCTTCCGCCACAGAACACTTAAAATTCTGTGTGTTGGTTGGTGTGCCGCAGGCGGGAGGACTGGACAGTGCAGGGCGGGCGTGAGGGAGCGCGGTGTGACGTCAGTACGTCACACCGCGGCCAGGAACACAGCACAGGGCGGCCAGGAGCACAGCGCAGGGCGGGCAGGAGGGAGCGCAGTGTGACGTCAGCATGTTACATTGCGAGCTGGCCGGTGCTGGACAGGGCTGTGTCTCGGCAGCGCAACCGTCCATTACCCCCAGGAATCTCATTTTTACCCCATTTGGGGTAATTTACCCCTGTTCCCTGACCACTGCTTTAGACTGACCTTTATAGAATTCTGCACCTCTTTTAGAAATAATGCTCCCAAATTGTTATTCAGACTTCCATTCTTCCCTGGAGTACAAACGTTTGAGTATAAAACATATTGCATACAGCATACATAATAAATTAACCAAATTCAGAAACACAATGTGTGAGGTTCCACATTTTATCTGGCAAGGCAAAAAAAATATAAAATTTTCCATTTCCTGTACTCCTTAACTCTTTGTGGACCTTGCATGTTTTCACTATTAATTCAGTTCATTATTGCTACATTTATCCAGGAAATACATGTCATTTAAAATACATTAATTTGGTAAGTAAAATAACATAAATTGTAGGCCTGATTTGGATTTATACGCAAACTCTGTGGTTTAGGTACAAATGCGATGGTAGGTGATCTGCAGGACCCGTTCACAGCGAGTCCTACAATCATGCTCATTTGGGGGTGGTGATGGACAGCTTTCCTGAAAACAGGGGTCACCCCCCATTTTCAGGGAGTGTCCAGGCAAAGCTTCTGCATCTGCCAAAGCAAATGTCTTGCCTTCGCTTACGGAGCTGTGGTTGCCAGTCTACTCAGCTGGTTTATAGGGGTGTAGTATGTTTTGCCAGCGGTCGGGCTCCCGGCGGCCAGCATACCGGTGCCGGAATCCCGAGCGCCGGCATACCGACAGCTGGGCGAGCGCAAATGAGCCCCTTGCGGGCAAGGTGGCGCATGCTATTTATTCTCCCTCCAAGGGGGTTGTGGACCCCCAAGAGGGAGAAAAGCTGTCGGCATGACGGCAGTCGGGATTCCAGCGCCGGTATGCTGGTCGTCGGTAGCCCGCCTGCCGGCAAACTGAAGACCACCCTGTTTGTAGTACTGTAGAATGATCCAGTGCTGCGTCCTCTGACATTTCCAAGGTCCGGTGATCCGGCTCTCCATAGACTCGTAAAGGCACCCCGGTTGGATGACCAGGGCCACCAGTTTACACTGCAGCTTTTCTCAGGTCCAACCCTGGTAGCTACCTGGGTTAGATTCCTGAGTAACTGAACATGGGTTATTTTTCTAGGACCATTTTCCAATGAGCGGCGACCTGGGTTGAACCGACAATAACCCGAGTTATTACGGCAGTGGAACAGGGGTATAAATCTGTGGATACAATCCTGCCAGGAAACTACCAACACTTCTGTGAAATTGACAACTCAACATTTGGTAAAGGGGGGTACACATGGAGAGATCTGTGCTTAAATTCTAAGCCATCTGACCAGATTGCTTAGAAGTTAAGCATGGATCTCTCCGTGTGTATGCCCCACAGCAATAGCGATGCGCGGCCCTGCGCGGCACTATCAACGTTGCTAGATTGGCTTCAATCTAGCACATCACTCATTTCACTGCTGGGTGAAATGAGCGCCCCTCCCCCCACCCCTCGCTCAGTACACATCTCTAGGGGAATCTCCCAGTGTGTACTGGGCTTAAGTTTCACCATAAGTATATTAGAGGGCTTCTGAAAACGCTCTGAGGTCCCTCCTTTAAGCCAGTCTTGTAAAACACTCCACTATTATGCTAAATTAAATATTAGCTTTACACACCTGCCATTTCTACTTTGTATTGTGTTGAAAGAAAACAATCTAAAGGGCCGTATTCACAGGCCGATTTGGGTAGAGATGTGTGCTGAGCGTGCGGGGGGAGACGGGGGGGCTGCTCATTTCACCCAGCGACCTGCGTAGCACCAGCGATAGAGATGCACAGGGCTGCGCATCGCTATCGCTGTGAGGGGTACACACGGAGTGATCGCTGCTTAAAATCTAAGCAATCTAGTCAGATTGCTTAGATTTTAAGCAGCGATCGCTCCATGAGTACTCCCCTTGACACTGACTCATATCTGACCACTATCCAAGTTATGGGGTACACATGGAGAGATCCGTGCTTAATTTGTAAGTAATCTGACTAGATTGCTTAGAAATTAAGCACAGATCTCTCCGTGTGTATGCCCCATAACTTGGACAGTGTCCAGATGTATGCCCCATAGCAATAGTGATGCATGGTGCTATCGCCGGTACTAGATTGGCCTGTGGCTGTGTGCTGAGCGAGGGGAGAGATGTGTGCTGAGCGGTCTGTGCTAGATCGCTCAGCACACTTCTCTGCCTGTGTACCCCCTGTACAATATGCATGTACAGGATAGCAGCACGTTACTAACTCTACTTCTGTGACTAAAATGGTGGAACTGCTAGACTCAGATTACTGGCATTACCTCACAGCGGGATGTACTAAGCCTTGAAAAGTGCTAATTTCACTGTGATAAAGTACCAGCCAACCAGCTCCTAACTGTCATTTTTCAAACACAGCCTGTTACATGGCAGTTAGCAGCCACCCACAATCACTGATGTCACTGAACACCAATGCCCTAACTGTGGCCAGAAGAAAGCACTGATATGATTTAAGCCTTGGGTGTAATAAATGGTGCCAGAGGGAAACCAGCCACTGGTGTTAGGTCTTGACTTGGCCTACAATGAAGAACCACAAAAATACCACTAAATCGTCAAAAAATATGCTGACTCCAAGCTAATGCTTTGCAGTCAAAGAGGCCTTTTTAATTTACGTTCTGTATACATAATGCTTTAAATGGACAGATTTCCTGCCAAATTATATAGCTGTTGAGCTGTGTGATTTAAACTTGACTATATTTTGACAATTTGGCATATTTCAAAGTAACACAAATATATCTAATGAGTCTGAAGCTGCGCCTAACAATACCTTGCAGGTGGTCCTGCCCTCCTATCACTTACCATTTTCCTCTGGACCCCAATAATGTGATCTGTTTGTTTACCCCCATTTACCGACTTGTCAGAGATTTATTTATTTATTTAGTCATTTTTTTAACACAACTTATTGTTTATTAATTGTTGTTCTGCAAGTTGTTCTAAATACTTGTGCCACAGTAATTATGGGTCAAACTGTTTTTCTACTGCCAGATCCTTGCACACATTATCTGACATGTTGCACTTTGCTACTTGTTTTTTTTAAATGGAAATTAACATAATGAATATGGGTGGTCATTCCGAGTTGTTCGCTCGGTAATTTTCTTCGCATCGCAGCGATTTTCCGCTAATTGCGCATGCGCAATGTTCGCACTGCGACTGCGCCAAGTAAATTTGCTATGAAGATTGGTATTTTACTCACGGCATTACGAGGTTTTTTCTTCGTTCTGGAGATCGGAGTGTGATTGACAGGAAGTGGGTGTTTCAGGGCGGAAACTGGCCGTTTTATGGGAGTGTGTGAAAAAACGCTACCGTTTCTGGAAAAAACGCGGGAGTGGCTGGAGAAACGGAGGAGTGTCTGGGCGAACGCTGGGTGTGTTTGTGACATCAAACCAGGAACGACAAGCACTGAACTGATCGCACTGGAAGAGTAAGTCTCGAGCTACTCAGAAACTGCACAGAGAAGTCTTTTTGCAATATTGCGAATCTTTCGTTCGCAATTTTGATAAGCTAGGATTCACTCCCAGTAGGCGGCGGCTTAGCGTGTGCAAAGCTGCTAAAAGCAGCTTGCGAGCGAACAACTCGGAATGACCACCGTAATTCTGTAATAAGAGTAAAGAGTTTACTTTCTTTAGTGCTATAACCATTAGTGCTGTATAGTAAATGAATGAATGACAAATAAGTATGCACATATGTAACAGGCAAATACGGTGGATGTGTTGTGCAGGTGCAGGTCTTGGTTGACGTGCCTGGATTCTTCGTCCGGAATCACCTCTTCAAATGGATATCACTGCTGGAACCCTAGGCAGAGAGAGAAGGAACCCCAACCCCAGAGGACCCAATATAATAGTCACCACATGTTAGGACGGTGACATATAGTTTATTATTCTGGAACAGCTGGTAACCGCTATGGAATTAATAAATTAAAGGCAAATACACTTCCACAAATAAGGAAAAAATTATGCACATACAAATATATGAAAAGGTTGCGATCAATAAAACAATGTCACAGTATACTATCAAACAATTCTGTAAACCAATCGCATAGGCGTTATCTTAGTGGTAATTTGTAACTCTCTAATATGCCTATCCGGTGGAAGTATAACCTCAAGTGTCACTGTAACCTGTTTCTATCTAAAAATAGGATTTTAATTACCTACCGGTAAATCCTTTTCTCGTAGTCCGTAGAGGATGCTGGGGTCCATTTTAATACCATGGGGTATAGACAGTTCCGAAAGAGCCTTCGGCACTTTAAGACTTTTCAACAGTGTGAACTGTCTCCTCCCTCTATGCCCCTCCTCCAGACCTCAGTATAGGAACTGTGCCCGAGGAGACGGACAACTTCGAGAGAAGAATTTACATTAAACTAATGGCGAGATTCACACCAGCTCACACCATACAAAACATGCCGCCTAACATGGCTTTCAACATAACCCATGCTAACGTGCATGCATAACGCAACAGCAACAGCTGTGATCATCTTAACACATGAGAACCTGTGTAAAAAGATAAAACTTAATTCTGCAGGAAAAATGAGCACTGGGCGGGTGCCCAGCTTCCTCTACGGACTACGAGAAAAGGATTTACCGGTAGGTAATTAAAATTCTATTTTTTCTTACGTCCTAAAGGATGCTGGGGTCCATTTTAGTACCATGGGGATGTACCAAAGCTCCCAGTACGGGTGGGAAAGTGCTAATGTTCCTGTAGAACTGACTGACCAAAATGAAGGTCGTCAGCAGCCAAGGTGTCAAACCTGTAAAACTTAGCAAACGTGTTTGCCCCTGACCCAGTAGCTGCTCGGCAAATTTGCAACGCCGAGACACCCCGGGCAGCCGCCCAGGAAGAACCCAGTTTCCTTGTAGAGTGGGCCTTTTCCCGAACTCGGTAACGGCAATCCTGCCGTGGAATAAGCGTGCTGAATGGTACCTCTGATCCAGCGCGCAATGGTCTGCTTAGAAGCAGGACCCCCAATCTTGTTGGGGTCATAGAGGACAAACAAAGATTCTGTTTTCCTTATCCGAGCCATTCTTGCAACATAAGTCCTCAATGCTGTGACGACATCCAAGGACTTTTGAAATGGCTGAGGTGTCAGAAGCCACTGGCACCACCACAGGTTGGTTGATATGGAAATAAGACACAACCTTTGGAAGAAAATACTGACGCGTTCGCTGTTCAGCTCTATCTTCATGAAAAATCAAATAAGGACTCTTGTGTGACAGAGACCCTATTTCAGACACTCGTCTGCCTGAGGCCAAGGCCAACAGCATGACCACTTTCCAAGTGAGAAACTTCAACTCTACCTCTTGTAGAGGCTCAAACCAGTACGATTTAAGGAACTGCAACACTACATTAAGATCCCATGGCACCGCAGGAGGCACAAAGGGAGGTTGGATGCGCAGAACCCCCTTCACGAACGTCTCAACCTCAGGAAGGGAAGCCAACTGTTTCTGAAAGAAAATGGACAAGGCCGAAATTTGGACCTTGATAGACCCTAATCTCAAGCCAGCATCCACACCCGCCTGTAGAAATAGGAGAAGACGTCCTAATTTAAACTCCACCGCAGGAGACTTCTTGGATTCACACCAAGATACATATTTTCTCCAAATACGATGGTAATGTTTGGACGTTACCCCTTTCCTGGCCAGAATAAGTGTGGGAATGACTTCATTAGGAATACCCTTACGGGCTAGGATCTGGTGCTCAACAGCCATGCTGTCAAACACAGCCGCGGTAAGTCTTGATAAACAAACAGCCCCTGCTGAAGCAGGTCCTCGCAAAGAGGAAGAGTCTGAGGATCTTCCAGTAATAACTCCTGAAGATTTGGATACCAAGCCCTCCTTGGCCAGTCTGGAGCAATGAGAATTGCTCGAACTCTTGTTCTTCTTCTGATCTTGAGAACTTTTGGTATTAATGGAAGTGGAAGGAACAGATACACCGACTGAAACACCCTCTGGGTCACCAGTGCATCCACTGCTATTGCTTGTGGGTCTCTTGACCTGGAACAATATTTCTGAAGCTTCTTGTTGAGACGTGATGCCATCATATCTACTTGAGGAATGCCCCAACGATCTGCTACCTCTGCAAAGACTTCTGGGTGGAGGCCCCATTCTCCTGGATGGAGATCGTGTCTACTGAGGAAGTCTGCTTCCCAGTTGTCCACTCCCGGAATGAAAATTGCCGACAGAGCTTTTGCATGTCTTTCTGCCCAGAGGAGTATCTTTGTCACCTCTGCCATTGCCGCTCTGCTTTTTGTTCCGCCCTGGCGGTTTATGTAAGTACCTGCCGTTACATTATCTGACTGGATCTGTATGGGACGACCTTGAAGAAGGTGTACCGCTTGATGAAGGCTGCTGTACACAGCTCTCAATTCCAGAATGTTTATGTGAAGGAGTACTTCTTGACTTGACCATCGTCCTTGGAAGCTTTCCCCTTGCGTGACTGCTCCCCAACCTCGGAGGCTTGCATCTGTGGTCACCAGGATCCAAGTCTGAATCCCAAACCCGCATCCCTCCAGGAGGTAAGAACTTTGAAGCCACCACAAGAGTGAAATTCTCGCTTTTGTTGACAGGATTATCCTCCGGTGCATGTGTAGGTGCGATCCAGACCACTTGTCCAGTAGGTCCCATTGGAACACCCTGGTGTGGAATCAACCAAATTGTAGAGCCTCGTAGGCTGCTACCATCTTCCCCAGCAGGCGGATCCACTGATGAATCGATACGCGTGCTGGTTGTAAAACTTGTCTGACCATCCTCTGGATCTCCAGAGCCGTTTCCACCTGTAGGAATACTTTCTGTGTTTCCGTGTCTAATATCATTCCAATAAATGATAACCTCATTGTGGGTTCCAATTGTGATTTTGGAAGGTTGTTGAAGCACCGTCGGGGAAAGTGCAATGTTCTGCACTAGTTTCTCCCTGGATCTCGCTTTTATGAGGAGATCGTCCAAGTGTCACGAACCGATCTCTCACCTCTGCGGGTTCTGGGGTTCATCCGTTGCCGGTGCGGTTGCTAGCGGTGCTGTGCGGCCGTGTGGGGGCGCGGCGTGGTCAGTGGCACAGGTGATGCAAGGTCTGGGAGCTGGGAGTGCGGGGACCAAATGGCCAAAGGCACCGCTGTGTGTCTGCAGTATAGGAGGCGGCCATGTTGGAGACCAAATAAGCAATACAGAGCACTTGTGAAACACCTGTGGGTAAGTGTAAGCCAATCCCGTGCTTGTGCTGCCTTTAAGTAGGTTGTTACTCTGAGCCAGTGCTTTGTTGTATCTACTCTATGCCCTAGCTCTGTGCTCTCTCCGTGCATTCCCGTGTGATTTCCGTGGTCCAGATATCGCCTCCACTCCCAGAGCTCTGCCTGCAGCCTTCACTGATAAAGATCCACCAGCTCCCTGCTGTGCTGTCAGTCAGTCACTCTCCCAGTGGCAAACAAGTGGATTCCCAGAGTCTTGTAAGAGGTTACCCTGTCTGCCTGCTTCAATCACACAGACTTTGGAGGATTCTACTAACATCAGCTGTTCGTTTGTTCTGCTCTAAACTTAACCCATTCATCACCATTGTCGTCTGCTGCAGTTTCACAGTGCTGTATTATCTTCAGAACTCGCAAGTAACCCATTTCAGTATTGTATTTTCTGTGTTGCTGCAATCAAGGATAATTCTTCACAGTCTTTCAGTTTAATCTCTAAGCTTCATTACAAGTCTCTACAGTTACTCATTTATGTCTGCATTATCCAGTTAAACACTCTTTACAGTTCAGCATCAAATCTTGTTTCTTTTGGACAATTCATCATTCATTCACAAGCCTGTTTAAAACTCAGTTCTATGAACATTTCCTCAATGTATCTTTAAGACTGTTCCTGCTTACCATTCTACCACTCTATGCAATACGTCAGTTTATATATGGTGATTAATAATTTGTCATTTAACTCCTTACTGGAATTGTTGCTTTCAATAAATATATGAAACGGAACTTTCTTCGTCCTCCCTGCTTTCATTATACCCCAGCACCTACACCTTTGCTTGGTCCTGGGTTAACGGATTCACAAAAACATTCGGCCCTGACAGTAAGCACTGGCCACATGGATCCGCCGGGTGACCAATTCGCAGGAGGCGGTGCTGCGACAGACATCCTTTCCCGTCTGGAGAATCAGGAGTCTATACAGACACAAATAGTTCAGTTTATGCAAACTATGGCAGATCGTTTGGAGGTTCTTCATACGGCTATAAAGACATCTCAAGTCCAAGTCCCAACTCCGGTCGTTTCGGCTACCACAACGGTTTCTCCTGTGACGTTGCCTATGTCCCGTTTGCAGTTACCCTCTCCAAGTAAGTTTGACGGGACCCCAAAGCTTTGCAGAGGATTTCTGAACCAATGCGAGATCCAGTTCGAACTGTTGTCCGCTAGTTTTCCATCAGCCCGTTCTAAGGTCACATATATTATTGCCCTCCTGTCTGGTCAGGCCTTGGAGTGGGCGTCGCCACTGTGGGAGAGGGGAGATTCTATTCTCTCTAATTACAAAGAGTTCGTATCATCCTTCCGGAAAATCTTCGATGAACCAGGCAGAACCACCTCAGCATCTTTGGAGATTCTCCGTCTACGTCAAGGTTTACGTCCTGTCAGTCAATATATTATTCAGTTTCGCACGTTGTCTTCAGAGTTAAACTGGAATGAGGAGGCCCTGATCGCGGCGTTTTGGAATGGACTTTCAGAAAAAAATCAAGGATGATTTAACCATTCGGGATGTGCCAACTAAGCTGGATGAATTGATTTCTATCTGTAATAAACTTGACCTATGCTACAGAGAGCGATGTTTAGAGAAATCCAAGGCAGAGCGACCTAGTCCGCGCTATCATCCTAGACCTCGACAAGATTCTTCATCTCAGTCTCCTGTAACGACAGAAGAACCTATGCAGATCGGGCGCTCTCGCCTCACAGAGGAGGAACGAATTCGTCGTCGTCAGGGTAACCTCTGCATGTACTGCGGGTCCTCCGAACATTTAGTTAAGTCTTGCAAACTCCGGCCGGGAAACTCTCGCTCCTAGCTTATTCAAGAAAGGTTAAACTAGGAGTTACTTTGGAATCACGTTCTGGGAAAGAGCCGACTTTGCCTATTCATTTAGAAGTTCCAAGTTCTACAGTTAAAGTTTCAGCTCTCCTAGATTCCGGTGCAGCCGAGAACTTCATCACCTCAGCCTTTGTCATACGATCTAAAGTTCAAACCATGCCTCTGGGAGCAGCAGTTGCTATTACAGCAGTGGATGGAAGTCGAATTCCAGACGGCATAATTACTCATCGAACCGTACGTCTCAAGATGAAAGTAGGTGTGCTCCATTCCGAATATATTTCCTTCTTCGTGATTCCCAAAGCCTCTCATGATGTGATACTTGGATTACCTTGGCTACAGAAACATAATCCACAATTTAATTGGCAAACCATGGGAGTTCTTTCGTGGGGTAAATCCTGTACCAAGGACTGTTAAGCTTCAATTATACCCCTCCGGTCAGTTAGTCTTCCCGAGTTACCCTCAGTCTATCAATCTTTTGTGGATGTCTTCAGTAAACAAGCGGCAGACTCCTTACCCCCTCATCGCGAATGGGACTGCCCAATCGTTTTGGTACCGGGCAAAACACCTCCTAGGGGGCGAATTTATCCGCTATCCATCCCAGAGACTCAAGCTATGTCTGATTATATACAAGAGAATTTAACCAAAGGATTTATCAGACCATCTTCTTCATCTGCAGGAGCCGGATTCTTCTTCGTTAAGAAGAAAGATGGTGGGTTACGACCATGCATAGATTACCGTGGACTTAATGAGATCACTGTGAAAAACAAGTACCCATTACCGTTAATTCCAGAATTATTTGACCGGGTAAAGGGAGCTACTGTGTTTACAAAATTAGATCTTCGAGGGGCCTACAATTTAATCCGCATCCGTGCAGGGGACGAATGGAAGACTGCCTTTAATACCCGGGATGGGCATTACGAATACCTTGTAATGCCTTTTGGTCTTTGTAATGCGCCTGCAGTTTTCCAAAGCTATGTGAATGAACTTTTTCGTGATCTTCTCTACAAGTGTCTAGTAGTGTACTTGGATGATATCTTAATATTCTCCAAGGATCTGAAGTCTCACCGTCACCAAGTTAAAGAGGTACTGACACGTCTGAGGAAAAATCGACTATATTGTAAGTTGGAGAAGTGTACTTTTGAAGTATCCTCTATACCGTTCCTTGGTTACATCATTTCCGGATCAGAGCTATGTATGGATCCTGTAAAGGTACAAGCTATCCGAGACTGGTCCACTCCTACGACTCTCAAGGGGATTCAGCGATTCCTTGGCTTTGCTAATTTTTATAGGAGATTCATTAAGAATTACTCTACGTTGGCCGCTCCCATCACAGCCTTGACTCGCAAGGGAGCAAATCCTATGAACTGGTCTTCTGAAGCAATCAAAGCCTTCTCTGATTTAAAACAAGCCTTTGTGTCAGCCCCCATTCTTCGACAGCCAGATTTGAACTGTCCCTTTCTACTGGAGGTGGATGCATCTACGGAAGCAGTGGGAGCTGTGTTGTCACAAGTCTTTGAAGATAAAAAAGTCCATCCCTGCGGATATTTCTCCCGTAAGTTCCTACCGGCCGAACGTAATTATGCAATTGGGGAGCAGGAATTACTTGCCATCAAGTTGGCATTTGAGGAGTGGAGATACCTTCTAGAGGGAGTACAACACCCCATTACAGTATATACTGATCATAAGAATCTTCTATATCTGCAGTCAGCTCAGTGTTTGAATCCACGACAAGCTCGATGGGCTCTTTTCTTCACACGATTTAATTTTAAGCTCACCTATCGTCCAGGGTCTCAGAACAAAAAGGCAGATGCCCTTTCTCGGTCCTTCAATTCTTCTGAATTAAATGATGCTACCACGAATCAAGCCATTGTGAGTCCTACGTCCTTTTTAATGACTCGAACTTCTCCGGTTCCTCCGCCTGGCAAAACCTTTGTCGCCACATATCTTCGAAAACGACTGCTTACTTGGGCTCACTCTTCATCCTTCATGGGTCATCCTGGGGTTCTAAAGACTCTCAAATTTATTCAACAGTCTTACTGGTGGCCACATCTTAAAGCCGATGTTCAAGAGTTTATAGCAGCATGTCCTAAATGTGCCCAACATAAGAGTCCAAGGGGTTCTCCGCCCGGTTTGTTACATCCATTATCTATACCCAAACAACCGTGGACTCATATCTCAATGGATTTCATGACCGATTTACCTCCATCAAAAGGGCGGAATACCATTTGGGTGATAGTGGATCGATTTTCCTAAATGGCGCATTTCATTCCATTAATTGGATTACCATCAGCCCCTTCACTAGCCAGATTGTTCATTTCCGAGATCTTCAAGTTGCATGGCCTTCCTCGAGAGATCATCTCTGATCGGGGAACACAGTTTGTAGCCAAGTTTTGGAGGTCGCTTTGTTCATCTTTAAACATTAAGTTGAATTTTTCTTCGGCATATCATCCTCAGACAGATGGACAAACTGAGAGAGTAAATCAAGATCTTGAAACCTTTCTCCGGCTATACATATCGTCCTCACAGGATGATTGGGTTGACTACCTTCCATTGGCAGAATTCGCTCATAATAATCTCTTCCATTCGTCTTCAGAATCTACGCCGTTTTATACTAACTTTGGTTTTCATCCTCGTGTGCCAGAGTTCCATCCGTTGCCAGCCCTAGAGGTTCCAGCAGCAGATCAAGAGCTTCAACGTTTATCGAAAATCTGGAGTTGTGTGCGCAAGTCGTTGATCAAATCTTCTGCTCGTTATAAATCTTTCGCAGATAGAAAACGTAAGGCTGTACCAAACTACAAGGTAGGAGACCAAGTTTGGATTTCTACTCGCAATCTTAAATTCAAAGTTCCTTCTAAGAAGTTTGCTCCCAAGTTTATTGGCCCATTTCCCATTGTAAAGGTACTCAATCCTTTACATAGTCATACAAAAGTCAAGTTGCCACCGTCTTTGAAAATTCCTAACGCCTTTCATACATCGTTGTCGAAACCTTTGATTCTCAATAAGTTTCGTACTACCCTGTCCAAACCTCCTAAAGTTCACTCTTTGCAGGATGAGGAATTTAAGATTAAGGAAATTGTGGACTTACGTCGCCGATATGGACGTCTGCAGTTTTTGGTCGATTGGAAGGGTTATGGTCTGGAGGAGAGGTCCTGGGTTTTTGCCGAAGATGTTCATGCTCCAAGACTGGTACAGAAATTCTATTCCAAGAATCCTGATAAAGCTCAAAGGTGTCCGGAGTCCACCCTTAAAGGGGGGGGGGGTACTGTCACGAACCGATCTCTCACCTCTGTGGGTTCTGGGGTTCATCCGTTTCCGGTGCGGTTGCTAGCGGTGCTGTGCGGGCGTGGTCAGTGGCACAGGTGATGCAGGATCTGGGAGCTGGGAGTGCGGGGACCAAATGGCCAAAGGCACCGCTGTGTGTCTGCAGTATAGGAGGCGGCCATGTTGGAGACCAAATAAGCAATACAGAGCACTTGTGAAACACCTGTGGGTAAGTGTAAGCCATTCCCGTGCTTGTGCTGCCTTTAAGTAGGCTGGGATTATGTTACTCTGAGCCAGTGCTTTGTTGTTTCTACTCTATGCCCTAGCTCTGTGCTCTCTCCGTGCATTCCTGTGTGATTTCCGTGGTCCAGATATCGCCTCCACTCCCAGAGGTCTGCCTGCAGCCTTCACTGCTAAAGATCCACCAGCTCCCTGCTGTGCTGTCAGTCAATCACTCTCCCAGTGGCAAACAAGTGGATTCCCAGAGTCTTGTAAGAGGTTACCCTGTCTGCCTGCTTCAATCACACAGACTTTGGAGGATTCTACTAACATCAGCTGTTCGTTTGTTCTGCTCTAAGCTTAACCCATTCATCACCATTGTCGTCTGCTGCAGTTTCACAGTGCTGTATTATCTTCAGAACTCGCAAGTAACTTATTTCAGTATTGTATTTTCTGTGTTGCTGCAATCAAGGATAATTCTTCACAGTCTTTCAGTTTAATCTCTAAGCTTCATTACAAGTCTCTACAGTTACTCATTTATGTCTGCATTATCCAGTTAAACACTCTTTACAGTTCAGCATCAAATCTTGTTTCTTTTGGACAACTCATCATTCATTCACAAGCCTGTTTAAAACTCAGTTCTATGAACATTTCCTCAATGTATCTTTAAGACTGTTCCTGCTTACCATTCTACCACTCTATGCAATACGTCAGTTTATATATGGTGATTAATAATTTGTCATTTAACTCCTTACTGGAATTGTTGCTTTCAATAAATATATGAAACGGAACTTTCTTCGTCCTCCCTGCTTTCATTATACCCCAGCACCTACACCTTTGGTTGGTCCAGGGTTAACGGATTCACAAAAACACTCGGCCCTGACACCAAGTATGGGATGACTTTGACTCCTTTCTTGCGAAGAAGAACCATCATCTCCGCCATCACCTTGGTGAATATTCTCGTAGCCGTGGAGAGCCCGCAAGGCAATGTTTGGAACTGGTAGTGGCAGTCCTGCACCGCAAACCACAGGTATGCCTGATGCGGCAGGATGATGGGAACATGTAAATAAGCATCTTTGATGTCCATCGATACCAGAAATTCCTTTTCCTCCAAGCTGGAGATCACCGCTCTCAGGGATTCCATCTTGAATTTGAACATTTTCAAATAAAGGTTCAGAGTCTTTAGGTTTAAAAATCGGTCTGACCGAGCCATCCGGTTTCGGCACTACAAACAGGCTTGAATAAAACCCTTTTTCATGTTGTGACACAGGAACTAAGGAAATTACATTGTCTTGACATAACTTCTGTATTGCGTTCAGCAATTTTGCTCTGTCCTGAACAGAAGCTGGTAAGGCTGATTTGAAAAATCGGCATGGGGGAAGGTCCTGAAATTCCAATTTTTACCCTTGGGATACTATCTGCAATACCCAAGGATCCAGATCTCAGTGAACCCAGACCTGGCTGAAAGACAGTAGACGTGCCCCCACCCGATCGTACTCCCACAGGGGAGCCCCAGCGTCATGCTGAGGTTTAAGCAGAAGTAGCTGTTGACTTCTGCTCCTGCGAGCCTGATGGTGTTGTTGATTTTTTACCCCTTCCTCGCCCTCTTCCTGCGAAGAAGGGGATACCCTTTGCCTTTTTGGACTTGTTGGGCCGAAAGGATTGCATCGTATGAGAATGAAATCCTTTCCTAGGTGGAGCAGCTGCGGAAGGCAGAAATGCTGACTTGCTGATGTAGTTGTTGAAATCATGGCATCCAGCTTGTCTCCAAAGAGGGCTTCTCCATTGTAAGGAAGTGCCTCAATGTTCTTTTTTGATTCCGCATCAGCATTCCATTGGCGGATCCACAGCGCCCTGCGGGCTGAAATCGCCATAGCGGAGGATCTTGAACTCAGCAACCCAATATCCTTCATAGCTTCAACTAAGTAACTAGGGAAGCCAATCCCGGGCCAATTTTCAATCCCGGTTATCGGGATTGCAAAATGGCCAATCCGGGGATTGGCTTTTAGCTATGTGGCCGCCCCCTCGCCCCACCCCGCCCCACCTGCCCCGCACATATAACTCACCATATACCAGGGGCGGACGGGTGGGGAACAACCTCTAATTGCTGCTGGCGGCTCCCTGCAGCAGTTGACGATGCAGCGTGACCTCTCACGCTGCACTGGGGAGCCAAAAGAAGGAAGCCGGGCAGCGTCTGAGTGTCCTGTGGACGCTCAACGCTAATCCCTCAATCCCTGGGATTGATTCCCGGCCATTTTTGGCCCTATATCCCGGGATCCCGCCGATCCCGATCCCGGGATTGGCCACCATATAAGTAACCTGCAGTATCTCTGATATGGCCGAGAGTTAGGACTATTTCATCCCTGTCAACTGTGTCTATGTTAACAAGCAAGTTGTCAGACCATTTTTCCACAGCGTTACCCACCCACGCACAAGCAATGGTGGGCCTGAGCACCGTTCCGTTAGCCGTATATATGGATTTTAGGGTTGTTTCTAATTTACGGTCAACTGGATCTTTTAAAGAGGCTGAACCAGGGGCAGGCAAAACAATTTTCTTAGACAGCCGAGAAACTGAGGTGTCTATCATTGGGGGAGTCTCCCATTTGTGCCTGTCTTCCTCAGGGAAAGGGTACGCTACACGTATCCTTCTGGGAAGGGTACATTTCTTCTCTGGGTTAGCCCAGGATTCTTCAAAGAACGCATTCAAATCCTTTGAAGGAGGAAAAGTCACAACCTGCTTTTATTTAATTTAAAATAATCCTTTTCCTCAGGGACCAGTGTTGTTTCAGGAAACTCCAACACTTCCTTTATAGCAACTATCATACATTGTATGCTTTTGGCTAATTTGGGGTCTACCCCTCTCAAATCCCCAGTGTCGACGTCAGAGTTGGAATATGTGTCTGTGTCCCCTTGCATTATCTGGGCCAGAGACCTTTTCTGGGAACTGGATGGGACCCGAGTGGATGATATGGAGGGGTCAGTAAACAGTGCATCCTCCACAGACTGCCTCCAATATTTAGTCTGTTGTTCAGACTCAGAGAATTTCTTTGCAAGCATTGACATATTCTTTTGCAACATTCTCACCCACTCCGGCTCCTTCTGAGAGGGAAGGGCCACCATATTACCCTCTTGTGTATCTAAAATGGGTTCTTCCTGGGAAGAACCCTCCCCAATGTCTGACATGTTACAAACTTGTACACACACACACACACACACACACACACACACACACACACACACACACACCCCTATCACACAGGGGAGCTATTGGGGACAGACCCACACTAAAGTCTGTCAGAGAGACACAGAGGGATCGGCCAGTCCACACACTGCACCTTATTGTGAATTGTGGAAATATTACCCACTTACAGCGCATATACCAATATTAGGCCCACAGACCTAATTATAATGAACACTCTCTGCCACTTCTATAACACCCTGTACTTGTATCAGCGTTGTCATGAGGAGAATCAGCTTTCAGGAGCTTCACACTGGAGTTTCTGCAGGAGAAAATGGCACCCAGTGAGTGTTCTGGCAAGTCTGAGGAGAAGCCCCGCCCTTCAGTCTCAGCAATGTAATATTTTTTATTTACATCAGCGGCTGTACATATATGTACCCTTTTTGCCAGTGAGAGTAAGGTTTTAAAACATGCCCTCAGAGCGCGCCCCCTTTCCCACGCTCTGCACCCTTGTGCTGAGAGACATAGCGCGCAGCGTCCCGCCGCTGCGCGTGTACTTGTATGCAGCCAACAATGACCGGAGGATCCCCTCTCTGCAGGGCTCCGGTAATATACTCACCAGCCTTCTGACTTCTGGCTCTGTTAGGGGGTGGCGGCAGTGCTGTGGGAGTGAACGCTGGCCAGGCATGGGCTGTTTTCAGTACCCTTCAGGAGCTAATGGTGTCCTGTCAGCGGACGCAGAACCATTAACTAATTAAGAAGTTGGTTCCTACATCCCTCCCTAAGTCCTACGAAGCAGGTAAGCTGTTGCCAGCAGCTTCCCTGTAAAATAAAAAACCTAAGAAAGTCTTTTTCCAGCAAAGCTCTGTGGAGCTCCACTAGTGTGCATCCAGTCTCCTGGGCACATTTTCTAAACTGAGGTCTGGTGGAGGGGCAGAGAGGGAGGAGCCAGTTCACACTGTTGAAAAGTCTTAAAGTGCCGAAGGCTCCTGCGGAACCGTCTATACCCCATGGTACTAAAATGGACCCCAGCATCCTCTAGGATGTAAGAGAAAGCATGTATTCAGTTCATAGTTAACTCAAAGTAGTAAAGGAGTCCCTTAAGTTTCTTTCTGGTGTGCACACCCTTCAAATAGCAGTTTTAAAGGTGGTAGGTAAAGCACAGTCAATAGCAGAATATATCTAGACAGTACAGTTCCGTAGTGCGGAGTAGCAGAATTTAGCACAGTTTATAAAATGAGTTTTATGGTAAGAACTTACCTTTGTTAAAACTCTTTCTGCGAGGTACACTGGGCTCCACAAGGATAGACATTGGGGTGTAGAGTAGGATCTTGATCCGAAGCACCAACAGGCTCAAAAGCTTTGACCTTCTTCCCAAGATGCATAGCGCCGCCTCCTATATCACCCCGCCTACGTGCACAGGAGCTCAGTTTTGTTAACCAGCCCAATGCAGTAGCAAGTAAAAGAGACGACAACTGCCAGTTGCCACAAACACCACACTCTCCCGACAGGAGAAGTGTCAGCAGCTAATGCCATACCAACCCAAAGAAGCTAAGTGCGTCAGGGTGGGCGCCTTGTGGAGCCCAGTGTACCTCGCAGAAAGAGTTTTAACAAAGGTAAGTTCTTACCATAAAACTCGTTTTCTGCTGCGGGGTACACTGGGCTCCACAAGGTAGACATTGGGGATGTCCTAAAGCAGTTCCTTATGGGAGGGGACGCACAGTAGCGGGCACAAGAACCCGGCGTCCAAAGGAAGCATCCTGGGAAGCGGCGGTATCGAAGGCATAGAACCTAATGAACATGTTCACTGAGGACCACGTAGCCGCCATGCACAATTGTTCAAGGGTCGCACCACGGCGGGCCGCCCAAGAAGGTCCAACAGACCGAGTAGAATGGGCCGTAATGTGAGCAGGAGCTGACAGACCAGCCCTCGCATAAGCATGTGCAATCACCATTCTAATCCATCTGGCCAAAGTCTGCTTGTGAGCAGGCCAGCCCCATTTGTGAAATCCAAACAGAATAAAGGCCCTCATTCCGAGTTGTTCGCTCACTAGCTGCTTTTAGCAGCATTGCACACGCTAAGCCGCCGCCCTCTGGGAGTGTACCTCTGGGAGTGTATCTTAGCTTAGCAGAATTGCGAACGAAAGATTAGCACAATTGCGAATAGAAATTTCTTAGCAGTTTCTGAGTAGCTCGAGACTTACTCCTACACTGCGATCAGTTCAGTCAGTTTCGTTCCTGGTTTGACGTCACAAACACACCCAGCGTTCGCCCAGACACTCCCCCGTTTCTCCAGCCACTCCCGCGTTTTTCCCTGAAACGCCTGCGTTTTTCCGCACACTCCCATAAAACGGTCAGTTTCCGCCCAGAAGCACCCACTCCTGTCAATCACACTCCGATCACCAGAACGATGAAAAATCTTCGTTAGGCCGTTAGTAAATTACCAAACTTTTGTGCTAATTTACTTGGTGCAGGCGCACTGCAAACATTGCGCATGCGCAGTTTGCGACAAATCGCTCCGTTGCGAAAAAAAACTAACGAGCGAACAACTCTGAATGACCCCCAAAGAGAGAATCAGATTTCCTAACAGAAGCAGTTCTCTTCACATAGATACGGAGAACCCGTACCACATCCAAAGACCGCTCTTTGGAAGACAAATCAGGAGAGACAAAGGCCAGAACCACAATCTCCTGATTAAGGTGGAACGAAGAAACCACCTTAGGTAAATATCCGGGACGAGTACTAAGAACCGCCCGGTCACGGTGAAAAATCAGATATGGGGAACTACAAGAAAAGGCACCCAGATCCGACACTCTTCTAGCAGAGGCAATAGCCAGCAAGAACACCACCTTAAAGGAAAGCCACTTAAGGTCAGCTGAACCAAGGGGTTCAAATGGAGGCTCTTGCAACGCCTCCAAAACCACCGACAAGTCCCAAGGAGCCACAGGCGGGACATAGAGAGGTTGGATACGCAACACACCATGAGTGAAAGTATGAACATCAGGTAAAGTCGCAATTTTTCTCTGAAACCACACCGACAAGGCAGAAATATGAACCTTGAGGGAGGCCAGACGCAGGCCTAACTCTAGACCTTGCTGCAGAAAAGCCAAAAGCTTGGCTGTACTAAACTTGGAAGCGTCATAATTGTTAGATGCACACCAAACAAAGTAGGAATGCCAGACCCTATGGTAAATCCGAGCAGAAGCCGGTTTCCGGGCCCGTAACATAGTTTTAATGACCTCTTCAGAAAAACCCTTAGCCCTCAAGATGGAAGCTTCAAGAGCCACGCTGTCAAAGACAGCCGGGCTAGGTCCTGGTAGACACAGGTACCCTGTACGAGAAGGTCTGGGCGTTGTGGAAGTAGAATTGGACGCTCTGACGATAGGCCCTGCAGGTCTGAGAACCAGTGCCGTCTGGGCCACACCGGAGCTATGAGAAGCAGATTTCCTTTTTCTTGCTTGAACTTCCGAATTACCCTGGGCAGGAGTGACACCGGAGGGAACACGTACGGCAGCCGAAACCTCCATGGCACCGCTAGTGCATCCACGAATGCTGCTTGAGGATCCCTTGTCCTTGCTCCGAAGACCGGAACCTTGTGATTGTGTCGAGACGCCATCAGATCCACATCTGGAAGACCCCACTTTTCCACGAGGAGTTGAAACACTTCTGGATGGAGGCCCCACTCGCCGGCATGCACGTCCTGACGACTGAGAAAGTCCGCTTCCCAATTTAGGACTCCCGGAATGAATATTGCCAATATTGCCGGTAGATGGCGTTCCGCCCAACGTAGAATCCGTGAGACTTCCTTCATTGCCAAACAGCTTCGAGTGCCGCCTTGATGATTTATGTAATCCACTGTGGTGGCGTTTTCCGACTGTACTTGAACAGGACGGTTCTGAAATAAATGCTGGGCCAGGTTCAACGCATTGAAGACCGCCCGCAATTCCAGAATGTTGATCGCGAGGAGAGATTCCTCCTTGGTCCACTGACCCTGAAGGGAGTGCTGCTTCAGCACCGCGCCCCAACCTCTTAGACTGGCATCTGTCGTCAACAGGACCCAGTTGGATATCCAGAAGGGACGGCCCCTGCACAATTGTTGGTACTGGAGCCACCAGAGCAGCGACAGACGTACCTTCGGAGTCAATGAGATCATGTGAGACCTGATCCGGTGAGGCAGGCCGTCCCACTTGGCTAGAATTAGCCTCTGGAGGGGGCGAGAATGGAATTGAGCATACTCCACCATGTCGAATACTGATACCATGAGGCCCAGCACCTGCATTGCCGAATGCATCGACACTTGCGGACGAGAAAGGAAGCAACGAATCCTGTCCTGAAGCTTCAGGACTTTCTCCTGAGACAAGAACAACCTCTGGTTGTGATTGTCCAACAGCGCTCCCAGGCAGAGCCGGCCCTAACCAATATGATGCCCTAGGCAAGATTTTGGCTGGTGCCCCCCTAGCACCACCGCTAGTTCCACCTCTGACCCTACACCCCTTTCCCAGCACCATCACCCCCCAACCATAGCAGTTCTTTTTTTTTTTCCTACCTACCCCCTGTAATTTAAATAAGAACAGTGTGCACATTCGGTGCACAGCCCAAAAAGGTATGTGTTTTTTCTGGCAAGGGGCATGGCCACACAATAGTACCCCCAATTCAAATTATGCCTCACAGTAGTGCAACTTTATTCACAATTTATCATGCGATAGTGTCCCTTATTCACATTACATCACACAGTAGTACCACTTTACCTTATATACGTTACTCCTCACAGTAGTGCCCCTCATTCACATAACATCATACTAAATTGTTCCTTATTCACATTACACCCCACCATATTGCTCTTTATTCTCATTACACCACACCATATAGCTCCTTATTCACATTACACCACCCCATATTGTTCTTTATTCACATTAGACCACACAGTAGTGCCCTTTCTATACGTTACGCCACACAGTAGAGCACCTTATACACATAATGCCACACATTGGTAATGCATTTATACACAATACCACACAGTAATGCCCCTTACACATATGACACCCATTATTAGTGTCCTTATAAACATAATGCACCTTACACATTATGCCAACCTTTATTAATGCCCTTATACACATAATTTCCCTTACACATATGCCGCACATTGTTAATGCCCTTATAAACATAATGACACACATAATTTCCCTTACACATATGCCGCACATTGTTAATGCCCTTATAAACATAATGGCACACATAATGTCCCTTACACATATGCCGCACATTATTAGTGCCCTTCTACACATAATGACACACATAATGCCCCTTACACATATGTTACACATTATTAATGCCCTTATACACATAATGACACATATAGTTCCTGGCGTGAGTCAACTGGCAGTTCTGCTAATGTCGGATGCCTATTATTTATGAAAATGCATCTTATTTGCATTGCTATGTGGCTAGGGTGCACAACCAGCTTCTGCTGATTAAAATGATATGTGGCATGCCTATATACTGTGTGCGACTGTGGCTGTATCTGCATACGAAATGCTACACACAGAATATAGGCATGCCGCATATCATTTTAATCAGCAGAAGCTGCTTGTGCCCCTAGGCATACCAGATGCCCTAGGCAATTGCCTAGTTTGCCTATACCTAGGGCCGGCTCTGCTCCCAGGTGCACCATGCTCTGAGCAGGGACCAGGGAGGACTTCTTCCAGTTGATGAGCCACCCGTGGGCTTGTAGAAACCGGACCGTCATATCCAGATGACGTAGAAGATCTGGGGAATTTGCCAGGATTAACAAGTCGTCCAGATACGGCAGTATCCTGACCCCTTGACAGCGGAGTACCACCGTCATCACCTCCATAACTTTGGTGAAGATTTGCGGAGCCGTTGTTAAACCAAAAGGTAACGCCCGAAACTGGTAATGGATGTTGCCAATAGCAAACCTCAGGTAAGCATCCTGTATGTCCAGGGAGACCATGTAGTCCCCAGGTTCCAAGGCCAGAACTATAGAGCGAAGGGTTTCCATACGGAACTTGGAAATCTTCACAAACCTGTTCAATGCCTTGAGGTTGAGAATGAGCCGGGAGGACCCATTCGGTTTCGGGACTAGAAACAGCGGAGAATAGTACCCCCGGCCCCTCTGAGCAAGGGGCACCTGTACTACGACTCCTGTATCCAGGAGGGTCTGTACCACTGAGTGTAGAGTTTTTGCCTTTGTCTGGTCCAAAGGGACGTCTGTCTGGCAAAATCGATGAGGGGGTCGGTTTTTGAAGGCTATGGCGTAACCTCAAGTGACGACTTCCCGTACTCAGGCATCTGAAGTGGTCTTCAACCATTCCTGGGTATACCCTAGAAGCCGGCCCCCCACCCTGGGATCCCCCAGGGGGAAGCCCGCCCCGTCATGCGGCTTATCGGTCTTGGCAGCTGGCTGGCGGGCAGCCCAGGCTCTTTTGGGCTTCGGCTTACCAGGTTTGGAAGTGTGGGCTTGCTTATGGTACGCCTGACCTTTTGCTTTACCTGGAGGACGAAAGGGGCGAAAGGACGTACCTTTAGCCTTCGACACAGAAGGAATGGTATTAGGCAGTTTTGGCAGTAGCCAAGTCAGCCACTATCTTATTTAAGTCCTCCCCAAACAGAATATCTCCCTTGAAAGGGAGTACCTCCAGGGTTTTTCTAGAGTCCAGATCCACAGACCAGGATCTCAGCCACAATATCCGACGAGCCAAGACTGATGTAGTAGATGCCTTGGCTGCTAGGATACCGGCATCAGAAGCCGCCTCTTTAATATATCGAGAAGCTGTGACAATATATGACAAGCATTGTCTAGCATGGTCAGAACAGATTTCAGCATCTAACTCCAAGGCCCATGTTTCAATAGCCTCTGCAGCCCATGTAGCTGCAATAGTGGGCCTTTGTACAGCACCCGTAAGGGTGTAAATCGCTTTAAGACAACCCTCCGCACGTTCATCCGTAGGCTCTTTTAGAGACATGACGGTAGTGACAGGTAGAGCTGAGGAACCACCATCCTAGCCACATGTGAGTCCACTGGAGGAGGCGTTTCCCAATTCTTAGATAGTTCTGGCGCGAGGGGATAGCGAGCCAGTATCTTCTTTTGAGGCACAAACTTCGTACCCGGGTTTTCCCAGGGTTCCTGACGTATATCCACTAGGTGATCAGAGTGAGGTAAAACTTGTTTAACCACCTTCTGACGCTTGAACCTATCTGGTTTCTTAGGAGGGACGGATGGCTCGGGATCATCCGTAATCTGCAGAATTAACTTAATAGCCTCCAAAAGATCAGGAACATCCACATGTGAACTACCCTCCCCATCAGCCGTATCTGAGTCAGAACATGTGGGGTCAGTGTAAGTGCCGTCTTCATCAGACGAGGTGTCAGTGACAGCAGTGGATTGTGAGGAGACAAGCGCTCGCTTAGAGGACCTCTTGGACTTAGGCGAGCGTTGGTCAGACTTTTTAGTAGTCAAGGACTGGTTCAACTTCTTTAATTGAGCAGATAAATCGTCCGCCCATGGCGGTTTAGCTGCAGGGACCACATACGGTTGTACCGGCATTGGGGGTCCCATAGGGGGTGTTAGTTTATGATCTAGCGTATGCAGAAGCGTATGTGCCTCCATTGCCACAGTCCCACTGGGGGGTAAGGAGCCCCCAGAACCAGAACCCACAGCTGCTATATTCTCCTCAAATGTGCCTGTGGCTTCAGCAACACCAGCAGTGTGTTCTGCCCCAGAACCATCATCCACAGAAGCAGACATGATATAACTTGCAGTATGAGGTAACAGTACAATTATCAGCAGCACTATATCCCTAAACCCAAACCCCTGCGCAGTGTAGTCAGCACTAGCAGAGATAAAGCAGAGATATGGTGACTAAATCTCAGAGAAAAATACGTAATACATATATCTTTGTGAAAATCCTATATTAGATAACACCTGACACACCACGCCCCCTCAGGTTATGGAATATAGGGATAGCAAGTTGAGTGAAAGACACGAAATGGACACCACTCACCTATCAAATGCACACACAGAAAGTCACAGTTTGTACAATGCAGAGGTTATTACTGACAATAATACTGTACTGGACTAGCTTACACAGCTATATAACAATAGATATAACAGTACACAGTAAGAACTGGATGTATATCACAGGGTAATTGTACTATAAAACCCTGACTAAACGCACTCTTTCTTAACTATCACTGTCTAAAAAGGCAGCTAGAATACTTAAGTGTCATGTAAAGGCACATCGCTGACAACCAGGCGGCTTTACATAGGAGGATTTGCCCAAGCAGTCCCAGGAACAGTGAACTGAGGAAAAATGGCTCCGCAGACACTGACAGGGAGTGAGGAAAAGACAGAAATGCAGCTCCAGGGCGGGAACACTTGCTGGAAATGGCGCCCTGGGGCTGGGGGAGGGGCTTCAGGTCTAAGCCTTATCCCCTCTGCTGGCAAAACCACCGGGTACTGTGGGAGCGATATAAAAACCGGTTTAGAGAGAAAACCTGACCTGCGCCCATGCCCTGGTGATCTAGTGGGATCGCATGTACTGCCACAGTGTCCACCGCCAGCGCGCGCGGCCCGCCTCCCACTGACTGCGCTGGATCGCGATAAAGACCGGGTCCTGAAAGCGGGACCCACTTACCACCTCCAGAAGCGCGGCCACGCGATCCTGGAGAGCCCCAGCCGTGTGTGTCTAACGTGAAGAAAACCGGAGCCTCCGCTGTAGGTACCCGGCAACCAGGGCTCGGGAGTGTACAACGCCGCTGGGGGAGAGATGGAGCTGCAGCAGGCAATGTCTACTGACATCCAGCACAATCTGTGCCTCTGCTGCAGCCCTTGTAGTCTTCTTTTTTCCTCAGAAAAAGCTTTTATAGAGCTGCTGTGAGCAACTCTTCCTGTTACATGCTTGCACTGCAAGCACCAACTGCAAACTGAGCTCCTGTGCATGGAGGCGAGGTGATATAGGAGGCGGCGCTATGCATCTTGGGAAGAAGGTCAAAGCTTTTGAGCCTGTTGGTGCTTCGGATCAAGATCCTACTCTACACCCCAATGTCTATCCTTGTGGAGCCCAGTGTACCCCGCAGCAGAAATACAAAGTAGCAGGCAGCAGATATACAGAAAAGAAGGCAAGCAGTTCATTGCAAGTAAAGAATGGCATGCAAATTTCCGTACACAGCTTGTTCAATATGGGAGCATGCATAAACTGGCAGATTTACAGAAGTCTAATAACATGCAGGCAGCAAGGCTCAGTTAGGGTGCCAAAAAGAAGTATACAGTTTCAGGCAAAACAAAAGGGACTCTAAGCAAAGTTGAATGCAGATTGTAGTAACATCCTGGGATGCTGATTAACTGTGTCTGCAGAGTAAAAGGAAGAGTGTCTCTCTCACTCTCTCTCATCTGACCCCTATTCAGCTGTGTATGCGGAGCTGGGTGACTCTGGGTTTCTAACTGAGGGCATTAACTGGAGTGTCTGTGCGTCAGAGGTAGGTACCTGCTATCAGTAGCCCCAGGGCCGTAACTACGTGTGTGCCAAGTGGGCTTGGCACACAGCGCAGTTGCCCTGAGGGCGCACGGCCAGCGGCATGTAATGAGTCAAATTGACTCATTACATGCCGCCTCTGAAGTCTGCGCCGTGCGCCGCCGCCGCACTGAGTAGGAGAGCAGCGCTGGGCAGCGGAGAAGGAGGAGGGGGGACGGGGACTGGAGCCGCAGCAGCGCTATTTCATTGGTAGTAAGCGCCGCTGCAGCATCCCCCTCTCCTTCCGTATTGGCTGCCCGGCGCTGCTGTGGATGCTGGGATGCGTAAAAAGGGGACCTGGCTGCCGCAATGTGTAAAAAGGGGGCCTGGCTGCCGCAATGTGTAAAAAGGGGGCCTGGCTGCCGCAATGTGTAAAAAGGGGGCCTGGCTGCCGCAATGTGTAAAAAGGGGGCCTGCCTGCCGCAATGTGTAAAAAGGGGGACTGGCTGCCGCAATGTGTAAAAAGGGGGACTGGCTGTCGCAATGTGTTAAAAGGGGGCCTGGCTGCCGCAATGTGTAAAAAGGGGGACTGGCTGCCGCAATGTGTAAAAAGGGGGACTGGCTGCCGCAATGTGTAAAAAGGGGGACTGGCTGCCGCAATGTGTTAAAAGGGAGACTGTCTGCTGTAATGTGTTAAAAGGGGGACGCTGTCTGCTGTAATGTATAAAAGGGGCTCTACCTGGTGTAGTGGCGCTACTGTGCAGCGTAATTTGAATAATGTAGACTACTGTGCACCGTAGTATGAATTGCTATTATTTTGTGGTCACGCCCCTTCCCAATGAAGCCACGCCCCTATATATTTTTCGCGCGCCTACGCGCGCACTGCCCCTATCTTACATGCGGGGGCGCCAATGTTGTTTCTTGCACACAGCGCTAAAATGCCTATTTACGGCACTGAGTGGCCCCCTCTATCACCTGAGAACTTTCCCAGTAGCTTCTATCAGTACTGGGCAGGCTAGTGTCACTGCAGTGGCTGACGGCTCTCACAGCGGTCTCCTCGGCGGCGGCTCCGCTCTCCACAGCGTGCCTCCTCAGCATCACCTCAGCACAGCATCACTTTCCGCGTTGTTACCTCAGAGCACCACTCCTCACAGCGTGTCTCTCCCTGTCACCTCAGGAGACTCCTCAGCAATCACCCTGCCTCTTACTCTTCCCGCTCTGCACCACCCAATCAGCTGCTTCGATTCCTCCTGCTCTGCAGGTCTGCACCTGGGTCCTAGTGCTCCACAAGTTGCTGTGCTTTGGTTGCTGGTGTTGCCGAGCAACCTAGGCAAGGGGAAGCTGTTAACCCTTTCAGCTGCACTGTGCCGGCTAATGAGAAGTGAGGGTTCCTTTTAGGGAAAATGTAGGTGTCTCACCCAGGTTGTCTCCAGTATATGGGTGATGGTACCTATATAGCCACATATTTCCCCATAAATCAAAGTTAATAGGATATCCATGTCAGACTGTCACACACAGGGGTGGATTGGGATCGAAAACCATCCCGGGAAATTTATGGAAATAGCCCTAATAGGGGTGGGGTCTGTTGAGGGGGTGGAGTATGTCAAATGGGAGGGATTACTGCTCAGAAGGCCTGATTATATGCATACATGGAAAGTGTGCGCAGCAAAATTTTAGGGGCGTGGCTTTGTGGAGAAGGGGCATGGCCAAATAGTGCCAATTCACATTACACCACACAGTAGTGCCGCTTATACACATTGCACAAGGTAGAACCTCCTATACACACTGCGCCAGGTAGAGCACGTTATACATATTCCGCCAGATAGAGCACATTATACACTTTGTGCCAGGTAGAGCACGGTATACACATTGCACCAGGTAGAGCACATTATACATATTGCACCAGGCAGAGCACATTATACACATTGCACCAGGTAAAGCACATTATACACGTTGCGTCAGGCAGAGCACATTATACACAATGCACCAGGTAAAGCACATTATACACAATCTACCAGGTAAAACACATTATACATATTGCACCAGGTAGAACCTCCTATACACACTGCACCAGGTAGAGCACGTTCTACACATTGCGCCAGGCAGAGCACGTTATACACATTGCACCAGGTAGAGCCCGCTATACACTTTGCGCCAGGCAGAGCACATTATACACACTGCACCAGGTAGAGCAAATTATACACAATGCATCAGGTAAAGCACATTATATACAATGCACTAGGTAAAACACATTATACATATTGCACCAGGTAGAACCTCCTATACACACTGCACCAGGTAGAGCACGTTCTACACATTGCACAAGGCAGAGCACATTATACACTTTGCGCCAGGCAGAGCACATTATACACAATGCATCAGGTAGGGCATGTTATACACATTGCGCCAGGAAGAGCACTTTATAGAAAATGCATTAGGTAGAGCACGTTATACACATTGCACCAGGTAGAGCACGTTATACACTTTGTGCCAGGTAGAGCACGATATACACATTGCGCCAGGTAGAGCACGTTATACACTTTGTGCCAGGTAGAGCACGATATACACATTGCGCCAGGTAGAGCACGTTATACACAATGCATCAGTTAAAGCACATTATACACATTGCACCAAGTAGAGCACGTTATACACTTTGCGCCAGGCAGAGCACGTTATATACTTTGCGCCAGGTAGAGCACGTTATACACATTGCACCAGGTAGAGCACGTTATACACTTTGTGCCAGGTAGAGCACGATATACACATTGCACCAGGTAGAGCACGTTATACACAATGCATCAGTTAAAGCACATTATACACATTGCACCAGGTAGAGCACGTTATACACTTTGCGTCAGGTAGAGCACGTTATATACTTTGCGCCAGGTAGAGCACGTTATACACATTGCACCAGGTAGAGCACGTTATACACTTTGTGC
Organism: Pseudophryne corroboree; assembly: GCF_028390025.1. NCBI lineage: Eukaryota > Metazoa > Chordata > Amphibia > Anura > Myobatrachidae > Pseudophryne > Pseudophryne corroboree. The sequence goes on from NC_086445.1 coordinate 185,294,042, forward strand.
CAGGTAGAGCACGATATACACATTGCACCAGGTAGAGCATGTTATACACAATGCATCAATTAAAGCACATTATACACATTGCACCAGGTAGAGCCCGCTATACACTTTGCGCCAGGCAGAGCACATTATACACACTGCACCAGGTAGAGCAAATTATACACAATGCATCAGGTAAAGCACATTATATACAATGCACTAGGTAAAACACATTATACATATTGCACCAGGTAGAACCTCCTATACACACTGCACCAGGTAGAGCACGTTCTACACATTGCACAAGGCAGAGCACATTATACACTTTGCGCCAGGCAGAGCACATTATACACAATGCATCAGGTAGGGCATGTTATACACATTGCGCCAGGAAGAGCACTTTATAGAAAATGCATTAGGTAGAGCACGTTATACACATTGCACCAGGTAGAGCACGTTATACACTTTGTGCCAGGTAGAGCACGATATACACATTGCGCCAGGTAGAGCACGTTATACACTTTGTGCCAGGTAGAGCACGATATACACATTGCGCCAGGTAGAGCACGTTATACACAATGCATCAGTTAAAGCACATTATACACATTGCACCAAGTAGAGCACGTTATACACTTTGCGCCAGGCAGAGCACGTTATATACTTTGCGCCAGGTAGAGCACGTTATACACATTGCACCAGGTAGAGCACGTTATACACTTTGTGCCAGGTAGAGCACGATATACACATTGCACCAGGTAGAGCACGTTATACACAATGCATCAGTTAAAGCACATTATACACATTGCACCAGGTAGAGCACGTTATACACTTTGCGTCAGGTAGAGCACGTTATATACTTTGCGCCAGGTAGAGCACGTTATACACATTGCACCAGGTAGAGCACGTTATACACTTTGTGCCAGGTAGAGCACGATATACACATTGCACCAGGTAGAGCATGTTATACACAATGCATCAATTAAAGCACATTATACACATTGCACCAGGTAGAGCACGTTATACACTTTGCGCCAGGTAGAGCACGTTATACACTTTGCGCCAGGTAGAGCACATTATACACTTTGCGCCAGGTAGAGCACGTTATACACTTTGCGCCAGGTAGAGCAGGGGAGGGTTAGGGGGCTTAATGGGGGCTGTTGGGATTCTGATGGACGGGATGTCGCTGTCGGTATACTAACCGCCGGCATCCCGTCCATCGGCAAATAATACTGAACCCGTTCAAAGAACCAGGTACTATTAATGTTGCATGCGATGACTAATAATCAGTAATGACATCTTGTTTACCATGTTATTTAAATGAAGACAAAGGGAAAATAATTTATTGTAATATATTAACACAATATATTACAATAATTTATTCATCCTGCGTCTCCATTTAAATAAGAGGATGGCAAACAAAAATACATTGTTTATTGGTCACTTCCTGCTACATTAATTGTAGCCCTTGGTATTATATGGATCATTTTACTTTTCTAATGCACTCACCCCCCTTTTCCCCTCGAGCACTCACCCAGGAGTTTCTTACTACCCAGCCCCCACACACACCCGCGGCTGCTGTCTTTTACCACCCCACCCACACACACACACACACACACACACACACACACACACACTCACACTCTCACACGGCCGCTGTCCCACTTCCCAAGTGCTCACCAGAAGCTGCTGTCCCACCACTGTAAGCTCACGGGCCGGCTCCTAACTCGATGCCCGGCTCTCAGACGCCCACAGATGAGTGAGGAGAGTGACAGCACACATGGGAGTTAGTGGAGCCAGAGCTAAAAGGACTGTAAGACTTGAACGCTGTGTGCGGGCAGCCGTGTACAGGAAATTACCTTGGCTCTGACTTTAATGAACTTGTGCTCATGTGTAGAAGTTATGGGCCCTACACACTGGCCGATATTTTGAAAGATATGAACGATCTCGTTCATAAATGAACGAGATCTCGTTCATATCTTTCAGTGTGGAGACTTAAGCGATGAACGATGCGCGTCCCCGCGCTCGTTCATCGCTGGTCTCCTGTCGGCTGTGCATGCAGGCCAATATGGACGATCTCGTCCATATTTGCCTGCACGTCTATGGAGCCGGGTGACGGGGGGAGTGAAGAAGCTTCACTCCCCCCGTCACTGCCCCCCCCGCCGCCGGGTCGCTCGTCGGCCGTATCGGCCGTCGGGCACCTCGGCCAGTGAGTAGGGCCCATTACAGTTGTGGCAGCCATGCGTTGGGGGAGAACAGCCAATGAGGGGAGCAGGGGACCTGGCTGGCCGGGATCTGATCCGGGGTCCCGGCGTCCCAATCCCCCCTGGTCACATATACAGTATTCAGAACACGAACTGAACACTCACATTTGTATAACGCCTGCTTGCTTACCGGTCTTCTGTAGTATCCTCCTAGGTTACAACAGAGTTACAAAAGGCCTCTGTCACTGTTTCACCTTTGAATTGGAGTAGAAATGGTGTAAGCTAATACTGGGTTATATTATTATTTCCCGGTGCTCAGCATTCCGACAGTCAGAATCCTGATGGATTTTGCTATTGTAACCATAACCCTACCTCCCCCCCGTCGCAACCTAACTCTAACAGTTCTTTGCCGCAGCCTAACCTTCCCACTAGTGCCTAACCCTAACCCCTATATTTACTGTCTGGATTGTGAGTGCTGGGATCGGCATGCTGGGAGCCAGGATATTCACTACATCCCCTAAAACCTACTGAGGTCTCAAACATTAACACCACGCAAACATTTTTGTCTCTTAATTAAAATAATGTTTACTTAAACCTCATATAGTCTGAGGATTGTCCGTAACATAAACCATAACATCTTAACACTTAACTATAATATATAAAGACACGGAGACTTGAATTTGGCAGAAAATGTTAGCTATTTATTTAAGTGAACCATTAACTGATGAATAATTAAACTAAAGTATGGTGGTCAGAAAGAACGGCTAAAACGAACCTATCCCATGAACAAAAAACCTATCTTATAAAAAACTGACGTAAACCTTTCAACAAACAGTAGGTATCCGCTCAACCTCCATCTTGACTACCCACCCGTGAAGGTGATGAGGCTGCTCCCGTGAAGGCGGTCCAGCAGATGTAATACCAGTCAACGAAGGAGAGCGCACCTAAAAATCTACCACCAAACGACCTCCAATCAACTCCTTTAATACAACAAAAGTTAACTTGCCGTTCTTTCCCGCCAACAGCGAAGTTCTGCTCAACAGCAACTCCGCACCGCCACCATACCCCTAACCCAAAGAACCAACCACCGAAAACAGATCCTCAAGGAAAATAGAAAGTCCCTGCCTAGTCAAATGAACCCCATCCGGTCTAAACAAGTAGAAGAACCGAAACTTGATCCGCTGGTGCCCCACCACAGCACCACCAAGAGCCACCACAAACTTAGCAACTGCGGAATTGACCTTCCGCCGAGAGGCATCGATCGCCCTGCAGTCCGCAACTCCACGCCAACACAACCGCGGCACAATACAGGACCAGATAAGTCTACAGCCCGGCCAAGCATCCGCAATCACCTGTAAGTCATGAACAATTGCCAATCTAAGATTCACTGCCTTCCTCTTACCAACAATTTGGGCAGCCCAAAACGCTTATCCTGCTCCAAAAGGGTAACCTTCAGATCCTGCCACATCCCCCTAACTCCTATCCACCTCACGACATCCGACCCAACAAAGCCAGGAGCCCCTTCCGAAGCCACCAACTCGGCTGCCCAAAAAACATAGGAGTGACCAATCACCCAAACACTAAACTCATCCTCACGCCAACCTAAAAGGAAAACAAAACAGAGAATCGTGAATATACAAAGTGAAACAAAAACCCAGACCAGAACAGGAACCAACTACTAGAACGAGGATCTGCCAAAAAGAAAAATTGAATAGAGGACTTTGAATTACCTCTCGGACAAGCTTCAGGCCAATCGAAGCAACAAAAAGAAACGTAAGGAAAAATCAAAATAAGAAAAGTTGAAAGGGGGTGGGGGGGGGGGGGGGTCACACAGAATAACTCGGCTGGAGGTGAAACGTAAAAACCTGCTGAGGAACTTGTAATTAGATGTCAATTAGCCAAATTGAATGAATTAACCCAAATCAGTTCGTCAGTTCAGGCAAAAAATCGCAAAGCACTCCAGACCCCCGCTGCCAGTAGTGGCGAGTAGCTAGCCATCCGAGTAGGGAGGACAGGGGAGACAAACAATACAGAACGAACAAACTGAACTGAAACGTGTAAAACAGTACACGAACAACATGTTAGTAAAAACAACAACGGGCCGAATGTAACGCTTATAAGCCGCCGACTTCCAGCGGCCCAAAGCCTTAATTTCGCCCACGGCGCGCCCTGCAGATGCTGCGGAAGTGGCGGCCCCAATTCTAAATGAATGCGAACCAAAGTCCCGAGGGGAGAGGCCCAAACTGGACAGGCAGCGCCGCATCATCCAAGTAAATTGGTATTTCGTCAATGGCAACCCATCGTAATGCAGAAGCCAAGACCCTTCTGACAAGAGCCTGACCTCCACGTACCGACTAGCCAATGCTACCGGACAACAGTCCCCATTACCTGATGGTGCCAAAGTGATCCATCTGATCAGTTTTGGAGCAGCGCAGCCTGCACAGTACGGACCCCACACCCACGACAACATCCGAGCGCCACATAATGGCCTCCGACTTCTTAGAAGCCGCAATTAATTTAGAAACTCTAAACGCACCATGGAAAGCCATGGAAAAAGCCAACTGAAACAGAAGCGTTTCAAAACGGGAGTCCTCCACCCCCGCCACCACCCCCAAGAGGGAAGAAAGCAGGGACAGATCAATAGGGCGCCAACTATCAGGAGGCACCGGTGCCGAGCACGCCCAACCTTTAAGCGCCTTCGTCAGCAAGAAACTCTTCGTAAAATCCGGCATACCCTTCAACTTTGAATAAAAGGATATCCCAGCGAGGTATCGAGACACCACGGCCCTCGATCGTCCCGTTACGAAGAGTTGCCAAACAAAGTCTAGAAACAATCTCTGACCCCTCTTACCTCTAGGCCCTTGGTCACGGGAAAAGTCTTCCCATTCCTTCCAGGCCTGACGGTATCCTGTGAGAGTGGACGGAGCCAAAGATAGCTCTGCTAGCCTTTCCAATCCGCCATGATGACCTGCCAAACATAAGAAGGGCAGGGCAAGCCCGCTGAATCAGCCTCCGGGGCCAACAAACGGAACCTATCCCACTGCCCCCTGGACAATGCATCGGCGATCCCGTTATCCACCCCGGGAACGTGCTGAGCCCAAAACAGAATATTGCAGCGCATACAAGTCAGCACGAGCCGCGACAACACCCGGAGGACCCGGAGGGCCTCAGCCCTTTGGTTGTTAACCGCGTGCACGACCCCTAAGTTATCACAGCGAAAAAGAATACTGCGATCGCGAAGGCGCTCCCCCCAAACCTCCAAGGCCACCATGGGAAAAAGCTCCAGCAACAACAGGTCGCCGGTCAGCCCCTCCCGCGACCAAGACTCGGGCCATGAAGCCGCGCACCAAGCTCCGTCCAGATAACAACCGAACTCCGACGAGCCCGCCACGTCCGTAAACAACTGCAGGTCGAAATTGTCAACGAGCGGGGCCATCCAGATCAGTACACCATTGAAATCCGCCAGAAACGAAACCCACACAGAGAGGTCTCGCCTAATCTCAGCCGAGAAACGGATAAAATGGTGTGGCCTGGACACCCTAGCCGTGGACCGTTCCAACTTCCCACAAAAAACCCTGCCCATGGGAATCACCCGACAGGCAAAGTTCAACAGTCCTAGGAGGGATTGAGCCTCCCGCAACGTCACCTTACGGCGCTCTAAACACCGCGCTATGGACTCCTGAAGCTTCGCAACCTTGTCCCGAGGCAGCCGGCAAGCCCCTGCGACCGTATTGATCTCGATACCCAAAAGGACAAACAGGAGAGAGGCCCCTCCGTCTTGTCCACGGCCACAGGGACGCCAAAATGCCCCAACAAGGCACGCAGCGACAACAACAGGAAACCACAGCGAGGAGAATGCGCGGGCCCCATACAAAAAAAGTCGTCAAGGTAATGCGCGATCCTGCCAGCTCCGCAAGAAAACTCCACACACCAATCAATGTAAAAAGGTGCTGAACTTTTCGAAAAAGGCACACGAAACGGAACACCCCATAGGCAGACACTTGTCTACAAAGTATTCCTACCCGACGCGGAAACCCATGAATCGAAACGACTCCGGGTGCAAAGGGAGCAAGCAAAAGGCAGATTCAACATCCAGCTTAGCCATGAGGGCCCCGCACCATGCCCAGAACATCCTCGAAAGACTGATACACCAACGAACAACACTCCGGTGGAATTGCATCGTTAACCGAGGACCCAGATGGATAAGACAAATGCTGAATGAGCCGGAACTTACCCGGGACCTTTTTGGGCACGACCCCTACCGGGGAAATAATCAAATCCTCGACAGGCGGCAGCGCAAAGGGGCCCGCCATTCTCCCCAGGCGAACCTCCTGCTCGACCTTTTCCCGAAGCACGTCGGGAAAATCCAGAGCAGACTGCAGGTTCCTGGCGGCCCGAACTAAAACCTCCCCCTCCACCGGCAAACGAAAACCCGACGCAAAACCATCCCGCAGAAATTTTGCGTCGTCTCTGTTTGGGTACCACCCCAACCATTTGAGCATGGCCCCCAAACGAACCGGGGTCGGTGCCCTAACTAGCGGCAAGCCCCCCAGTTGTTTTTCCGGCTGCGCCCCCGGCCGCCTTAGCTCCCGGTCGCCCTGCGCGGAAGCAATTGGAAGCCGGGTGGGATCCATTACATCGTAAGCAAGGTGTCGAAAACGACACCGTTGACCGAGGGGGCACGCGGAATTGTTGAACGCGAAACACTTCCTTTTCGCCGGTGCCTGTTGCGGAGAACGGGCCGCACGGCAGAGCTTCAACTGCGGGCCGAGACTGACTCGCCACCGCGGTCTGCGCCACCGACGCCCCTTTAGCCACTAGTTTCATATCTTGCGCACGTGTGACCCAAAGCCATACCTCCACATCTTTGCATCCGAAGTCAATGATGTGCAGGCAATCGTGCTTCTGACGGAACTGCTTATCATAATGCAGCCACGAATCGTCCTTAGACTGACGCTGCATGTCATGCACGAGGTGAATATACCTGATGACGTTGATGTGTTCATCGGGGCGATCCTCCAAGTAGCACGCCACGAAGACGCAGAAACCCGCCAACCAATTGTCATGCGAGTGAAAGGCCTCCGCCTCAATACTGCCTTTCGCAAGGGCTTCCTTACCTTCCCTCTTGGTGTCCTCCGTCAACGTGAAAAGGTCGACGTATTCCCCCTGTCTAATCTTCTTCCTGCAACTCTCACGCAACCCTCGCAACACTGCCGTGTATTCGCAGCGAACTGCACCCGGCAAATTACGCCGCCTCCTTTCCCTACGGGAACTACTACTACTCTTCCTAGACCGCTTATCCCGGTGCCGCGCCTCACGCCATGCGTACTTGTAAGCCCTGTTCTTTGCCTTCGTGGTGCTACTAGCTGCCGACTGCAACGAAGAAGAAGAGGAAAAAGATCTACTGGACCTACTGCCGGACGAGGAAGAAGAAGACCCACGTGATACAGCAACTGTATCGGAGTCCCACTCACCAGTCGGCCCGCTTCCTGAAGGTGAAACGTCCGCCACGACCGGCTCCTCTGGCGCCCCCCCGGCGGGGATAAAAGCAGGTGCCCCTGCGGGTGACAGGGCAGCGCCACCCAGCAGCAAAGCGGCGGAGCCCATAGCGCGACACGCTTGGAGAAACTGCACCATAACGGGGCCAGAAACACCAGGGAGAACGGCCGCGTCAACCGAAGCGGGAGCCACGGAAACGCCACCTGGGGATGCCGACAAAAAACGGCGCAAATGCCGCCGTCATTGCCGACATTGCCGCCGCAATGGCAGAGGGATCCGGAGCCGCAGCCGCAGCCCCAACGGACCCCCGCTCCCCGGGCCCGCAGCAGGGACGGCCCTCGCGCCGCCGCCACGCCAACCCGGGCGGCCCCGACTGGGCCCAGCGCCAGACGGCCTCCGTGCGCCCGCACTCCTGTGTGAAGCACCAGCCGCCCCAACACTGACCCGGCCCCCACTGCCCCCGCCCACCGGGAGAACCGGATGGCCACCACTCCCAGACCGCTCCACTCCACCCTGGCCCCCCAACAGTGACCGCAGCAGAATCCGGGGAGCCCCCCCGCTGGAGTGGGGAGAGCCCCCAGGAGGCACCAGTGCCAATTGCGCGCGCCCGCGAACCAGCAGCCGCAGCCCTGAACAAAGCCCCCTCATCCAACGGGGATCCGTGAACGACTATCAGCGGTGGAGGGCGTGGGGACAGCGCGCATCCCCGAGCCGCCGCAGCCAGTGAGGGATTATCGCCAGCGGGAACCTCTGCTGGCTCCCCCCTTCAACTGCCCGAACGCGTCCTCCGCCGCCCGGCACCCCGTCCCACACTACCCGCCGCTGCGCCGGGAGAATCCCCCGGCGCCCGCGGCACAGCCAGCGCGGGAGCAGACGCACGCGCCGCCGCACGCGCCCGTGGACGGGCACCCACAGCAGCGTCCGTAGACTGAGCCTCGGCCGTGAGCGCAGCGCTCCGGCCCGGGGCCCGAGAGGAAAAGGGGGCAGGAGGAGAATACCTTGCAGGGGCACCAGGGGAGCGGTGGGGATGGGACATGGCGGCCAGAACGCTTAACCAGGAGTTAATGGGCACAGAGAGGGGATGCAATGTGGCACAAATATAAAGTGCACCCAGGCCAGGCAGTGTGATTAACACAGGAATAAGGGCTAGCAGCACAAAACACAGGAGCTAAAAAAAAAAGGGGGGGGGGAGGGTGAAGAGCACTCACCCCTACCACGATTACAGCAGAAGAGGCTGACCCAGCCCCTTTGCCAGGCTTAAAAACCCTTTCCACCTACCCCCAACATTCATTTCTATTGGCTAACAATAAACTCCCATAATGCCTTACCGTCCTGCCCCCCAGACTAGCTGAGGTTTAACCCACTCCTCTCCTATTCTGTCAATTCGTTCTCCTTATTACACAGGAACACTTGAGTACTTCATCCTTAAAAAGGTAAAATTACTGATGGGATGTTCAAGCATGAAACTGATATATCACATAGAAATAACATTTAATTACAAATCGCCTTATGAGAAAACAGACACGTAAACACAAATGTATATCTGATAAACAGATAAAGATATTAAAACCAAAAGAGGTTTTACCTCTCATTAGAGATGAGCGCCTGAAATTTTTCGGGTTTTGTGTTTTGGTTTTGGGTTCGGTTCCGCGGCCGTGTTTTGGGTTCGAACGCGTTTTGGCAAAACCTCACCGAATTATTTTTGTCGGATTCGGGTGTGTTTTGGATTCGGGTGTTTTTTTCCAAAAACACTAAAAAACAGCTTAAATCATAGAATTTGGGGGTCATTTTGATCCCAAAGTATTATTAACCTCAAAAACCATAATTTACACTCATTTTCAGTCTATTCTGAATACCTCACACCTCACAATATTATTTTTAGTCCTAAAATTTGCACCGAGGTCGCTGTGTGAGTAAGATAAGCGACCCTAGTGGCCGACACAAACACCGGGCCCATCTAGGAGTGGCACTGCAGTGTCACGCAGGATGTCCCTTCCAAAAAACCCTCCCCAAACAGCACATGACGCAAAGAAAAAAAGAGGCGCAATGAGGTAGCTGTGTGAGTAAGATTAGCGACCCTAGTGGCCGACACAAACACCGGGCCCATCTAGGAGTGGCACTGCAGTGTCACGCAGGATGGCCCTTCCAAAAAACCCTCCCCAAACAGCACATGACGCAAAGAAAAAAAGAGGCGCAATGAGGTAGCTGACTGTGTGAGTAAGATTAGCGACCCTAGTGGCCGACACAAACACCGGGCCCATCTAGGAGTGGCACTGCAGTGTCACGCAGGATGGCCCTTCCAAAAAACCCTCCCCAAACAGCACATGACGCAAAGAAAAAAAGAGGCGCAATGAGGTAGCTGACTGTGTGAGTAAGATTAGCGACCCTAGTGGCCGACACAAACACCGGGCCCATCTAGGAGTGGCACTGCAGTGTCACGCAGGATGTCCCTTCCAAAAAACCCTCCCCAAACAGCACATGACGCAAAGAAAAAAAGAGGCGCAATGAGGTAGCTGTGTGAGTAAGATTAGCGACCCTAGTGGCCGACACAAACACCGGGCCCATCTAGGAGTGGCACTGCAGTGTCACGCAGGATGGCCCTTCCAAAAAACCCTCCCCAAACAGCACATGACGCAAAGAAAAAAAGAGGCGCAATGAGGTAGCTGACTGTGTGAGTAAGATTAGCGACCCTAGTGGCCGACACAAACACCGGGCCCATCTAGGAGTGGCACTGCAGTGTCACGCAGGATGGCCCTTCCAAAAAACCCTCCCCAAACAGCACATGACGCAAAGAAAAAAAGAGGCGCAATGAGGTAGCTGACTGTGTGAGTAAGATTAGCGACCCTAGTGGCCGACACAAACACCGGGCCCATCTAGGAGTGGCACTGCAGTGTCACGCAGGATGTCCCTTCCAAAAAACCCTCCCCAAACAGCACATGACGCAAAGAAAAAAAGAGGCGCAATGAGGTAGCTGTGTGAGTAAGATTAGCGACCCTAGTGGCCGACACAAACACCGGGCACATCTAGGAGTGGCACTGCAGTGTCACGCAGGATGTCCCTTCCAAAAAACCCTCCCCAAACAGCACATGACGCAAAGAAAAAAAGAGGCGCAATGAGGTAGCTGTGTGAGTAAGATTAGCGACCCTAGTGGCCGACACAAACACCGGGCCCATCTAGGAGTGGCACTGCAGTGTCACGCAGGATGTCCCTTCCAAAAAACCCTCCCCAATCAGCACATGATGCAAAGAAAAAGAAAAGAAAAAAGAGGTGCAAGATGGAATTATCCTTGGGCCCTCCCACCCACCCTTATGTTGTATAAACAAAACAGGACATGCACACTTTAACCAACCCATCATTTCAGTGACAGGGTCTGCCACACGACTGTGACTGATATGACGGGTTGGTTTGGACCCCCCCCCCAAAAAGAAGCAATTAATCTCTCCTTGCACAAACTGGCTCTACAGAGGCAAGATGTCCACCTCATCTTCACCCTCCGATATATCACCGTGTACATCCCCCTCCTCACAGATTATCAATTCGTCCCCACTGGAATCCACCATCTCAGCTCCCTGTGTACTTTGTGGAGGCAATTGCTGCTGGTCAATGTCTCCGCGGAGGAATTGATTATAATTCATTTTAATGAACATCATCTTCTCCACATTTTCTGGATGTAACCTCGTACGCCGATTGCTGACAAGGTGAGCGGCGGCACTAAACACTCTTTTGGAGTACACACTTGTGGGAGGGCAACTTAGGTAGAATAAAGCCAGTTTGTGCAAGGGCCTCCAAATTGCCTCTTTTTCCTGCCAGTATAAGTACGGACTGTGTGACGTGCCTACTTGGATGCGGTCACTCATATAATCCTCCACCATTCTATCAATGTTGAGAGAATCATATGCAGTGACAGTAGACGACATGTCCGTAATCGTTGTCAGGTCCTTCAGTCCGGACCAGATGTCAGCATCAGCAGTCGCTCCAGACTGCCCTGCATCACCGCCAGCGGGTGGGCTCGGAATTCTGAGCCTTTTCCTCGCACCCCCAGTTGCGGGAGAATGTGAAGGAGGAGATGTTGACAGGTCGCGTTCCGCTTGACTTGACAATTTTGTCACCAGCAGGTCTTTCAACCCCAGCAGACCTGTGTCTGCCGGAAAGAGAGATCCAAGGTAGGCTTTAAATCTAGGATCGAGCACGGTGGCCAAAATGTAGTGCTCTGATTTCAACAGATTGACCACCCGTGAATCCTTGTTAAGCGAATTAAGGGCTGCATCCACAAGTCCCACATGCCTAGCGGAATCGCTCCCTTTTAGCTCCTTCTTCAATGCCTCCAGCTTCTTCTGCAAAAGCCTGATGAGGGGAATGACCTGACTCAGGCTGGCAGTGTCTGAACTGACTTCACGTGTGGCAAGTTCAAAGGGCATCAGAACCTTGCACAACGTTGAAATCATTCTCCACTGCACTTGAGACAGGTGCATTCCATCTCCTATATCGTGCTCAATTGTATAGGCTTGAATGGCCTTTTGCTGCTCCTCCAACCTCTGAAGCATATAGAGGGTTGAATTCCACCTCGTTACCACTTCTTGCTTCAGATGATGGCAGGGCAGGTTCAGTAGTTTTTGGTGGTGCTCCAGTCTTCTGTACGTGGTGCCTGTACGCCGAAAGTGTCCCGCAATTTTTCTGGCCACCGACAGCATCTCTTGCACGCCCCTGTCGTTTTTAAAAAAATTCTGCACCACCAAATTCAAGGTATGTGCAAAACATGGGACGTGCTGGAATTTGCCCATATTTAATGCACACACAATATTGCTGGCGTTGTCCGATGCCACAAATCCACAGGAGAGTCCAATTGGGGTAAGCCATTCCGCGATGATCTTCCTCAGTTGCCGTAAGAGGTTTTCAGCTGTGTGCGTATTCTGGAAAGCGGTGATACAAAGCGTAGCCTGCCTAGGAAAGAGTTGGCGTTTGCGAGATGCTGCTACTGGTGCCGCCGCTGCTGTTCTTGCGGCGGGAGTCCATACATCTACCCAGTGGGCTGTCACAGTCATATAGTCCTGACCCTGCCCTGCTCCACTTGTCCACATGTCCGTGGTTAAGTGGACATTGGGTACAACTGCATTTTTTAGGAGACTGGTGAGTCTTTTTCTGACGTCCGTGTACATTCTCGGTATCGCCTGCCTAGAGAAGTGGAACCTAGATGGTATTTGGTAACGGGGGCACACTGCCTCAATAAATTGTCTAGTTCCCTGTGAACTAACGGCGGATACCGGACGCACGTCTAACACCAACATAGTTGTCAAGGACTCAGTTATCCGCTTTGCAGTAGGATGACTGCTGTGATATTTCATCTTCCTCGCAAAGGACTGTTGAACAGTCAATTGCTTACTGGAAGTAGTACAAGTGGGCTTACGACTTCCCCTCTGGGATGACCATCGACTCCCAGCGGCAACAACAGCAGCGCCAGCAGCAGTAGGCGTTACACGCAAGGATGCATCGGAGGAATCCCAGGCAGGAGAGGACTCGTCAGACTTGCCAGTGACATGGCCTGCAGGACTATTGGCATTCCTGGGGAAGGAGGAAATTGACACTGAGTTGGTGGGGTGGTTTGCGTGAGCTTGGTTACAAGAGGAAGGGATTTACTGGTCAGTGGACTGCTTCCGCTGTCACCCAAAGTTTTTGAACTTGTCACTGACTTATTATGAATGCGCTGCAGGTGACGTATAAGGGAGGATGTTCCGAGGTGGTTAACGTCCTTACCCCTACTTATTACAGCTTGACAAAGGGAACACACGGCTTGACACCTGTTGTCCGCATTTCTGGTGAAATACCTCCACACCGAAGAGCTGATTTTTTTGGTATTTTCACCTGGCATGTCAACGGCCATATTCCTCCCACGGACAACAGGTGTCTCCCCGGGTGCCTGACTTAAACAAACCACCTCACCATCAGAATCCTCCTGGTCAATTTCCTCCCCAGCGCCAGCAACACCCATATCCTCCTCATCCTGGTGTACTTCAACACTGACATCTTCAATCTGACTATCAGGAACTGGACTGCGGGTGCTCCTTCCAGCACTTGCAGGGGGCGTGCAAATGGTGGAAGGCGCATGCTCTTCACGTCCAGTGTTGGGAAGGTCAGGCATCGCAACCGACACAATTGGACTCTCCTTGTGGATTTGGGATTTCAAAGAACGCACAGTTCTTTGCGGTGCTTTTGCCAGCTTGAGTCTTTTCAGTTTTCTAGCGAGAGGCTGAGTGCTTCCATCCTCATGTGAAGCTGAACCACTAGCCATGAACATAGGCCAGGGCCTCAGCCGTTCCTTGCCACTCCGTGTGGTAAATGGCATATTGGCAAGTTTACGCTTCTCCTCCGACAATTTTATTTTAGGTTTTGGAGTCCTTTTTTTACTGATATTTGGTGTTTTGGATTTGACATGCTCTGTACTATGACATTGGGCATCGGCCTTGGCAGACGACGTTGCTGGCATTTCATCGTCTCGGCCATGACTAGTGGCAGCAGCTTCAGCACGAGGTGGAAGTGGATCTTGATCTTTCCCTAATTTTGGAACCTCAACATTTTTGTTCTCCATATTTTAATAGGCACAACTAAAAGGCACCTCAGGTAAACAATGGAGATGGATGGATTGGATACTAGTATACAATTATGGACGGGCTGCCGAGTGCCGACACAGAGGTAGCCACAGCCGTGAACTACCCAGTGGCGCACCCAGGGGGGGTTTCCGAGTACCCAGAAACCCCCCTCCACTAAAAAAAAAAAAAAAAAATTTTTTTTTTTTTTTTTTTTAGCTGCATGAGTATTATTAATGGCTGTCTAGCGTCCTCTGGAGCCTGCTGTCTTCCTGGTGGCACTTGTAAGTGCAATAAAAATTTACTTTATTTTAATTATAGTACATATATATCCATGTGCATACATATATACACGTGTATATACATACATACATATAAACACACACACACACACACACACACACACACACATGATGGCCCTCATTCCGAGTTGTTCGCTCGGTATTTTTCATCGCATCGCAGTGAGAATTCTCTTAGTGCGCATGCGTAATGTTCGCACTGCGCATGCGTCAAGTAACTTTACTAAGAAGAAAGTAATTTTACTCACGGCTTTTTCGTCGCTCCGGAGAACGCATTGTGATTGACAGGAAATGGGTGTTACTGGGCGGATGTACGGCGTTTTAGGGGCGTGTGGCTGGAAACGCTACCGTTTCCGGAAAAAACGCAGGCGTGTCTGGAGAAACGGTGGGAGTGCTTGGGCGAACGCTGGGTGTGTTTATGACGTCAGCCGGGACCGAAAAGCACTGAATTGATCGCACAGGCAGAGTAAGTCTGGAGTTACTCAGAAACTGCTAACTCGGTTTTGATCGCAATATTGCGAATACATCGGTCGCACATTTAAGATGTTTAGATTCACTCCCAGTAGGCGGCGGCTTAGCGTGTGTAACTCTGCTATAATCGCCTTGCGAGCGATCAACTCGGAATGAGGGCCGATATATATATATACATGTGTATATATATGTGTACTGTATGTGTGTGTACATACATATATATATATATATATGTATGCATGTTTAATATGCTATGTATATGTGTATATGTATGTGTGTATGTATATATATATATATTCATATATATATATATGTATATATAGATATATATATATATATATGTAGATATATGTATGTTTATTTTGGTGAGTGCTGAACTTTCTGTTTCTATATTTTTGAGTAGGTGGCCATGGGCTACATGCACCCCACCCCACTAGTGGCGAGTGCGGAAACTGCACCACACTTCTGGGGTGGCGAGTGCTGTGGTTTTCTATTTGTTTGTATATTTTAGGGTTAATCCTTGGTTAACTCATTAACTGTGGCCACAAGCTCTGTTCATGCACCCCTATTATCTTAAACCTGTGTTTGCTGCCCTTCAGTAATTTATCAGCCAGTGTCAGGTGACTAGTGTATCTTTAAAAGCCATGGAGTTCATGGCAGATACACCTTAAACCAAGTAGGCATATTTGCAGTTATATTATGTGTGTTACAGTTGCCAGGATAGTGTAGGACCTGCATGAAGGTGGGGTACCTTGGCGAGCGGTGTGCAGGCTTCCGTGCATTGGCCAATTCACTAACTAAACCCCCATCATTATTCATTTATTCCTAGATGTTGTGAGGATAAGGGAGTTTATTTTGGTGAGTGCTGAACTTTCTATTTCTATATTTTTGAGTAGGTGGCCATGGGCTACATGCACCCCACCCCACTAGTGGCGAGTGCGGACACTGCACCCCACCTCTGGGGTGGCGAGTGCTGTGGTTTTCTATTTGTTTGTATATATATATTCATATATATATATGTATGCATGTTTAATATGCTATGTATATGTGTATATGTATGTGTGTGTGTATGTATGTATATATATATATGTATATATATATAAATATATATATATATGTGTAGATATATGTATGTGTATATATATATATATATATATACACACACACACACACACACACACACACACACACAGACACACTAGTTTTACGGAACCAGCATATACTGGGTCACCTCAGTCCCCACCCCCGTGATTGGCTCCGCCCAGTTCTGGAAACCCCCCCATGCAAATCCTGCGTTTGCCACTGCTACCGCACTGTACTGTGTCTGCTGCTAATATATAGACTGGTTGATAAAGAGATAGTATACTCGTAACTAGTATGTATGTATAAAGAAAGAAAAAAAAACCACGGTTAGGTGGTATATACAATTATGGACGGGCTGCCGAGTGCCGACACAGAGGTAGCCACAGCCGTGAACTACCGCACTGTACTGTGTCTGCTGCTAATATATAGACTGGTTGATAAAGAGATAGTATACTCGTAACTAGTATGTATGTATAAAGAAAGAAAAAAAAACCACGGTTAGGTGGTATATACAATTATGGACGGGCTGCCGAGTGCCGACACAGAGGTAGCCACAGCCGCGAACTACCGCACTGTACTGTGTCTGCTGCTAATATATAGACTGGTTGATAAAGAGATAGTATACTCGTAACTAGTATGTATGTATAAAGAAAGAAAAAAAAACCACGGTTAGGTGGTATATACAATTATGGACGGGCTGCCGAGTGCCGACACAGAGGTAGCCACAGCCGTGAACTACCGCACTGTACTGTGTCTGCTGCTAATATATAGACTGGTTGATAAAGAGATAGTATACTCGTAACTAGTATGTATGTATAAAGAAAGAAAAAAAAACCACGGTTAGGTCACTGGTATATACAATTATGGACGGGCTGCCGAGTGCCGACACAGAGGTAGCCACAGCCGTGAACTACCGCACTGTACTGTGTCTGCTGCTAATATATAGACTGGTTGATAAAGAGATAGTATACTCGTAACTAGTATGTATGTATAAAGAAAGAAAAAAAAACCACGGTTAGGTCACTGGTATATACAATTATGGACGGGCTGCGGAGTGCCGACACAGAGGTAGCCACAGCCGTGAACTACCGCACTGTACTGTGTCTGCTGCTAATATATAGACTGGTTGATAAAGAGATAGTATACTCGTAACTAGTATGTATGTATAAAGAAAGAAAAAAAAACCACGGTTAGGTGGTATATACAATTATGGACGGGCTGCCGAGTGCCGACACAGAGGTAGCCACAGCCGTGAACTACCGCACTGTACTGTGTCTGCTGCTAATATATAGACTGGTTGATAAAGAGATAGTATACTCGTAACTAGTATGTATGTATAAAGAAAGAAAAAAAAACCACGGTTAGGTCACTGGTATATACAATTATGGACGGGCTGCCGAGTGCCGACACAGAGGTAGCCACAGCCGTGAACTACCGCACTGTACTGTGTCTGCTGCTAATATATAGACTGGTTGATAAAGAGATAGTATACTCGTAACTAGTATGTATGTATAAAGAAAGAAAAAAAAACCACGGTTAGGTCACTGGTATATACAATTATGGACGGGCTGCCGAGTGCCGACACAGAGGTAGCCACAGCCGTGAACTACCGCACTGTACTGTGTCTGCTGCTAATATATAGACTGGTTGATAAAGAGATAGTATACTCGTAACTAGTATGTATGTATAAAGAAAGAAAAAAAAACCACGGTTAGGTCACTGGTATATACAATTATGGACGGGCTGCCGAGTGCCGACACAGAGGTAGCCACAGCCGTGAACTACCGCACTGTACTGTGTCTGCTGCTAATATATAGACTGGTTGATAAAGAGATAGTATACTCGTAACTAGTATGTATGTATAAAGAAAGAAAAAAAAACCACGGTTAGGTCACTGGTATATACAATTATGGACGGGCTGCGGAGTGCCGACACAGAGGTAGCCACAGCCGTGAACTACCGCACTGTACTGTGTCTGCTGCTAATATAGACTGGTTGATAAAGAGATAGTATACTACTAATATTATATATACTGGTGGTCAGGTCACTGGTCACTAGTCACACTGGCAGTGGCACTCCTGCAGCAAAAGTGTGCACTGTTTAATTTTAATATAATATTATGTACTCCTGGCTCCTGCTATAACCTATAACTGGCACTGCAGTAGTGCTCCCCAGTCTCCCCCACAATTATAAGCTGTGTGAGCTGAGCAGTCAGACAGATATATAATATATATAGATGATGCAGCACACTGGCCTGAGCCTGAGCAGTGCACACAGATATGGTATGTATGTGACTGAGTCACTGTGTGCTGTGTATCGCTTTTTTCAGGCAGAGAACGGATTATAAATAAAAGTGGTGGTCAGTCACTGGTCACTATCAGCAAAACTCTGCACTGTACACTACTGAGTACTCCTAATGCTCCCCAAAATTAGTAAATCAAGTGTCTAAACGGAGAGGACGCCAGCCACGTCCTCTCCCTATCAATCTCAATGCACGTGTGAAAATGGCGGCGACGCGCGGCTCCTTATATAGAATCCGAGTCTCGCGATAGAATCCGAGCCTCGCGAGAATCCGACAGCGTCATGATGATGTTCGGGCGCGCTCGGGTTAACCGAGCAAGGCGGGAAGATCCGAGTCGCTCGGACTCGTGAAAAAAAACATGAAGTTCTGGCGGGTTCGGATTCAGAGAAACCGAACCCGCTCATCTCTACCTCTCATATGAGGTATATGTTAGAGATAGATAGATAGATAGATAGATAGATAGATAGATAGATAGATAGATAGATAGATAGATAGATAGATAGATAGATAGATAGAAGTGGCACTCCAAGTGCAAAGAGACTGGGCAGCAATATAAAGTTTAACGTTTCAATGCCTTTAATCCAACGGCATTTTCATCAGGACATACATAACATGAAAAAGTGCTCACCTTAAATAACCATTCAGTGTGTACCTCTGGCGATCCCGATCCCTGCCGCCGGCGCCCAACTGACGAAGTCATCGCATTACCCATGCGGCGGCGCCGCTATACACATAGAAAGTGAGAACAGCCATCACCATGGCAACATATATACAGACAACATTACATAATACGCACATTGAAAGACATCAGCATTTATATCTAACGTGGAAGCAAGGACAAATGCTCACAATCATTACAAAGATTCTCTAGTTTACATGCACGATCACTAGTATATATATATTTGTATATACAAAACAGGCGAACAGGCACTCCCAGATATGGTTTACATACGCATCGGTGCCATCCCAGGAGGAATTTTCAAATAGTAGGAAGAAGGAGCGGCACTCAGCGACTTGAAATCACAAACTTGTAATTAAACAACACATGGAAAAACCGACGTTTCGGGGCTCATATGCCCCTTTGTCAAGGTGTACACCTTGACAAAGGGGCATGTGAGCCCCGAAACGTCGGTTTTTCCATGTGTTGTTTAAATTCAAGTTTGTGATTTCAAGTCGCTGAGTGCCGCTCCTTCTTCCTACTATATTTATATATATATATATATATATATATATCTCATACGTCCTAGAGGATGCTGGGGATGCTTCAAGAACCATAGACGGGATCCGCAGGAAACATGGGCACTTTAAGACTTTAAAAGGGGTGTGAACTGGCTCCTCCCTCTATGCCCCTCCTCCAGACTCCAGTTAGATTCTGTGCCCAGTGAGACTGGATGCACACTGAGGAGCTCTCCAGAGTTTCTCAGAAAAAAGACTTTGTTAGGTTTATTATTTTCAGGGAGACCTGCTGGCAACAGGCTCCCTGCATCGTGGGACTGAGGGTAGAGAAGCAGACCTACTTCTGTGAGTTCAAAGGCTCTGCTTCTTAGGCTACTGGACACCATTAGCTCCAGAGGGTCCGATCACTTGTACGCCTAGCTACTCGTTCCCGGAGCCGCGCCATCAACCCCCTTGCAGAGCCAGAAGAAAGAAGCCGGGTGAGTAAAAGAAGATCTGAAGACTTCAGTGACGGCAGAAGACGGCTTTTGAGGTACCGCGCACCCACATACAGAACGGCACTGCAGGGTGCAGGGCACAGGAAGGGCGCCCCGGGCAGCATAAATCCTCAAATAGCGACTGGCAAAAGTATAAAAAGTGCCTGGGCACTAATTACAGACCCCCGCCAGTATAAAAATATTTAAAAAAGCGGGACTGAAGCGCGCCATTAAGGGGGCATGGCTTAGCCCTCACAGCTCTATCCAGCGCCATTTTCTCCTCACAGAGACGCTGTTCCTTCCAAAACACTACTGCATGGGGTGGCCAACCTGTGGCTCTTGAGCCGCATGTGGCTCTTTCTTTCTTTAAATGTGGCTCCCGACACTTGTAGTCACATTACCACAACAGATCCGGTAACCACTGCTCTCCAGAAAGACACGCGGAAGCACTACGAGGGCTGTGGACTGAGGAAGCCAGATACTAGAGATAAAACACCCACCGTCAAACAGAGGATCCTTAAGCCCCTTTCACATCGCCAATGCTGGATCCCACCCGGGAATTAGAAACGGTCCTTCCCGGGCGGGATCCGGCATTGGGCCCTAACAGGTGGCTTCCCGACCCGGCAATCTGCTGGGTTGGTTGCAATAGCTGCGCAGGGGGAGGGGGGGGGTTGTAAATGTGGCAGCGGGGGTTGAGGCGGCGTTGGGAGATGAGCTCATCTCCGTGCCGCCTCTCCCTATGTAGTAAATGGGTCCCATCGGGTATTCAACCCAGGAGTAACACTGCTTATAACCCGGGTTGAATTATCGGGTCAGGCAACCCAGGAATTCGTCCATGGCCCATTCACACCGCACACCAACCCGGGTCGATACCGGGATATATGTGCGGTGTAAAAGGGGTAATAAGGAGCTGCTACAATGGCAAGGGTTGGGGGGGGGGGGCACTAAAGTGACACAAGAGGGTTCTAGCAGGAGTGACACGTGGGGGAGCTGACTGGAGTGACACAGCAGGGTGCTGGCTGATGTGACACATGGGAGAGCTGAAGTGTACCATGTGAATCGTCTTTCAATATATTTTATATGGTTCTTGCTTTCTCAATTATTTTATGCGGAAGTGACTTCTTCAGTGTATTTTATGTTTGATCTGGCTTTAAAAATGTATTTATGTGGGTCTGGATTTTTCAATGTATATTATACCAGGGCATGGCCTAGCGGGCACAAGGCCACACCCCATTTGTGCATGCTCACCTTCGGCTCTTTGACGTATCTAACAAGATTTTTTGGCTCTTTGACTCTGACTGGTTGGCCACCCCTGCACTACTGTATAGTTCAGAGTGAAAAACGAGGGGAGGGGGGGGGGGGCACAGTTGTTTGTTGCAATATTAGTTAAAAATAAAAGCACTATATCATGAGCTTGGTGTAAATGAGCTGGTGAACTCCTTATGTGTTTCCATGACAGAATGTACTGGGGTCTATCCCTTATAGCCAGTGTCATGTCGGTGGGTGTTTGGTACACGGGTGTCAGCATATCTGAGGCTGAGGGCTCTGCCACAAAGGGAATGACTATGTCGGCGCTGTTGACTCCTAATAGTACTTGGTACATGTAAATCAATGTCAACATGTCGGTAGATATATATTTTCCCGAGAGAAAACTATATGGGAGACACAGACAGGGAGGGGGGGAGGGGTTTGGGGGGGGGGGGGTGACCCTGTTGGCACCAACAATATCTGACTGGGTGGATATTGATATGATAATGTGATTTCAGAAACTGCTATACCTATCTTTGCAGATAGAGGAAGGTGAAAAGGTAAGAGGTCAGCAGCCTTTTCAAGTTGCAGAAACAGAAATCATCCTCTGTTTCTACCACATCCACCGCATGTCGCTGGGTCTATCTTGTGGGAGCCCACACCGGTGGGACCACGTCTAATACTCTTCAGTCAGTCCTGGAATGGACATGGACCAGTGAGTTAATGTAAGGTTACATTGGTCTGTGATACGATCACAGACGTGGTAATATTTATGGAGGGAGTCATATTCATAGAATAGATTTCTCTCAGAACCCTAAGGATCGCAAAAATGTTATTTTGCCCAGTTACTACTCCCTGAGATCGACTCGAATAATGGCCCTCATTCCGAGTTGATCGGTCGCAAGGCGAATTTAGCAGAGTTACACACGCTAAGCCGCCGCCTACTGGGAGTGAATCTTAGCTTCTTAAAATTGCGACCGATGTATTCGCAATATTGCGATTACTAACTACTTAGCAGTTTCAGAGTAGCTCCAGACTTACTCTGCCTGTGCGATCATTTCAGTGCTTGTCGTTCCTGGTTGACGTCACAAACACACCCAGCGTTCGCCCAGGCACTCCCACCGTTTCCCCGGCCACTCCTGCGTTTTTTCCGGAAACGGTAGCGTTTTCAGCCACACGCCCCTGAAACGCCGTGTTTCCGCCCAGTAACACCCATTTCCTGTCAATCACATTACGATCGCCGGAGCGAAGAAAAAGCCGTGAGTAAAAATACTTTCATCATAGTAAAGTTACTTGGCGCAGTCGCAGTGCGAACATTGCGCATGCGTACTAAGCGGATTTTCTCTGCGATGCGATGAAAAATACCGAGCGAACAACTCGGAATGAGGGCCAATGTTTCTTATGTCGACCATAATGTTTCCTGATTAGATCCACAAAATCGGCATTCAGTACCTGTTCATACACATTGGCCTGCTGTTCCTGACAGAAGGATATATGTATACGTATTAGATATATATATATATATATATATATATATATATATATAAATATAAGTGTGTATAGGTGCAGTTGAAGTATATTTATGTATATATATATATATATATATATATATAAATATTTATAATGACTGCTGAGGTAAAGTTATTCCTTTTCATGGATAGAAGAAAGTGAGAGTCACCCCTGTTCTGCACGGGGCTCTGTCACAAAGGATCGTATGCAGGAAGATATGTGATACTCTAATTATGTGTCCGCATGTACGTTGATTATACTAGCATTACATGCGCATGGGGGAGTAGTTGTATGCAGGGTACTCCTGAAGTTAAGTCATATCTATATCATTGCAGCATACTGCCGTGCGACTACAAGGGATGTAGGACTCTTGGGTTCGCGGGCCACTTCCATGGCGGTCTCGACTGGGAAGAAGTTGTGGATTCACCAATGGAATGCTGAGGCTGACTCCGAGAAGTACTGGAGTATCTTCCCTATGAAGGTGAAACCTGGTTTGGGGGATGGCTTTGTTAAGTTGATCTCGGCAGATACCACTGGTAAGTCTACCTTCTTGAGCTATGTTCCCTCACAGCGGTTGGTGACGCATTTTTGTAGGATGCAGTAATTTCGACCAGATGGATACGGTTTTTCCCCTTCTTTGCAGATAGAGGAAGGTGAAAAGGTAAGAGGTCAGCAGCCTTTTCAAGTTGCAGAAACAGAAATCATCCTCTGTTTCTACCACATTCACCGCATGTCGCTGGGTCTATCTTGTGGGAGCCCACACCGGTGGGACCACGTCTAATACTCTTCAGTCAGTCCTGGAATGGACATGGACCAGTGAGTTAAGAATAGAGTCCCAAGTGGGACATACTGGTGTTTCCAGATGATTCCCCTCACTGATTTTTCAAATAGATCTTACCGATTCTCCTCTGGACAGGGAGGTAGTATGCGACGCCATACTAGAGTTGGGTCGGGATCAGGACATTGTCCTGCTGTCCCTATCACAAAAAAAAAAAAAATATATATATATTATTCAAGCTTTTTCGTTCTTCTGAGCCCGGAACTACAAGATGGAATCTCTCAGGGCAGGGATCTCCAATCTGTAAATGGTGAAAGAGGGTCTAAGTACGGTTTCTTCCGCATTAGGCTTACCTGAGTTTGCTATTCAGGATTGTCATTGCCAATTCACCGGAGTGATGGCAGTATGATGGTTTTCCTTCAATAGTAAAAGCCATTATTATTCTGTACTGGGACGCTCTCCTGTCTACGGCGAGGTCAAGAAACAAGTGGTGCAAATCGTTGTTTCTCTCTGACAGTTCTTCAACACAGTGGTTGGCTCCTGAACTTGCCAGAATCACTGTTGATCCCATCGACGCGGATGTCGGAGTTGGGAATAAGGTTAGATACAGAACTGTTAAGAGTTAGTTTTTTCCAGTGGAAAGAGAGCTGAAGATCCAGAGTCGGATCAGATTTGCAACAGTGTAAAACCATCTATACGTTCCGTTGATGAAGAAGATGGTTGCGGCCTACAAGGCCATTCGGTGAGCAGGTTAAATGCCAGAGTGGTTTTAGCGGGACCAGTTGGACATGTGGTCCGGGGTCTCACCTGCACATGCACCGGAAAATAATCCTATTTTCCAGGACCAGAATATCTCTCCTGTGGTGGCTGCACAGTTCTCACCTCCTAGAGGAATGAAGGTTTGGGATCCAGGATTGGATCCTGGCATCCATGGATACAAGTCTCCGAGGCTGGGGAGCAGTTTTTCAAGGGGAAGAATTTCCAGGGGAAAAAGGTCAAGCCAGGAAGCTTGTCTGCACATAAACATTCTGGAATTAAGGGCCATTTACAACGGCCTTCGGCAAGCGGAACATCTTCTTCGCGGTCTGCCCATCTTGGTTCAGTCAGACAACATAACAGCAGTGGCGTACATAAACCGTGTCAGGAATCTGCATTCTCCGTCGCATCACTACTGTGGAACTACAGGTTCCAGCAGTTCAGTTGTGTACCAGTTCCAGTTTTCAGTCTACTGCAGCCTGGAGTACACAGTGCTTCAGCTAACCCACAGCTGATCTGAACACCTAATCCAGCAGGGTGTGTCCTCACAGAGATGCAACATCCAAACTTCACAGACCAAGGGGTATAAACTCCAGTTCCTGGCTCAGTCTCATCGCCTTGGACAACACGTCACATTCTGTGAACAGGCGTCTCCTGTTTGCAGTCATCTGTCTGCAGAGATACCCCTGTGTATTGGACCTGTGGAACTACAGGTCCCAGCAGTTCCAGTTCCGTTCCAGTTCCAGGTTTCAGTCTTCAATCCTTTGTTTCCAGCAGTCTCCTATTTCTGGCATCTCCAAGTCATCTCCTTGTTCCAGTGTTCCTGTGGAACTACAAACTCCAGCCACAGCCAGCCACAATCCACCAGCAGTAAGAGACTCTCCTCAGGTGTTTTATCATTATCTACCTGTGCACTCATTATCAGTTACCATCTGTGCATCTCAGCAGTTAACATCTATTTGCTTAGAGACTGTCTCCTGCTTAAGCCCGTTAGGCTATCTGGACTTGTGCTTCATAGAGACTGTACAGTTATCAGAGTTCTATTTTTCCAAAGTTATTTCATCCTGAGTTATACTGAGACTGTGTGCTTTTTACAATTACCGGAGTTCTGTTTGTTTCAATCATAGTTACCAGTGACTTTTGAATATTTATTTCCTGTTATTTCTGGTTTTGCATTCCACTGCAATTGCATTCCACTGCACCTGTTATTCAATTGCTTTGTGATCCCTGTGACATAATAAATATCAGCGCCTATGTACAGGACTATTCTTCGGTCTCCTCGTGTATTACGTCACACCAACACTGACCCACTAGCGCCCCCACCGGGGACAGACAAAATCAGAATCCTGACAGTTTGTCCAAGGCCCATGGACCCGGACGGTGGTCAGAGTGTGGGGTCAGGGTCACTCCAAAGTTTGGTGTCTACAGCCCAAGGAGGGGCGTCTGTGTCTACTGCCCAAGGAGGGGTATCCAATGTTCAAGCTCTAGTAGGGGCATATGAGTCTTCTCAAAAAGGAGTTTCTGATCTGTCTACCCCAGGAGGGGTGCTGGAGAAAACAACCCTGAGAGAGGTGTCTGATTCGTCAACCCCAGGAGGGGTCACCGAAATTTCAGCCCCAAGGGAAGTATCCAGAGCCAAGTTCCCAGATGGAAATTTTTGTGCTACAGATGCAGTTATGAACTCCTGTTTGCCATCTTCAGGGAGCACCACCCTGTTGGCATCCAGCATGGACCAGATCCAGGATGGTCTAAATGAACACTCGGATACCACTCATTCCGGTTCTAACCGGATTCTGACTCCATCAGTTCCAGCTGATTCAACTGTCTCCGGACCCAATCCGGTCCCATCCGTCTGTCCGTATCATCCTCCTTCGGTTCCAGCCAATTCCAGTAAGACCCCACTGGTTCCAGCCAGCCTGAGTGGCTCCAATGATGGGCTACCTCCTTCGGTTCCAGCTGATTCCAGCATCTTCGGATCAAATCCGGTCCTATCCGTCAGTCCGAAGACTCCTCCGGTTCCAGCCGGTTCAAGCTCTTCCGGACCCAATCCGGTTCCGTCCGTCAGTCCGGATCAGCCTCCTTCGGTTCCAGCCGATTCCAGTAAGACTCCTCCGGTTCCAGCCGGTTCAAGCTCTTCCGGACCCAATCCGGTTCCATCCGTCAGTCCGGATTAGCCTCCTTCGGTTCCAGCCGATTTCAGTAAGCCTCCTTCGGTTCCAGCCGATTCCAGTAAGCCTCCTTCGGTTCCAGCCGATTCCAGTAAATTCTGTCTCAAATGACCATGAATGGTCAAGTTGTTCTGATGACAAAAGTCTTTCTTCTGAAGATGAAAGTTGGGAAGACTTTTGAGGACCTCTGCTTCTGTGTATTCCTAAGTTCTTTTTCAAGGATCCTCCAAGTTCCAGTGTGGGTGTTCGGTGCCCACCCATAAAAGGGGGGGTACTGTCAGGAATCTGCATTCTCCGTCGCATCACTACTGTGGAACTACAGGTTCCAGCAGTTCAGTTCTGTTCCAGTTCCAGTTTTCAGTCTACTGCAGCCTGGAGTACACAGTGCTTCAGCTAACCCACAGCTGATCTGAACACCTAATCCAGCAGGGTGTGTCCTCACAGAGATGCAACATCCAATCTTCACAGACCAAGGGGTATAAAGTAAACTCCAGTTCCTGGCTCAGTCTCATCGCCTTGGACAACACGTCACATTCTGTGAACAGGCGTCTCCTGTTTGCAGTCATCGGTCTGCAGAAATACCCCTGTGTATTGGACCTGTGGAACTACAGGTCCCAGCAGTTCCAGTTCCGTTCCAGTTCCAGGTTTCAGTCTTCAATCCTTTGTTTCCAGCAGTCTCCTATTTCTGGCATCTCCAAGTCATCTCCCTGTTCCAGTGTTCCTGTGGAACTACAAACTCCAGCCACAGCCAGCCACAATCCACCAGCAGTAAGAGACTCTCCTCAGGTGTTTTATCATTATCTACCTGTGCACTCATTATCAGTTACCATCTGTGCATCTCAGCAGTTAACATCTATTTGCTTAGAGACTGTCTCCTGCTTAAGCCCGTTAGGCTATCTGGACTTGTGCTTCATAGAGACTGTACATTTATCAGAGTTCTGTTTTTCCAAAGTTATTTCATCCTGAGATATACTGAGACTGTGTGCTTTTTACAATTACCGGAGTTCTGTTTGTTTCAATCATAGTTACCAGTGACTTTTGAATATTTATTTCCTGTTATTTCTGGTTTTGCATTCCACTGCAATTGCATTCCACTGCACCTGTTATTCAATTGCTTTGTGATCCCTGTGACATAATAAATATCAGCGCCTATGTGCAGGACTATTCTTCGGTCTCCTCGTGTATTACGTCACACCAACACTGACCCACTAGCGCCCCCGCCGGGGACAGACAAAATCAGAATCCTGACAAACCGCCAGGGCGGAACAAGGAGCAGAGCGGCCATGGCGGAGGCCAAAAAAGTTCTTCGCTGGGCGGAAACTCATGCAGGCACTCTGTCAGCAGTCTTCATTCCAGGAGTGGACAACTGGGAAGCAGACTTCCTCAGCAGACACGATCTCCATCCAGGAGAGTGGGGTCTTCATCAAGAGGTCTTTGCAGAAGAGACAAGTCGTTGGGGAATTCCTCAAATAGACATGATGGCGTCTCGCATCAACAAGAAACCTCAGAGATATTGTTCCAGGTCGAGGGACCCTCAAGCAATAGCGGTGGACACCCTAGTGACACCGTGGGTGTTTCAGTCGGTCTATGTGTTCCCTCCACTTCCACTCATTCCAAAGGTGATAAAGATTATAAGAAGAACAAGGGTTCAGGCGATACTCATTGTTCCAGACTGGCCAAGGAGGGCCTGGTATCCAGATCTTCAGGAGTTGCTAATAGAAGATTTCTGGCCTCTTCCTGTACGAGAGGACCTGTTACAGCAAGGACCGTGTGTGTATCAAGACTTACCGTGGCTGCGTTTGACGGCATGGCAGTTGAACGCCAAATCCTAGCCCGAAAGGGTATTCCCAGTGAAGTAATTCCCGCACTACTTCAGGCTAGAAAGGAAGTAACGGCGAAGCATTGCCACCGTATTTGAAGGAAATATGTGTCTTGGTGTGAATCCAAGAAGGTTCCTACGGAGGAATTTCAACTGGGGCATTTGCTCCATTTTTTGCAAGCAGGTGTGGATGCGGGCCTAAAGTTGGGCTCAATTAAAGTACAAATTTCGGCCTTATCAATTTTCTTTCAGAAAGAATTGGCCTCCCTTCCAGAGGTTCAGAAAGGCGTACTACACATCCAACCTCCTTTTGTGCCCCCAGCGGCACCATGGGATCTTAATGTGGTGTTGCAGTTCCTGCAATCTCATTGGTTTGAACCTTTGCGTAAGGTTGAGTTAAAATTCCTTACTTGGAAAGTAGTCATGTTGTTGGCCTTGGCATCTGCAAGGCGGGTGTTTGAATTGGCGGCTCTGTCTCACTAAAGCCCCTATTTAATCTTCCATGCTGATAGAGCAGAGTTGAGAACTCGTCAACAATTTCTGCCAAAAGTGGTTTAATCGTTTTACGTGAACCAGCCTATTGTGGTGCCAGTGGCTACTGACGCCTTGGCGGAATCGAAGTCTCTCGATGTGGTCAGAGCTTTGAAAATCTATGTCGCCAGAACGGCTCAAATTAGGAAAACAGAGGCTCTGTTTGTCCTGTGAGCTCCCAACAAGATTGGGGCTCCTGCTTCCAAGCAGACTATTGCGCGCTGGATCTGTAATACGATTCCGCAGGCTCATTCGGCGGCAGGATTGCCGTTACCGAATTCGGTAAAGGCCCATTCTACCGGAAAGGTGGGCTCATCCTGGGCGGCTGCCGAGGGGTCTCGGGATTACAGCTTTGCCGAGCTGCTATTTGGTTGGGATCAAACACCTTTGCGAAGTTTTACAAGTTTGATACCCTGGCTGAGGAGGACCTCTTGTTTGGTCAATCGGTGATGCAGAGTCATCCGCACTCTCCCGCCCGTTCTAGAGCTTTGGTATAAACCCCATGGTTCTTGAAGCATCCCCAGCATCCTCTAGGACGTATGAGAAAATAGGATTTTAATACCTACCAGTAAATCCTTTTTTCTTAGTCCGTAGAGGATGCTGGGCGCCCGTCCCAGTGCGTACTGTATCTGCAGTCATTTGGTATGTTACACACATGGTGTGTTGTGTTTAAGTCAGCCTGTTGCTGATGATATTCAGGCCATAACATGCGTTATGCTGTTACTGGTTGTGTTTACACACATAGGTTGTGTTACGGTTTATGTCCGCGTATTGCTGCATATTCTTCATGCCGTCGGCTGGTGTTCTGTTGAATGCCACGTTCTGCGGCATACTGGAGGTGTGAGCTGGGTAAATGCTCACCGTGGTTTAACAATAAAAATCTTTTTCCTCGAAATGTCCGTCTCCCTGGGCACAGTTCCTATAACTGGAGTCTGGAGGAGGGGCATAGAGGGAGGAGCCAGTTCACACCCCTTTTAAAATCTTAAAGTGCCCATGTCTCCTGCGGATCCCGTCTATACCCCATGGTTCTTGAAGCATCCCCAGCATCCTCTACGGTGCAAGAGAAAAGGATTTACCGGTAGGTATTAAAATCCTAATATATATATATATATATATATATACACACAAATTAAAGAAATAAGAGGCGGCACTCAGAGGCTTTGAAATCAGTGAAAAAAACTTATATTCGTGAGGTCAACGTTTCGGGGACCAACTCCCCGTCTTCAGGACCGTCTTCAGGACTCTTATTTCTTTAAGTTGCACATGTCAGGGACTAGTTCCCTGGGGAAGGCACTTGAGCAAGGTACACCCTGAGGGGGAGGACTGGAGTGCCGGAGTTCATCTACTGCATATATATATATATATATATACATACAGTATATATATATATATATATATATACATACAGTATATATATACAACCATACGACCGGCACTCAGCTTACAGGATCAACTGCCCCGGTGCCTTCCGTGGATGTAAGCCGAAAATATGTATGCAAATCGGCGGCACTCCTAGGGAACTTCTATATTAGAAATAATGTGTCACAACTGAGGGCTGGTGCTGACCAGGGGGAAACCTCAGTTGTAGGGGCTGAGGTATATGTGTACCTGGGAGGCAGTACAGGGTTCTTGGACATGCAGGGAACCTTTAGAACAAATGCCCGAAGGCGTGACCACGACAACAAGGGAAAGTTCAAAGGTTTTATTAAACACAGTTCAGAGGAATACTGATGACTTGGTACCGGTAATAGGAAACACAGTTCAGAGAAATAGTTGGGATCGATGACGGAACACCGATGGTGACTTGGGATCGATGACGGAACACCGATGGTTACTTTGGGATCGATGGCGGAACACCGATGGTTACTGGGGATCGATGGCGGAACACCGATGGAGACTTGGGATCGATGGCGGAACACCGATGGAGACTTGGAATCGATGGTGGAACACCGATGGAGACTTGGGATCGATGGCGGAACACCGATGGTTACTGGGGATCGATGGCGGAACACCGATGGTTACTGGCAGGGCAGGGCACCGCTGGAAGCTAGAAGCTGGAAGCCGGTCTCAGGTAACTGCCAGTCACAGGGTGCAATGTTGAGACACTGCAGAGTCAGGCTGTACTGCAGAGAAAGTCCATGGGAGAACTGCACACTGGAATCACTGTAGACAATTGAAGCACTGACCTCTTTCCACCCCAGGAACAAGATATTTATACCAGCTGGGAAACAGGGATTGGCTGGCTGATTAAGCAGAGTCTAGAGTGCAGCTGCTGGGTAATTAGGTAGAAACCAGAGTGCAGCTGATTGGCTGAAAAGTAACATGTGATGAAAACAAACATGGCTGCGCCCATGTTTGAACTTGGAGGGAAAGACTGTTTGTAACTTGCATGTGAGCTTAACCCTGATGCTGCCAGAATCACAGTAAGGAGATTAGAGACAATGAGATGCAGCGTCCTGCACACAGACAGTGCAGATGGAATCCAGGCTTGGAACACTGGGACAGTCTCAGGAGACATTTGGAAGGTAAATACTGATAAGGAATTACCTGGATCGTGACAGCACCCCCTCCTTTAGGAGTGGCCCCAGGACACTTCTTATAAGTTCTTTATCTGAACAAACGAAAGGATCTAGATTGAGTCCTGATGAACTTGAACTGGCTGGAACCAGAGGAGACTGTACCGGACTTATGGACGAGACCAGATTGAGTCCAGACAAACTTGAACCGGCTGAGACCGGTGGAGTCTTTGGGCCGACGGATAGGACAGGATTGAGTTTGGAGACAGTTGAATCAGCTGGAACTGAAGGAGTCAGAATCCGGTTAGAACCGGAATGAGTGGTATCTGAGTGTTCATTTAAACCATCCTGGACCTGGTCCATGCTGGATGCCAACAGGGTGGTGCTCTCTGAAGACGGCAAACAGGAGTTCATAACTGCATCTGTAGCACAAAAATTTCCATCTGGGAACTTGGCTCTGGATACTTCCCTTGGGACTGAAACTTTGGTGACCCCTCCTGGGGTTGATGAATCAGACACCTCTCTCAGGGTTGTTTTCTCCAGCACCCCTCCTGGGGTTGACAGATCAGAAACTCCTTTTTGAGAAGACTCATATGCCCCTACTAGAGCTTGAACATTGGATACCCCTTCTTGGGCTGTAGACACAGACGCCCCTTCTTGGGCTGTAGACACAGACGCCCCTTCTTGGGCTGTAGACACAGACGCCCCTTCTTGGGCTGTAGACACAGACGCCCCTTCAAGGGCTGTAGACACAGACGCCCCTTCTTGGGCTGTAGACACAGACGCCCCTTCAAGGGCTGAGTAAAGAGCGTCATCATTCCAGAAAAGTTCGGACGCTAGGATCTGGAACTGTACGAGATATTGACCGACTGTTCGTGTCCCCTGACGTAGCCTGAGGATATCAGAGGAGGCAGAGGTCACACGAACTGGTTAATCAAAGATGTGCCTGAAGGTTGCCACGAAGTCTGCATATGAAGAGAGCAGGGCATCAGACTTCTCCCATAGAGGTGATACCCAATCGAGGGCGGAGCCACTGAGGAGGGAGATGATGTAAGCAACCTTGGTGCGGTCAGTTGGGAAACTGCCAGTCACAGGGTGCAATGTTGAGACACTGCAGAGTCAGGCTGTACTGCAGAGAAAGTCCATGGGAGAACTGCACACTGGAATCACTGTAGACAATTGAAGCACTGACCTCTTTCCACCCCAGGAACAAGATATTTATACCAGCTGGGAAACAGGGATTGGCTGGCTGATTAAGCAGAGTCTAGAGTGCAGCTGCTGGGTAATTAGGTAGAAACCAGAGTGCAGCTGATTGGCTGAAAAGTAACATGTGATGAAAACAAACATGGCTGCGCCCATGTTTGAACTTGGAGGGAAAGACTGTTTGTAACTTGCATGTGAGCTTAACCCTGATGCTGCCAGAATCACAGTAAGGAGATTAGAGACAATGAGATGCAGCGTCCTGCACACAGACAGTGCAGATGGAATCCAGGCTTGGAACACTGGGACAGTCTCAGGAGACATTTGGAAGGTAAATACTGATAAGGAATTACCTGGATCGTGACATAATGACAGAGACTGCGCCCTGAATAGAAGGTAACGTTTCAGCTATATTTAGCTTTCGTCAGACCAAATGAACACAATACAAGATACAAACATTTATACCCCACTCCTCACCTCGTGTCAATTGCTCCACGGACCAATGCAATCACCCAGCTTGCTTCAAGTCAGTCATGTTTTAACTTGTTCACATAAATGCCCTTATATGTGTAACAAAGCATTTTTAACCGACCAAATAGAAATTAAATAAATATTGATTGATCCTTTACACCTGTCTGCATACATCTGTTTTACTTTTAATTTTTAATAATATTTTGTTGTGTATCACTAAGCGCTGTCTTTGGTACCTAGAGTACAATTGCATATTGTGTTCAGTTTGGAGTGACGTTCCAATTTTTTTCAGCTGCTAGAGGAGAATCAACTCTGTCAAGCGCGTGGCTCACCCACTCTTGCGAGTGAGGTTAAGTTAAGAGAAGCTGGCGAGGCCGATTTGAAAAATCGGTGCGGAGGCACGTCTTGAAACTCCAGTTTGTATTCTTGGGTCACAATTTCCAGCACCCAAGGATCCAGGCCCGAGTGAACCCAGACCTGACTGAAGAGCTGAAGACGCACCCCCTCCGGTGCGGACTCCCGCAGCGGAGCCCCAGCGTCATGTGGTGGATTTGGCAGAAGCCGGGGAGAACTTCTGCTCCTGGGAGCTTGCCACAGCCGGCGATCTTTTTCCTTTTCCCTTACCTCTAGCAGCAAGGAAAGAGGACCCTCGTCCTTTCCTGATTTTATGAGACCGAAAGGACTGCATCTGGTATTGAGGGGTTTTCTTTTGCTGTGGAGGGACAAAAGGCAAAAAGGACGACTTACCCGCGGTAGCTGTAGAAACCAGGTCCGCGAGGCCTTCACCAAACAAAACTTCACCTTTGAAGGTCAGAGCCTCCATAGCCTTTTTAGAATCAGCATCACCATTCCATTGATGAGTCCACAACGCCCTTCTAGCCGAGATTACCATGGCATTAGTTTCCTGCTTACGATTGGCAGGATCTTTTAAGTGCTGCCGTGTCCGGGGACGGTAGCGCCACCTTCTTGGACAAACGCGCCAGGGCTTTGTCCACCGTAGGGGAGGATTCCCACCATAACCTATCCCCCGAGGGAAATGGATACGCCATAGAAAACCTCCTGGGAATCAGTAGTCTCTTGTCAGGAGATTCCCAAGCTTTTTCAAAAAGAGCGTTCAGTTCATGAGAGGGAGGTAACGTTACCTCAGGTTTCTTTCCCTTAAACATACAGACCCTTGTCTCAGGAACAGCGGGGTCTTCTGTGATATGTAACACTTCTTTTATTGCCACAATCATGTACTGAATACTCTTAGCCACCTTAGGATGTAACTTGGCATCGTTATAGTCGACACCGGAGTCGGAATCCGTGTCGGTATCTGTGTCTGCTATCTGGGTAAATGAACGTTTCTGGGACCCTGAGGGGGTCTGAGATTGTGACAAAACATCTTCCATGGATTGTCTCCATGCTTGGTTCTGAGCCTCAGATTTGTCCAACCTCTTGTGCAACAAAGCCACACTTGTATTTAAAACACTCCACAAAACTACCCAATCAGCAGTCGGCGGTGCCAACGGAGTCACTCCCTCATTCTGTTCAGACCCCACCACAGCCTCCTCCTGGGAAGAGCAGTCAGCCTCAGACATGTTGACACACGCGTACCGACACCCACAAACACTGGGCTATAGGGGACAGACCCACAGTAAGGCCCTTCAGAGAGACAGAGAGGGAGTTTGCCAGCTCACACCCAGCGCCTCACCGCTCTGGAAGAATTAAATAATGCCCCAGACCCATAAGCGCTTTTATATAATAGTAACCAACACCAAATTGCTGTGCCCCCCACCCCCCTTGTTTTTTGCACCCTGTTACTGTGACAGCAGTGAAGGGCCGGGAGCAGCGTCTCTGCAGCAAGCTGTGGAGATAAAATGGCGCTGGTTAGAGCTGGAGGACGAAGCACCGCCCCCCTCAAAGGCGCGCTTGTGTCCCGCTTTTCTTTATACTGGCGGGGGTCTGTATACAGTGCCTATGCACTGTATACCAACTTGCCAGTCTCAGTTAGAGGTTTTATTGCTGCCCAGGGCGCCCCCCCTGCGCCCTGCACCCATGTAGTGCCTTGTGTGTGTGGGAGCAATGGCGCGCAGCGCGACCGCTGCGCGGTACCTCAAGGAAGTACTGAAGTCTTCTGCCGCCTCTGAAGTCTTCTTGCTTCTGCTACTCACCTGGCTTCTTACTTCAGGCTCTGTGAGGGGGACGGTGGTGCGGCTCCGGGAACGAACAGCTAGGCTATACCAAGTGATCAGACACTCTGGAGCTAATGGTGTCCAGAAGCAGAGCCTTTGAACTCACAGAAGTAGGTCTGCTTCTCTCCCCTCAGTCCCACGAAGCAGGGAGCCTGTTGCCAGCAGTGCTCCCTGAAAATAATAAACCTAACAAAAGTCTTTTTTAAAGAAACTCTGTAGAGCTCCCCTAGTGTGTGACCAGTATCCTCTGGGCACATAATCTAACTGAGGCCTGGAGGAGGGGCATAGAGGGAGGAGCCAGTTCACGCCCATTAAAGTCTTAAAGTGCCCATGTCTCCCGCGGATCCCGTCTATACCCCATGGTCCTTTTGGAGTCCCCAGCATCCTCTAGGACGAAGGAGAAATATATATATATTGGTTATATATATATATATATATATATATATACACAAAGGTTGTCTGCTTTAGGTTCTGTAGGTTTTAAAAGTTGTGCCCTATCAAGTGATAAGACCTTTTGCATGACATTAGATAAATATGTGTAGTCATATCCCCTTTCAATGCAAGAAATGTTGCAGAAATTCATTGAAAGGGGATATGAGTCGCCGCCTGGGTAACGTGATGACGTCATCAGTTGGAGGCCGACGGCAGGGAGAGAGATCCTGCCTTGGGAACGCCAGAGGTACACACTGAATGGTTATTCAAGGTGAGCACTTTTTCATATTATGTATGTCCTGATGAAAAGAATCCGCTCATCACTAATGAAAATGCCGTTGGATTAAAGGAGGCATTGAAACGTTGCACTTTATATTACTGCTCAGACTGGTGTCTCTTTGCGCTTTGAGTGCCGCTTCTGATGGGTAATATGTTATTATACTAAGCAGGCAGTCAGCCAAGTATTTATTGTATGGTATGTGCCGAACCGCCGGGGGAAAAATAAATATATTCAGTATATAAGATGATGCAATTTATATCACTGGGTCTCCTAAGTCTGGTAAATAGATGTGTCCTCACACATTATTGGTGCAGTCACACCAAACAGACCCTTGTGGAGCACACAGGGCATGATCAGGGCCAGCTCTACCTTTAGGCAGCTATCTAGGGGCCAGGATCTGGGAGGGAAGCCCTGAGCCTGCTTATCACAAAATGAATGATAACTCTGAAAGATGCACCCATGTTAAACTTAATGCAGATGGCGGCTGTTGAACTTCTAAGAAGCTACTACCACACTTTAATCTGAGGGGCTGGAAAGTGAGTACTTATGTGTTACTTAGGGTGTGCAAGTGATGACTTCTAGCCAATTTGGCTCCCAGTGCGAGATTTCAAAATGCGCCCCCCCCCCTCCTCCCATTGACATAAAAAATGTGCCCCCCTCCATAGCCCCGTTAAGGGGTGTGGCCTCATTAAAATGGGTGTGGTCTCATTGAAATGGGCGTGGCCTCTTCTGATATAATCACGGCCACCACAGGGAAAAAATAAATAAATCAAAAGTCCCCATTTTACACAGTACGGCAGGCAAGAGTCCCCATTTTACTCATTACAGCAGGCACATGTCCCCATTTTACACAGTGCGGCAGGAAAGAGTCCCCATTTTACACAGTGCGGCAGGCAAGAGTTCCTATTTTACACATTACGCAGGCAAGACTCCCCATTTTACACATTACGACAGGCAAGAGTCCCCATTTTACACAGTACAGCAAGCAAGTGTCAAGTGGGGGGGAAGGAAGGGAGAGGGAGGGGTGGGAGAGAGAGAGACTACTAACATATGAAGAGGATCTTCCCGCTCTTCGGGTTGGGCCGCCTCTCCTTCCTCGCGCTGGCCACCTCCTCCTTCCAGCTTGTCTGCTCCTCCTCCCTCTTCCCGAGTACGCCTGCTCGAGGGTCGGGGTTTCGCGGTATGACGTGATTGCGTTGTGACTCCGTTCCCCCGAGCAGGAGTGCTCGGGAAGAGGGAGGAGGGGGAGACAAGGACCCGCAAAGTGCCGCGGCGGGCGCCCCGTACGGTTGAACGGCTCGCCCGCCGCAAGAAACATCACTACTTGTGGTTGTACAGTAGTGTGCATCGCGGCTGCTTCCTTGGAAGCAGCAGCATTGCACAGATATGGTAATGCAGCAGGAGGCGTCTGGTATCAGTAGACGCCTCCTGCATGCATTTGTGATCTAGTGCTAGGACGCAGCATTGCATCGCTTGACACACCATTTGCCGGCCTTCACAGCTCCTACATTGAGGCCAGGAAATTTCCATCATAAGACGGAGATCCGGGTTCTCCTTTTTGTGAAATGGAGATCACCGCCGCCCCCTCCCTGCTCCCAAACAGCAGCAGACTGTCAATCACCTGACGTCAGCATCCATTCTGCTTCAGATGATGCAGGACCCATACTGCTCATGAGACTGCTCATGATCCTTTGGGATCTGAATCAGACCCCAGGTTCCATCAGACTCTGCTAGCGCTGCAAAATGCAACTTATTTGCAACTAGGACACATTAGGAGACTGTGCTGATTAATTTGGTATGCAACACTTGTACAGTATATCTGTGTGCAACTGAGTCTCTGAATCTGTATACATCAGGGATGTATGGTGAACTAAATGGCTCAGGAGGCACTGGCTAGCACCAGAGCCAGATTTACACGCAATATATGAGCCAAAAGGTACATCTGGGCATTATACACAGGTACAGCAGTATAAACTCCTGGAAATTTGGTGAGTTTTGATCAGAGAAGCAAGGAAAATATAGGCTGCCTCCCCTGCTATAGACTTTTGAGATGAGCGCCGGAAATTTTTCGGGTTTTGTGTTTTGGTTTTGGGTTCGGTTCCGCGGCCGTGTTTTGGGTTCGACCGCGTTTTGGCAAAACCTCACCGAATTTTTTTTGTCGGATTCGGGTGTGTTTTGGATTCGGGTGTTTTTTTCCAAAAAACCTAAAAAACAGCTTAAATCATAGAATTTGGCGGTCATTTTGATCCCAAAGTATTATTAACCTCAAAAACCATAATTTCCACTCATTTTCAGTCTATTCTGAATACCTCACACCTCACAATATTATTTTTAGTCCTAAAATTTGCACCGAGGTCGCTGTGTGAGTAAGATAAGCGACCCTAGTGGCCGACACAAACACCGGGCCCATCTAGGAGTGGCACTGCAGTGTCACGCAGGATGTCCCTTCCAAAAAACCCTCCCCAAACAGCACATGACGCAAAGAAAAAAAGAGGCGCAATGAGGTAGCTGTGTGAGTAAGATAAGCGACCCTAGTGGCCGACACAAACACCGGGCCCATCTAGGAGTGGCACTGCAGTGTCACGCAGGATGTCCCTTCCAAAAAACCCTCCCCAAACAGCACATGACGCAAAGAAAAAGAAAAGAAAAAAGAGGTGCAAGATGGAATTGTCCTTGGGCCCTCCCACCCACCCTTATGTTGTATAAACAGGACATGCACACTTTAACCAACCCATCATTTCAGTGACAGGGTCTGCCACACGACTGTGACTGATATGACGGGTTGGTTTGGACCCCCACCAAAAAAGAAGCAATTAATCTCTCCTTGCACAAACTGGCTCTACAGAGGCAAGATGTCCACCTCATCATCATCCTCCGATATATCACCGTGTACATCCCCCTCCTCACAGATTATCAATTCGTCCCCACTGGAATCCACCATCTCAGCTCCCTGTGTACTTTGTGGAGGCAATTGCTGCTGGTCAATGTCTCCACGGAGGAATTGATTATAATTCATTTTAATGAACATCATCTTCTCCACATTTTCTGGATGTAACCTCGTACGCCGATTGCTGACAAGGTGAGCGGCGGCACTAAACACTCTTTCGGAGTACACACTTGTGGGAGGGCAACTTAGGTAGAATAAAGCCAGTTTGTGCAAGGGCCTCCAAATTGCCTCTTTTTCCTGCCAGTATAAGTACGGACTGTGTGACGTGCCTACTTGGATGCGGTCACTCATATAATCCTCCACCATTCTTTCAATGGGGAGAGAATCATATGCAGTGACAGTAGACGACATGTCCGTAATCGTTGTCAGGTCCTTCAGTCCGGACCAGATGTCAGCATCAGCAGTCGCTCCAGACTGCCCTGCATCACCGCCAGCGGGTGGGCTCGGAATTCTGAGCCTTTTCCTCGCACCCCCAGTTGCGGGAGAATGTGAAGGAGATATTGTTGACAGGTCGCGTTCCGCTTGACTTGACAATTTACTCACCAGCAGGTGTTTGAACCCCAGCAGACTTGTGTCTGCCGGAAAGAGAGATCCAAGGTAGGCTTTAAATCTAGGATCGAGCACGGTGGCCAAAATGTAGTGCTCTGATTTCAACAGATTGACCACCCGTGAATCCTTGCTAAGCGAATTAAGGGCTCCATCCACAAGTCCCACATGCCTAGCGGAATCGCTCCGTGTTAGCTCCTCCTTCAATGTCTCCAGCTTCTTCTGCAAAAGCCTGATGAGGGGAATGACCTGACTCAGGCTGGCAGTGTCTGAACTGACTTCACGTGTGGCAAGTTCAAAGGGCATCAGAACCTTGCACAACGTTGAAATCATTCTCCACTGCGCTTGAGACAGGTGCATCCCACCTCCTATATCGTGCTCAATTGTATAGGCTTGAATGGCCTTTTGCTGCTCCTCCAACCTCTGAAGCATATACAGGGTTGAATTCCACCTCGTTACCACTTCTTGCTTCAGATGATGGCAGGGCAGGTTCAGTAGTTTTTGGTGGTGCTCCAGTTTTCTGTACGTGGTGCCTGTACGCCGAAAGTGTCCCGCAATTCTTCTGGCCACCGACAGCATCTCTTGCACGCCCCTGTCGTTTTTTAAAAAATTCTGCACCACCAAATTCAAGGTATGTGCAAAACATGGGACGTGCTGGAATTGGCCCAGATTTAATGCACACACAATATTGCTGGCGTTGTCCGATGCCACAAATCCACAGGAGAGTCCAATTGGGGTAAGCCATTCCGCGATGATCTTCCTCAGTTGCCGTAAGAGGTTTTCAGCTGTGTGCGTATTCTGGAAACCGGTGATACAAAGCGTAGCCTGCCTAGGAAAGAGTTGGCGTTTGCGAGATGCTGCTACTGGTGCCGCCGCTGCTGTTCTTGCGGCGGGAGTCCATACATCTACCCAGTGGGCTGTCACAGTCATATAGTCCTGACCCTGCCCTGCTCCACTTGTCCACATGTCCGTGGTTAAGTGGACATTGGGTACAGCTGCATTTTTTAGGACACTGGTGACTCTTTTTCTGAGGTCTGTGTACATTTTCGGTATCGCCTGCCTAGAGAAATGGAACCTAGATGGTATTTGGTACCGGGGACACAGTACCTCCAACAAGTCTCTAGTTGGCTCTGCAGTAATGATGGATACCGGAACCACGTTTCTCACCACCCAGGATGTCAAGGCCTCAGTTATCCGCTTTGCAGTAGGATGACTGCTGTGATATTTCATCTTCCTCGCAAAGGACTGTTGGACAGTCAATTGCTTGGTGGAAGTAGTAAAAGTGGTCTTACGACTTCCCCTCTGGGATGACCATCGACTCCCAGCAGCAACAACAGCAGCGCCAGCAGCAGTAGGCGTTACACGCAAGGATGCATCGGAGGAATCCCAGGCAGGAGAGGAATCGTCAGAATTGCCAGTGACATGGCCTGCAGGACTATTGGCATTCCTGGGGAAGGAGGAAATTGACACTGAGGGAGTTGGTGGGGTGGTTTGCGTGAGCTTGGTTACAAGAGGAAGGGATTTACTGGTCAGTGGACTGCTTCCGCTGTCGGCCCAAGTTTTTGAACTTGTCACTGACTTATTATGAATGCGCTGCAGGTGACGTATAAGGGAGGATGTTCCGAGGTGGTTAACGTCCTTACCCCTACTTATTACAGCTTGACAAAGGGAACACACGGCTTGACACCTGTTGTCCGCATTTCTGGTGAAATACTTCCACACCGAAGAGCTGATTTTTTTGGTATTTTCACCAGGCATGTCAACGGCCATATTCCTACCACGGACAACAGGTGTCTCCCCGGGTGCCTGACTTAAACAAACCACCTCACCATCAGAATCCTCCTGGTCAATTTCCTCCCCAGCGCCAGCAACACCCATATCCTCCTCATCCTGGTGTACTTCAACACTGACATCTTCAATCTGACTATCAGGAACTGGACTGCGGGTGCTCCTTCCATCACTTGCAGGGGGCGTGCAAATGGTGGAAGGCGCATGCTCTTCACGTCCAGTGTTGGGAAGGTCAGGCATCGCAACCGACACAATTGGACTCTCCTTGTGGATTTGGGATTTCAAAGAACGCACAGTTCTTTGCGGTGCTTTTGCCAGCTTGAGTCTTTTCAGTTTTCTAGCGAGAGGCTGAGTGCTTCCATCCTCATGTGAAGCTGAACCACTAGCCATGAACATAGGCCAGGGCCTCAGCCGTTCCTTGCCACTCCGTGTGGTAAATGGCATATTGGCAAGTTTACGCTTCTCCTCCGACAATTTTATTTTAGGTTTTGGAGTCCTTTTTTTACTGATATTTGGTGTTTTGGATTTGACATGCTCTGTACTATGACATTGGGCATCGGCCTTGGCAGACGACGTTGCTGGCATTTCATCGTCTCGGCCATGACTAGTGGCAGCAGCTTCAGCACGAGGTGGAAGTGGATCTTGATCTTTCCCTAATTTTGGAACCTCAACATTTTTGTTCTCCATATTTTAATAGGCACAACTAAAAGGCACCTCAGGTAAACAATGGAGATGGATGGATTGGATACTAGTATACAATTATGGACGGGCTGCCGAGTGCCGACACAGAGGTAGCCACAGCCGTGAACTACCGCACTGTACTGTGTCTGCTGCTAATATATAGACTGGTTGATAAAGAGATAGTATACTCGTAACTAGTATGTATGTATAAAGAAAGAAAAAAAAACCACGGTTAGGTGGTATATACAATTATGGACGGGCTGCCGAGTGCCGACACAGAGGTAGCCACAGCCGTGAACTACCGCACTGTACTGTGTCTGCTGCTAATATAGACTGGTTGATAAAGAGATAGTATACTCGTAACTAGTATGTATGTATAAAGAAAGAAAAAAAAACCACGGTTAGGTGGTATATACAATTATGGACGGGCTGCCGAGTGCCGACACAGAGGTAGCCACAGCCGTGAACTACCGCACTGTACTGTGTCTGCTGCTAATATAGACTGGTTGATAAAGAGATAGTATACTCGTAACTAGTATGTATGTATAAAGAAAGAAAAAAAAACCACGGTTAGGTGGTATATACAATTATGGACGGGCTGCCGAGTGCCGACACAGAGGTAGCCACAGCCGTGAACTACCGCACTGTACTGTGTCTGCTGCTAATATAGACTGGTTGATAAAGAGATAGTATACTCGTAACTAGTATGTATGTATAAAGAAAGAAAAAAAAACCACGGTTAGGTGGTATATACAATTATGGACGGGCTGCCAAGTGCCGACACAGAGGTAGCCACAGCCGTGAACTACCGCACTGTACTGTGTCTGCTGCTAATATAGACTGGTTGATAAAGAGATAGTATACTCGTAACTAGTATGACTATAAAGAAAGAAAAAAAAACCACGGTTAGGTGGTATATACAATTATGGACGGGCTGCCGAGTGCCGACACAGAGGTAGCCACAGCCGTGAACTACCGCACTGTACTGTGTCTGCTGCTAATATATAGACTGGTTGATAAAGAGATAGTATACTCGTAACTAGTATGTATGTATAAAGAAAGAAAAAAAAAACACGGTTAGGTGGTATATACAATTATGGACGGGCTGCCGAGTGCCGACACAGAGGTAGCCACAGCCGTGAACTACCGCACTGTACTGTGTCTGCTGCTAATATAGACTGGTTGATAAAGAGATAGTATACTCGTAACTAGTATGTATGTATAAAGAAAGAAAAAAAAACCACGGTTAGGTGGTATATACAATTATGGACGGGCTGCCGAGTGCCGACACAGAGGTAGCCACAGCCGTGAACTACCGCACTGTACTGTGTCTGCTGCTAATATATAGACTGGTTGATAAAGAGATAGTATACTCGTAACTAGTATGTATGTATAAAGAAAGAAAAAAAAACCACGGTTAGGTGGTATATACAATTATGGACGGGCTGCCGAGTGCCGACACAGAGGTAGCCACAGCCGTGAACTACCGCACTGTACTGTGTCTGCTGCTAATATAGACTGGTTGATAAAGAGATAGTATACTCGTAACTAGTATGTATGTATAAAGAAAAAAAAAAACCACGGTTAGGTGGTATATACAATTATGGACGGGCTGCCGAGTGCCGACACAGAGGTAGCCACAGCCGTGAACTACCGCACTGTACTGTGTCTGCTGCTAATATAGACTGGTTGATAAAGAGATAGTATACTCGTAACTAGTATGACTATAAAGAAAGGAAAAAAAAACACGGTTAGGTGGTATATACAATTATGGACGGGCTGCCGAGTGCCGACACAGAGGTAGCCACAGCCGTGAACTACCGCACTGTACTGTGTCTGCTGCTAATATAGACTGGTTGATAAAGAGATAGTATACTACTAATATTATATATACTGGTGGTCAGGTCACTGGTCACTAGTCACACTGGCAGTGGCACTCCTGCAGCAAAAGTGTGCACTGTTTAATTTTAATATAATATTATGTACTCCTGGCTCCTGCTATAACCTATAACTGGCACTGCAGTGCTCCCCAGTCTCCCCCACAATTATAAGCTGTGTGAGCTGAGCACAGTCAGATATATATATACATTGATGCAGCACACTGGGCTGAACAGTGCACACAGATATGGTATGTGACTGAGTCACTGTGTGTATCGTTTTTTTCAGGCAGAGAACGGATATATTAAATAAAACAAACAACTGCACTGTCTGGTGGTCACTGTGGTCGTCAGTCACTAAACTCTGCACTCTCTTCTACAGTATCACAGCCTCAGGTCAATCTCTCTCTCTCTCTCTCAACCCTAATCTAAATGGAGAGGACGCCAGCCACGTCCTCTCCCTATCAATCTCAATGCACGTGTGAAAATGGCGGCGACGCGCGGCTCCTTATATAGAATCCGAGTCTCGCGAGAATCCGACAGCGTCATGATGACGTTCGGGCGCGCTCGGGTTAACCGAGCAAGGCGGGAGGATCCGAGTCTGCTCGGACCCGTGAAAAAAACATGAAGTTCGTGCGGGTTCGGATTCAGAGAAACCGAACCCGCTCATCTCTACTTTTTACTCCAGAGTTTTGGCTATAAAAATGATTAGAATAATGCAAAGACGATTTTTCAAACATATTCTTTGTAGCTTACATATACTTTATACAGTCAAAACTCTGGCACAAAATTTAGTATGCAAAATTGTGTCTACAAAGAGAACAAGTATGACTCTAGTTTGGGCGCACTCTTTTTGATATTTAATTATAAATTATGATCAAAATGAGAAATGAGCCTAAAGCTCGATATTAACGTCTAAGGCTTGTACTCTGCACCACAGTAGAGAACTCAAAACTAAATATACGATGCATAAATGATCGTATTACTCATAAGGCAAAATGTATCTGGAAGGAATACCATGCTATGATACAAAATATAGTAATGTGTTGAATGTTCAGATCTTAATTATACCTGGATAATTGCATAG
This sequence comes from Pseudophryne corroboree, assembly GCF_028390025.1. Lineage (NCBI taxonomy): Eukaryota > Metazoa > Chordata > Amphibia > Anura > Myobatrachidae > Pseudophryne > Pseudophryne corroboree. The sequence goes on from NC_086445.1 coordinate 185,338,914, forward strand.
TGGAGGGTAGCTACATCACAAACTGCCTCCGTCTGCCAAGAATCTGTACAAACTTTGTTTGTATTAATGCGACCCTGATTAGGGTTTGGATTAGTGAATGAGAGAGCCCACACACTGTGAAATGATATCTAATAATTAGCTTTTGTCTTTGATAGGTGAAACTAAAAAGGATAGGGGAAATGGTTGAAATCAGTAAAGTAGTGATACTGCTGTTGGCGTTATTGCCATAGGACAATCTTCCTACTTCACCGGGTATTCCCTAGTGGTCGCCCATCTAGGTACTGACCCAGCCCACCTCCGTTTAGCTTCCAAGATCGGACGAGATTGGGCGTGAACGGAGGGGTATGGTCGTAGAGAGAAAAATGCCCTACATCGCCAATGAGAGTGCACTGAAACGGAAGGATGGATTCCTTCTCGGGAGAAAATATGACAAGATTGGAGGATGACAGGAAAATCAATGGTAATGGAGTGTGAATCTGCTGTCCATGTTAGACTGGCGGGACGTGTACCCTGGGGGACTGGTCCGCCTGAATCGTGGATGAGAGTTCACAGAAAGAAGGAAAAGTAGGAAAGTGGAGAAAGAATTGTAAAGTCAAAGATAACTCATGGTTAAAGATTCCTTAACGGTCACCTGTTTTGATCACAATTAAGTATGAATCTTGGTGGTGGTGAACCGATTATTGCAGTATCACAAAAAAAGAGGGAAGGGAAGTGCCGAAAATTAAATGAGCATGATGTCCATCAATGACACATAAATATATTCAGGAGTCAGATGCTAATATGCTGGCTGTAAGATTAATTAAGTTTGACACATCCTACCAAAGAACAAAACTCACAGTGACTGTGAGTTTTGTTCTTTGGTAGGATGTGTCAAACTTAATTAATCTTACAGCCAGCATATTAGCATCTGACTCCTGAATATATTTATGTGTCATTGATGGACATCATGCTCATTTAATTTTCGGCACTTCCCTTCCCTCTTTTTTTGTGATACTGCAATAATCGGTTCACCACCACCAAGATTCATACTTAATTGTGATCAAAACTGGTGACCGTTAAGGAATCTTTAACCATGAGTTATCTTTGACTTTACAATTCTTTCTCCACTTTCCTACTTTTCCTTCTTTCTGTGAACTCTCATCCACGATTCAGGCGGACCAGTCCCCCAGGGTACACGTCCCGCCAGTCTAACATGGACAGCAGATTCACACTCCATTACCATTGATTTTCCTGTCATCCTCCAATCTTGTCATATTTTCTCCCGAGAAGGAATCCATCCTTCCGTTTCGGTGCACTCTCATTGGCGATGTAGGGCATTTTTCTCTCTACGACCATACCCCTCCGTTCACGCCCAATCTCGTCCGATCTTGGAAGCTAAACGGAGGTGGGCTGGGTCAGTACCTAGATGGGCGACCACTAGGGAATACCCGGTGAAGTAGGAAGATTGTCCTATGGCAATAACGCCAACAGCAGTATCACTACTTTACTGATTTCAACCATTTCCCCTATCCTTTTTAGTTTCACCTATCAAAGACAAAAGCTAATTATTAGATATCATTTCACAGTGTGTGGGCTCTCTCATTCACTAATCCAAACCCTAATCAGGGTCGCATTAATACAAACAAAGTTTGTACAGATTCTTGGCAGACGGAGGCAGTTTGTGATGTAGCTACCCTCCACTATGCAATTATCCAGGTATAATTAAGATCTGAACATTCAACACATTACTATATTTTGTATCATAGCATGGTATTCCTTCCAGATACATTTTGCCTTATGAGTAATACGATCATTTATGCATCGTATATTTAGTTTTGAGTTCTCTACTGTGGTGCAGAGTACAAGCCTTAGACGTTAATATCGAGCTTTAGGCTCATTTCTCATTTTGATCATAATTTATAATTAAATATCAAAAAGAGTGCGCCCAAACTAGAGTCATACTTGTTCTCTTTGTAGACACAATTTTGCTTGCTTTTTATGACCTTGGGCGCACCGCCATACGGACTGATAGGGATTTATAATATATTATCGTCCATTTCTGGCTTCTAAAGAATTATTTGTATTTTTGAATCTAGCTCTGTGCAGGATCAACAACTAGTGTTTCTTACAAAATTTAGTATGTCAGGAAAGGCTCTGCCTCAGCCCACCGCACGTCACTGGTATACATAGTGCTACGATGCATCGGCCATGACTTTTTTTCCATGTCAGGCTCCATTGTGCTTTGTGTACAGAGTCAGTCACACACAGTGTAACATCAAATGAATCAGCACAGTCTCCCGGAGAGTTCTAGTTGCATTGCATTATCAGCTGAAAAAAAGACGTACAAAGTTGCACAAGACCTTACTCAACCTAACTGGGGCTGAGGCTATTGATAAGGTAGACACAGTTGACTATTCAGAGGGGGGAGATTAAGAGGATCCAGAAACACTAATACAAAAGTTTGATAGGATAGGCTTACCAGTGAAAAATGTTATAAGGGTCCCTTTAAAAAAAAAAAAAAAAAAAATAATAATAGTTTTTATTGATTGATGTGATCTCTGCGAATGCCTCCCAGCATGATCTTGGTGATGTTTGCCTGCAGTGTTTCGATCCCATAAGTTTTAATTTCAGTGCCCTTACTGAGACTAAGTTGCATTACGCACATATTGAAAAGGAACATTTGGCTCTAGTCTTTGCTTGTCAAAAGTTTCACGAGTTAATCTGTGGGCGTCCAGTACTGGTTAAGACAAACCACCAACCCATGATTACCATTCTCAACAAACCCCTGCATATTGCCTCAGCATGATTTCAATGTTTTATGCTCAAGCTCCAAAGGTACCATTTGAATGTGGTGTACAAATGTGGAAAGGACCTCCATGTCGCTGCCACCTTATCACATGCTTACCTCCTGGACTCAGGTGTCTCTGATGCTGATGATGACATGGTTGTCATGGAGTTTTATGTCCCTTCCGCCAGGTGCATGGAGGAACTCAGCGATCCAACACTCAGGGATAATCTTTGCCAACAATTGTCTCATGTTGTCCTGCATGGCTGGCCTTCTTCCTCCAGGGAACTACCTTGTGACCTAAAGTCTTTCTTCACCTTCTGCTATGAATTAACACTCTCAGGTAGGATCCTCCTGCATGGTCAGTATTTCATGGTACCTTATGCCCTTCAAGGGGGTAAATTTACTAAGGTGGGAGTTTTTTTAGAACTGGTGATGTTGCCCATAGCAACCAATCAGATTCTACTTAACATTTGTCTAGCTGCTTCTAGAAGATAATAGATACAATCTGATTGGTTGCTATGGGTAACATCACCAGTTCTAAAAATCTCCCACCTTAGTAAATTTACCCCAAGGTTTATATGCTCAGCAGGCCCTGTTTTGGCCCCATATGGCTGCTGTCATTGAGCAGGTTGTCTCTGCCTGTGCCCCTGCAACGCTTTACAGGCCCATCATGACAAGGAACCGCTTACTCTCCACGAGGTTCCTGACCTTGGTCAATTGTTGCTGCAGATCTATTTGAATTGAGGGTTAAAGTGCACTTTGTGTTAGTGGATTTATTTTCTGGTTGGTTTGAGATAGATTATCTTCACAAACTGACAAGTGCAACATTTGGTCATCAACACAATGAAGAGATACTTTTCTGAACATGGTATACCACATAATCTAATTACAATGTCATGCAGTTCACGAGTGGTGAATTCCAGACTTTTACCAGTTAATGAGACATCTCACATGTCGCCAGCAGTCCTTGCTATCCACTTTCCAACAGACTAGCAGAAAGGGAAGTACATTGGGGGTCATTCTGACCTGATCGCACGCTAGGATTTTTCACTGCGCTGCGATCAGGTCACTACTGCACATGGGTATGTACTGCAATGCGCAGGCACGTCGTACCGGTACAAAGTGGACCATTGCTGAGTGATGGATTCAACAAAGAATCCATTCGCACAGCCGATCGCAAGGAGATTGACAGGAAGAGGGCATTTGTGGGTGTCAACTGACCATTTTCTGGGAGTGTTTGGAAAAACGCAGGCGTGTCCAAGCGTTTGCAGGGCGGGTGTCTGACATCAATCACGGACAAGAACAGGCTGAAGTGGTCGCAGCGGCTGAGTAAGTTCTGAGCTACTCAGAAACTGCACAAAACTTTTTTGTACCGCTCGGCTGCACATGCGTTTGCACACTTGCAAAGCAAACATATACTCCCCTATAGGCAGCGACTATCTGTTCGCAGAGTTGCAAAAAATAGCTAGTGCGCGATGAACTCTGAATGATCCCCATTGTCCGAAGCAGCTGTTAGACAAATGAGATAGAGATGGTTCTGATGTGTTTGTGGCACTTCTCAATTTGAGAAATACATTGATAAATGGACTCCCTCACCTGCTCAATGACTTCTGTTATGTTCTGTTCTCAATGTCCATCATTCCCACCATCAAGTTCAAACTTAGACCAAAAGTTGAGAGCGACGTGCAGGTTGCTCTGCAGAACTCCAGGATGCAGCTCAAAGACACCCATGTTAAAACATCCCATCACTTAAGACGATTATCCACTTGGCAGACCATCCGAATCCATATCCCTGTGCAAGGATCTTCCAACAGACCCAAAAGCTATGTAGTTCAATCTGACAGCATTTTATTAGCACAACAGGCGCCACCTCCTAGGTGGGTATGTGAGTCACCACCTCCACATCACATGATACCGACTGAGGGTGTCAGAACACCCAAAATCATTGACAATGAGTTCCCTGAAGAAGCATCTCTTGGGGTGCAGTACAGTACCCTGCCCTTGCTCAATAGTGAGCCTATCCAGACATCACACACACAGCTGGCCCCTTTCTTTATCACCAGGTCTGGGAGAATTTCCAGGCCTAATACAAACATCCAGGACTATGTGCTTAATTCATGTTTGAACGCAATGCTGATGTCCACACAACTGAGCGATTATTGTCAGACTGTGCATGCGCCATGATCGCATTGTGCATGTGCTAAGGTACCTTTGTGATGCTGCTCACAGTGAGATTTTCAATGCAGAGTGATTGACATTAAGGGACCATTTGGGGGAGGTTGCAAGGAGTGGCGGCAAAAACACAGCTGTGTCATGGCCGTTTTGGGGCATGTATCTGTCTTCAGCTGTGATGATGTACGTAGAGAAACATGGCACCAGCATCGCTAATGCCGTGGACAGTCTGCGTGACGATAAGTCTCAATCAAGGAGTCGATGTTCCTCATTACTGTGTGCACATTTGCAGAAAACTTTGCAATGGCTCCAGTGGGCATCTATATCCTTTTCTGGGCAGCAGCGTCACTTGCTATGTTTAGCAAATCTGTGGCCTGCAAAAATTGCAGCTACATAGGCATATGCATACATACATTAGACCCTATGTTACTTAATCTCCCATTTTGCTAGTTTATGTTTGTTCTTTGTTGCACACTGTCAGGGGCATAACTAGCACAGGGTGAGCAGGGTGCGTGCCCTGGGTGCCGTGGCAACCCCGGCAGGGGGGTTGCCACCGGCACCTGCACGGCCCGCTCACCCCATGCACTCACCGCCGCCGGAGCTCTGCTCTCCACACCTCCGCTGAATGAGCACTGCAGTCATTCCTCAGCTCTTCCTGCTGGGAGCATAACCAGGATCTGTCATGCTCCCCTGTCTGAACAGCCTGCTGCCTGTCCCCTCAGCACACCAGCTCTCACTAGGTAAGGGCAGGGGGGTGAGAGTTAACACATTAATAGGACTAATGGGGGGAGGGAGACACTGGGAGACATAGGAAGGGGGGGAAGAGATACACTAAGACATGGGGGGACACTGGGAAACTTAAAACGACTTAGGGGGTAGGTGATGGTGTGCTGAGTGATGACACAGGGGGTAGGTGATGGTGTGCTGAGTGATGACACAGTGGGTAAGTGATAGTGTGCTGAGGGATGACACAGGGGGTAGGTGATGGTGTGCTGAGAGACAACACAGGGTAGGTGATGGTGTGCTGAGTGATGACACAGGAGGTAGGTGATGGTGTGCTGAGAGACGACACAGAGAGTAGGTGATAGTGTGCTGAGTACCGACACAGGGGGTAGGTGATGTTGTGCTGAGTGATGACACAGGGGGTAGCTGATGGTATGCTGAGAGACGTCTTAGTGGGTAGGTGAAGGTGTGCTGAGTGAGGACACAGGGGGTAGGTGATGGTGTGCTGAGTGACGACACAGGGGGTAGGTGATGGTGTGCAGAGTGATGTCACAGGGGGTAGGTGATGGTGTGCTGAGTGACGACACAGGGGGTAGATGATGGTGTGCTGAGTGATGAGACAGGGGGTAGGTGATGGTGTGCTGTGAGATGACACAGGGGGTAGGTGATGGTGTGCTGAGTGATGACACAGGGGGTAGGTGATGGTGTGCTGAGAGACGATACAGAGAGTAGGTGATAGTGTGCTGAGTACCGACACAGGGGGTAGGTGATGTTGTGCTGAGTGATGACACAGGGGGTAGGTGATGGTGTGCTGAGTGACAACATGGGGGGTAGTCGATGGAGTGCTGAGTGACAACACATGGGGTAGGTGATGGTGTGCTGAGTGACGACACAGGAGGTAGGTGATGGTGTGCCGAGTGATGACACAGGGGGTGGGTGATGGTATGCTGAGTGATGACACAGGGGGTAGATGATGGTGTGCTGAGTGACGACATGGGGGGTAGGTGATGGTGTGCCGAGTGATGACACAGGGGGTAGCTGATGGTATGCTGAGAGACGTCTTAGTGGGTAGGTGATGGTGTGCTGAGTGAGGACACAGGGGGTAGGTGATGGTGTGCTGAGTGACGACACAGGGGGTAGGTGATGGTGTGCAGAGTGATGTCACAGGGGGTAGGTGATGGTGTGCTGAGTGACGACACAGGGGGTAGATGATGGTGTGCTGAGTGATGAGACAGGGGGTAGGTGATGGTGTGCTGTGAGATGACACAGGGGGTAGGTGATGGTGTGCTGAGTGATGACACAGGGGGTAGGTGATGGTGTGCTGAGTGACGACACAGGAGATAGGTGATGGTGTGCTGAGTGACGACACAGGGGATAGGTGATGGTGTGCTGAGTGACAACACAGGGGGTAGGTGATGGTGTGCCAAGTGACGACACAGGGGGCAGGTGATGGTGTGCTGAGTGACGACACAGGGGGTAGGTGATGGTGTGCTGAGTGACGACACAGGGCGTAGGTGATGGTGTGCTGAGTGACAACACAGGGGGTAGGTGATGGTGTGTTGGGAGATGACACAGGCGGTAGGTGATGGTGTGCTGAGAGACGACACAGAGGGAGTTGATGGTGTGATGAGAGACGTCGCAGGGGGAGATGATGTGCTAAGTGACTGCACAGGGTGGGTGATGATGTGCAGAGTGACAATGCAGGAGAAGGTGATGGTGTGGCTGAGAGACGCAGGGGGGCGATGGTGTTGCTGAGAGACGAAGGGGGGAGATGGTGTTGCTGAGAGACGCAGGAGGGAGTTTGTGTGGCTGAGAGATGCAGGGGGCAGGATGTGAGTCTGGTTGAACGATACTAGTTGAACGTCTGGTTGTATGATGCTGACCTTGTTAATATTCCTACACAAACAGGCATCTTCTGGACGATGTGATCTCCTACATGAATAGTCAATACCGACTGAAGAAGATGCCGTCTGCCTAAGAGGATACATTTCTCCAGAGGTTCCATATTGTGAAAAACCATTCTCCTATAAGACCAAACATCTCCATGCATCTTTACAGCCATCCTTCTGTTACATCCCAGGCAGCATCCGGGAATGCTTCTTGCATTTCTGCTACTGTGCTTCTATATTTGTTCTGTGAATCTGTACGAACAAATCAGAATGCATACGCAGTGCAACTCAGACACATGAGCAAACTTAAAACATTGATCAGCTGGGTGTGACATCAACACTGTGTCTTCCTCTAGATCAGGCACCTAGATTGCAGTATGAACAAGTGTTAAATATGTATGGCAGTGTTACATAATACTAGTCATAAAACAGCCAGTTACAGGGATACTACATCTACCAGCTGCGGATTATGTTCTTGTACTTGTTAGTGCAATATATCGGTCACTACCAGACAGAAATTTCTTTCTTAGCTTTCGTCAGCTGAAGACATTGAATGTGTGTGTGGAGACATTTTCCACTTCATGTGTAATACTATTTACATGGCAGCTGCCAATGTTTGCTCATACCTTTTTCCCACTGGTATGCAGGACAGAGTTTGTTTTATCCAAATGTCCAAGATCTCAAAGAAAGCTGATGACGAACTTCAGGCTGGAGAAACACGTTGAGCAAAGCAAGTCTGCAGTAAGGGTGAGGAAAGATAATATTCTAGAAGACACTTACAAATCCCAGATTTACATGCTGGGTGGTTGTGCTTATTGGTGTGTACACACGGTGAGATTTTTTCTTACGATTTTGACTATATAGTCAAAATCGTAAGAAAAGTTAGTGCAGATCGCAAGGTGAAAGTCACCTTGCGATCCCAATTCGAAGCCGATGTGCAGTCCCACGTGGTCGGTATTTCAAGAATAGATAGACTGTGCAGGCAAGTCAATTTTGACTATCTCTATAGAAGAGATAGTCAAAATTGACACTTAGCCAAAATCGCACATAGTCAGTATCGCAAGCCAAGCACATAATGAGTGTGCTTGCAATACTGACTATGTGCCGACCTTATGGTTTACCAAAAGATCAGATTTAGGCATACATTTTGACAACAAAGCATATGTATGGGCAGGGCTGATCTACTGTACATTACCACTGCTCCCACCCTCACTTCTCACGGCTGCAGTGCTCCATGGTCCCTGTCATTACACCTAACGTACCATAGAAATAAATACATTCTACTAATTACAATCATCAATTATGTCTTTAGGCCCATAAGCATAAATAAGAACATCACATTTGATGACATGTTAAAATAAACATGGACCAGGCTTAAGTGTCTTTCCCTTTCGCTGCAGAGGATTGAAGCTAATCCCCTGGATATATAGATACACTGCAGAAAACAAGCCCCATTGCAGTGAGGGGCTGTATTAAATCAATAAAAGTTTTTCCTTTCCCCCACAGCTCCCAACAAGTGGTGGGGACTCCTGGCAGATGTCAGGCCAGATTGGGAAACGCACGCAGTCATTTTTGTAAAGATAAAGGGGAAACCCCTCTTTCAATCTATGCACCCCACGCACTTCAGAAAAAAATCATGATGTCTCCCCCCAATCTGGCATCCATTTTAGAAAGAAGAGATCCCTCTTTCAAACGGGATGCAGTTATGTCAGGAGACCACCGGTCACAACCCCTTCCCCTACATCCAGGGCCGGTGCAAGGCTTCTCAACATCCTAGGCAACATTTCAGCCTGCTACCCGCCCCCCCCCCCCCTCCCCAAACCACACACCGAGTCTTAATACATACAGGAAATGTGGTAAAACCCAGAAAACAGGTTTTTTTTAATCGCATTTTAATGTTAATACATCCCATCCAACTGACTCTTAGTGGGAACTTCAGGACAGACTGCTGCTGTAATGCTGTAGGCGTTCTACCCAGGGTGCACGAGAACTACTAGACCAGGGCTGGATTAATCCTTCAGGCAGCCTATATACAGTATATCTATACAGTGGGCGAAGTGCAAATTTTGAAGTGGGTGTATGGAAAAGCAAAGGTTGGAATTATGCGCACACAAGGGGGAGTGGCCACTCAAAAGGGGGCATGTCCTTCAGTGTAGTACCCCTTATACTATCTGATACTGGTGCTCCTTTCACATTATACCACACAGTATGAGCCGAAATCCACATTATAGCACACGGTATGAGTTGAAATTCAAATTATAGCACACAGTATGAGCCGAAATTCACATTGTAGCACACGGTATGAGCCGAAATTCACATTATAGCACACAGTATGAGCCGAAATTCACATTGTAGCACACTGAATGAGCCAAAATTCACATTGTAGCACACTGAATGAGCCGAAATTCACATTATAGCACACGGTATGAGCCGAAATTCACATTATAGCACACGGTATGAGCCGAAATTCACATTATACCACACAGAATGTGCCGAAATTCACATTATAGTACACGGAATGAGCCGAAATTCACATTATAGTACACGAAATGAGCCGAAATTCACATTATAGTACACAGAACGAGCCAAAATTTACATTATAGCACAAGGTATGAGCTGAAACATTGGGGATAGGGTGTCACATGCAGGGGGTGTACAGAGCACCATACATGGGCAGGAGGGTCATCACACAGGGCAACAGGGGTAGGGGAGCACTGGGTGACATACACACAAAGGCAGTGGGGGGACAGACAGGGGGGCACAAGGTGTCACGCACGCAGAGGGAGGGTCCACACACACGGGGAACGGGGGGGGGGGGCAGGAGGGCACATGGCTCTCCAGCAGTCACTCACCGCCACCATGTCCAGTCAACCTTAGCTTGAGCTGCGGGCTGTCACTGTCAACAAGGGAGTCCCGCAGCACGGACCCAGGCAGAGCCCGAAGAGGAGGCCGGCAGCAGGAGGATTCGAGCGCCAGCGTCTATGCAGACCAATGGTGACGTGGCCGCCCGGTTGAATAATTGGAGGAATCTTGGCCCTGTGCATGGGCGGCTGCTGGAGGAGGGAAGGGGGAGTGTGTGTCCGCCGTAACTGCTGGGGAGTAGTGTGGTTCAGAGCTCCGGCACCGACCGCCATGACTGGGAGCAGCGGTGGGGGGAACATGAGCACGCTCAGCCATTTAAAAAAAACAAAAAACTTCCGGGTCTGTGGAGAAGTGCCGGTATGCCATGCCGCCGCATACCAGCCCACTTCGACCACTATATATATATATATATATATATATATATATAGAAAAAGTGGATAAGATCAGAGCGACCACCGGTGGTAAAAACGGTATGAAACTAGAGATGGATGTTTAAAAGAAAAGACGGGATTTATTTACAACGAACGTAATCAGTTAAAAAATATTTTCAGACACACATGGTGACATATAAAAAATTCGTATTTTCTAAAAATATTTTTTGGTTAAAAGTGAACCATAAAAAAATTCAGAAAAAGGACATAAAAAGATACAAACGTGTGCTTAAAACCAGGTCCTCATAGTCCTAATAAAAGTACAATGCTAGGCAACGGTGTATCTTTAAAATAGTTAAAATAGAAAGGTAATGAATAGAGTAAACAGCTTATCTTGAGGATTTTCAGTAATGGCAGGAATCACCCAACGCGTTTCGTCTGGTTAGACTTCATCAAGGGGTAGACTACCCCTTGATGAAGTCTAACCAGACGAAACGCGTTGGGTGATTCCTGCCATTACTGAAAATCCTCAAGATAAGCTGTTTACTCTATTCATTACCTTTCTATTTTAACTATTTTAAAGATACACCGTTGCCTAGCATTGTACTTTTATTAGGACTATGAGGACCTGGTTTTAAGCACACGTTTGTATCTTTTTATGTCCTTTTTCTGAATTTTTTTATGGTTCACTTTTAACCAAAAAATATTTTTAGAAAATACGAATTTTTTATATGTCACCATGTGTGTCTGAAAATATTTTTTAACTGATTACGTTCGTTGTAAATAAATCCCGTCTTTTCTTTTAAACATCCATCTCTAGTTTCATACCGTTTTTACCACCGGTGGTCGCTCTGATCTTATCCACTTTTTCTAAATTTCTTTTATCCTACACACGTACAAGTGTAGGTTTTATTTAAGATTGAGCAGACACCCCATAAAGAGAGGGGAGTGGTATCATAGAGATCAAATATTTTATAGGGGGATTTTAATAGACATACTGTGAAAAATTATTTCTACCCCTTTTTTGGCGCTGTTAGTTCATCCCATATACATATATATATATATATATACACCCACTATGTAATTAAAGACTAATGTTGCTCCTCATCTGTATGGGGGGAATTCAAGTGTTTTGTGTGCTGGCAGTGACTATATGGTGCCCGATCGAGTAGTTCAAGTGTTGCTCCATTTGGGCGCACACAGTCACCAGCATTGACATTACTGTTACGATGTTCCGTCATTTTGACGGGCCGGTAACTAGTTTATTTTATATATATATATATATATATATATATATATAGCAGTAGGAATAAGTGCGGCACTGGGAGTCTTGAAATGAAAAGTGAAAAAGCCGTGTCTTTATTTCATCTACGTTTCGGGGACGCAGCCCCTTCGTCAGGATAACCACAAAGTGTAATAAAACGTGTTTAAATACCATTAGAAAGAGGAGGTACTCACCGCCGCCTCCAGCCACGCTGCCCGGGTCCCGGTCCTGACGTCACTCCGCCCACCGGAAGTGACGCGGCTCCGGTCCGTGCGGCTAGCGCACTGAGGCTAGGGTAAAAGTAACCATGACAACAAGTTACAACAAAATAGCAGCTGCGCTAACTCGTATAAAGTGCATCATGTTTAACATACAATAAGTGTATAATCATTAGACTCATATACATGATATCTATGATGCAGAATAGTCGCAACATTAGTAGTGAGTGTGAAACATGAAAAATAAACAAAATTGCATGATAATAGATAAAAATCGCTGGCAGGCCTATTATATCTGCCAGGGGTTCATTATGTGAGGCAGTTTCCATTTACTGTGATAGTTATCTCCAACCCTGTATACAGGATACGGTAACACACTTGAAGGATACGTCATCGTTATTACGCATACTTGAGGGTTTAGGTGTTCTTCCTAGCAATATTGTCTTGGCATCTATTGATGTGACAAGTTTATACACTTGTATCCCCCATGGGGCGGGTTTAGCAGCGGTGGAACATCTGCTAACTAATAACCCAAAATATTTAGGACCAGATATTAAATTTTATCTGTCCTTATTAGAATTCACGTTGACGCATAACTATTTTTTACATGACAACCACTTCTACATTCAACGCACTGGTTGTGCCATGGGGAGTGCTGTGGCCCCGGCATTTGCCAATGCGTTTATGTGGGAAGTGGAAAGGGAGCTGTTCTTACAGGATATGGCTATTTCATCAAGGCTATGTCTGTATCAGCGCTATATTGATGACGTACTAATATTTTGGACGGGTCCTGAAAGTCATCTATCTGAAATCATTAAGCAGCATAATGCTACATCTAGTCCCATTAAATTCACCATGGAGTGTAATGACAAGCAGATTAATTTTCTAGATGTATGCATTACATTGACCGGAGGTGTGATCAACACTGAGTTATATACAAAAGCCACCGATAGGAATAATTTATTAAGGTTTGATAGCTTCCATCCCAAATCCACCATTACAAGCCTACCATACTCACAATTTCTAAGGGTGTGTAGGATTAACAGTCAACAGTCAATAAGAGACAAACAATTGAACGAGATGCTAGCTAAATTTGCGGAGAGGGGGTACCCTATAGGTTTGCTGGAACAAGCAAAACAAAAAGCTTTGAGTGTTACTAGACAGCAATTATTGAAACCTAAAGTTCATAAACAACTAAAAGGAAGGTTTCCTTGGGTAACTAGATTTAATTCCAGCAGTCCACAGCTAATGAAGCGTACTAGACAACTGTGGCCAATCATTTCCTCAGATCGAGAACTGGGTGAAGCTTATCAGTCTAGATTACTGCCCAGTTACTCTAGGGGACGTAGTATTAGGGATTTTGTTGTCAAGACTGACATTTCCTCGTTTGATAAGAGCAATTCCAAAAATTTTCTTAAACGGAGAAATGGATGCTTTAAATGCAGTGGGTGCACTACCTGTGGCTATATGCTACAGGGTGATAGCTTTCAGCATCCGCATACTGGGAGAAAATATAACATTAGATTCCCCTTATCATGTGATTCAAAATTTGTCATTTACCTTTTGACCTGCCCCTGTGGACTGGCCTACGTAGGCAAGACTGATTGTGCCTTCAAGACTAGAATGGCACAACATAGGTATGCCATACGTGAGGCCATCAAATCAGGTGGCAGTGATCAACCTGTGGCACGCCATTTTGCACAAGCAAAACATGGAATGGCCACACTACGGTATAAAATCATAGATCACGTCCCGCCAGTATTACGTGGCGGTGATCGGTCTAGAAAACTGTTACAGGCTGAAGCTAAATGGATTTATACACTGAACACCCAATTTCCCAGGGGCCTAAATGAAGCACTCAGCTTCAAATGCTTCCTATGAGAGACCTTAAGTAGGGGGCTGAAGTACAGCTAGGCGCCTGTTACGGTGGTTATATCCACTATCCTGCTTTTACTTTTACGTTGTTTTTTTATGTCCATCCTTATTTGGTACAGGCATATATGTTTATTTAATGCATACTCTTGTATGTACTGGATTTATGTCTTATATGGTGTTTATCATTCTAGTCACGGCTACTAGCTATGCATCTAATTTTGTAGGTTCTAGTTTAATCAAGTCTCCTTCTTTAACCCTGTAGTTTAACATGATAGGGGAGTCTAAGGTAGTACTGTAATGAGAATACCTGAATTGGTGTGATGAGTAATTTTTTTCCCCCATAGTTTGTGCTATACAGTATAGGCATCAATTAGCGATTTTTATCTATTATCATGCAATTTTGTTTATTTTTCATGTTTCACACTCACTACTAATGTTGCGACTATTCTGCATCATAGATATCATGTATGTGAGTCTAATGATTATACACTTATTGTATGTTAAACATGATGCACTTTATACGAGTTAGCGCAGTTGCTATTTTGTTGTAACTTGTTGTCATGGTTACTTTTACCCTAGCCTCAGTGCGCTAGCCGCACGGACCGGAGCCGCGTCACTTCCGGTGGGCGGAGTGACGTCAGGACCGGGACCCGGGCAGCGTGGCTGGAGGCGGCGGTGAGTACCTCCTCTTTCTAATGGTATTTAAACACGTTTTATTACACTTTGTGGTTATCCTGACGAAGGGGCTGCGTCCCTGAAACGTAGATGAAATAAAGACACAGCTTTTTCACTTTTCATTTCAAGACTCCCAGTGCCGCACTTATTCCTACTGCTATTTATGGGATCCAGGTCCTAGAAGGTGAGGGCACGGGAGCACATTTCTGACACGCTGGGGAGCGAGAGGAGTGCCGGGTCTTTTGCACCATATATATATATATATACATATATATGTGTCATTCCTTTCCCCCTTCCAGCAACCCATCACCTCTTCCTTTTATATATTTAAATATACACCCTCACCCCCGCCCTTTACTATATAGATTTAATGATTCCCCCACCCCCTAAGTATTTCCCCCCTCCCACCCTGACCCTTTATATATTAAATGGAGCTCTTACAATTGCACGGGGCGGGTGTAATGTGCGGGGTGAGTTCGTGGCAGTTTCTCCTCATGGTGCAGCCAGGGCGGGAGTATGATGGGCATTAACAAGGCGAGGAGCGGAAGACAGTTGACTGTAACAATATCCGGCAGCAGGCTGCTTCCTCTTTGTGAATAGAGTATTAGAGCCGCTGTCGATGGGTTACACTGACACTGCCCGTGCTAAAGGGATGACGCGGCCGCCCTACTGTTATCAGCCGGCTGCACGGACAGTGTCAGTGTAACCCATCGGCAGCGGCTCTAATACTCTATTCACATAGCGTAAGCAGTGTGCTGTCGGACATTGTTACAGTTGCTATAGCAACTGTCTTCCGCTCCTCGCCGCGCTAACGCCTGTAATATTCCTCTTAAGGAAGAGGACGGAGAAGCGTTCATTGGCAGCGTGAGCTGCCGCCCTCAAGTGGCCGGCGCCCATAGGCAGCTGCCTAAAGCTGCCTAGCGGTGGCGCCGGCCCTGCCTACATCCCACCCCCTGAGAATCCCGACAGTCGGCATGCCGACTAGGAGGGACTATTCCCACTTGTGGGTGTCCACGACACCTAGAGAGGGGGAATAGAACCTGTGGGATCCGACAAACGGCTTTTGGACTCCCACCGGGCCAGCATTCCGGCGGATGTATGCTGACTGATGGTCACGTATACCCAACCCTTCAGACGATGGGTCCCTTAGTACTACTTGGTAAATGTGCATTAACACATTAGAGCTATCGCTGATCGTTCAATGTAAACAGCAATGATGGCAACTCCAACCACATCTGAATTAGGACCACGTGTTTAAATTTTATATATATATATATATATATATATATATATAGGTCATTCCATGAAATATAGGACACAATACATGAAAATTACATTTCACATAACCGCTAACATTTTAGTTTATTTATTCTGCTAAAAGACTGTGGTATATTGTGTGAGAATTTAAAATCAATATATTTATCGCATATTGATTTCCTGCATCTGTAAACATTGAGGATATATGGAAGTTGTTGAAGTGGATGCAAAAACGGCTAATTCCATGTGTTTTATAAACGTATTATATATGGCCATCCTCACCGGAAGATATATTTTATATATCTTCACTGTTAATCAGGAAGATAAACAGGCTTACACTGATTAATTCACGTGGATTCTACAGGTTTGAGTGATTTGTATCAGAGCCCTTAGACTAGGGAACAGAAATGTAACATGAACAGTACATACATTCAGTTTTTTATTTGTGTGTCGATCATATGTTTAAGGTCTTATACTTGTATAATATAACAATCATATTGTAATAATAATTAGGAGAGCAGGTTTAAATAAAGATACAAGTCCCCTCAGTTTCTATGTCCATTCCGTTGTAACATGAGTCACGCATATAAACAATAACATTTTATTACGAATGTGCTGACAACAAAATCACACAAAAATTATCAATGGAAATCAAATTTATTAACCCATGGAGGTCTGGATTCAAGAGTCACACACAAAATTAAAGTGGAAAAACACACTACAGGCTGATCCAACTTTGATGTAATGTCCTTAAAACAAGTCAAAATGAGGCTCAGTTGTGTGTGTAGCCTCCACGTGCCTGTATGACCTCCCTACCACGCCTGGACATGCTCCTGATGAGGTGGCGGATGGTCTCCTGAGGGATCTCCTCCCAGACCTGGACTAAAGCATCCACCAACTCCTGGACAGTCTGTGGTGGATGGAGCGAGACATGATGTCCCAGATGTGCTCAATTGGATTCAGGTCTGGGGAACGGGCGGGCCAGTCCATAGCATCAATGCCTTCATCTTACAGGAACTGCTGACACACTCCAGCCACATGAGGTCTAGCATTGTCTTGCATTAGGAGGAACCCAGGGCCAACCGCACCAGCATATGGTCTCACAAGGGGTCTGAGGATCTCATCTCGGTACCTAATGGCAGTCAGGCTACCTCTGGCGAGTACATGGAGGGCTGTGCGGCCCCCCAAAGAAATGCCACCCCACACCATTACTGACCCACTGCCAAACCAGTCATGCTGGAGGATGTTGCAGGCAGCAGAACGTTCTCCTTGGCGTCTCCAGACTCTGTCACGTCTGTCACATGTGCTCAGTGAGAACCTGCTTTCATCTGTGAAGAGCACAGGGCGCCAGTGGCGAATTTGCCAATCTTGGTGTTCTCTGGCAAATGCCAAACGACCTGCACGGTGTTGGGCTGTAAGCACAACCCTCACCTGTGGACGTCGGGCCCTCATACCACCCTCATGGAGTCTGTTTCTGATCGTTTGAGTAGACACATGCACATTTGTGGCTTGCTGGAGGTCATTTTGCAGGGCTCTGGCAGTGCTCCTCCTGTTCCTCCTTGCACAAAGGCGGAGGTAGCGGTCCTGCTGCTGGGTTGTTGCCCTCCTACGGCCTCCTCCACGTCTCCTGATGTACTGGCCTGTCTCCTGGTAGCGCCTCCATGCTCTGGACACTACGCTGACAGACACAGCAAACCTTCTTGCCACAGCTCGCATTGATGTGCCATCCTGGATGAGCTGCACTACCTGAGCCACTTGTGTGGGTTGTAGACTCCGTCTCATGCTACCACTAGAGTGAAAGCACCGCCAGCTTTCAAAAGTGACCAAAACATCAGCCAGAAAGCATAGGAGCTGAGAAGTGGTCTGTGGTCCCCACCTGCAGAACAACTCCTTTATTGGGGGTGTCTTGCTAATTGCCTATAATTTCCACCTGTTGTCTATTCCATTTGCACAACAGCATGTGAAATTGATTGTCAATCAGTGTTGCTTCCTAAGTGGACAGTTTGATTTCACAGAAGTGTGATTGACTTGGAGTTGCATTGTGTTGTTTAAGTGTTCCCTTTATTTTTTTGAGCAGTGTGTATATATATATATATATATATATATATGAAATATTTCCTTTTCCCGAGACCCCAGGCTCTGTGTCCATACAGAAGGAAACAAGCGGCACTCACCAGTCTTTTAAAAAAGTGCTTTGTATTAGTGCATAAGATAAAAAAGATTACAGCATATTCCAACGTTTCAAGACGGCGGTAGGTCTTTTTTATCAAGGTGCTGTGTGTGAGAAAACAAGAATAATGAAGGGCTTACCTTAAATACATTATTAAGACCAGGTAGCTGCCTGGTGTCCGGCCGTGGGAGGCTGCCGGATGGTCCGTGTTGCGCGCCGCTCGGCACTGCAGGATGATATCATCCAGTAACTGGTTACCTAGCAACCCAGTTACTCAGGACTCCGTTTACACTCCACACTTACCGACGGGGACAGAATCTGGAGAATACAATAAAGTAATGGGGGTAATTCTGAGTTGATCGCAGCATCAACTTTGTTAGCAGTTGGGCAAAACCATGTGCACTGCAGGGGAGGCAGATATAACATGTGCAGAGAGAGTTAGATTTTGGTGGGTTAGTTTGTTTCTGTGCAGGGTAAATACTGGCTGCTTTACTTTTACACTGCAATTTAGATTGCGGATTGAACACACCACACCCAAATCTAACTCTCTCTGCAAATGTTATATCTGCATAAATGACAAACTGTGTTGAACAAGTTACATAATGATTTATAGGATATGTTTTACCCGTTTTAGGATGAATAAAGTTACAACCAGCCTTCAAATAATTACAGGTTGTACAAGATATACATCTGAAACAGCCTTTTTAATTGATAGTCACCTTTGGAAGAGTAACGACAGTTTTCACAACGAGATCCTTTAAGTTTCTTCCCCTTTTGTAACATGTTCTTATAGATTGATTTTTAAAACATGGGAGCGTCTTGTCACTGGATGCATTTGGCAGAGTGCTTTACTAGCCACTGGTACTACGGATGTTGCCAGTGTGTATTCCGTTACCAAGGGAATTGTTCGATTTTGTGCAGATTTAGTTACTGAAAGCAATAAATAATTTTTATTAAGTGATAGGACCTCCTGTTGTTGCCGCTATAAGGTTCTATAGTCATATCCTCGTTCGAGGAATTTTTTGACCACTGCGTCCTGTGGTGGTTTCAGTTCTTCCCGATGGCTGGTGATTCTTGCTATTCTGATCATCTGGGACATAAGGGGGGTACACACAGAAAGAGAGCCGTGGTTAAAATCTAAGCAATCTGACTTGATTGCTTAGATTTTAAGCACGGATCTGTCGTGTGTATGCCCCCCAGCGCAGCAATGCACAGCCCCGCTCACTAGCGGGTCGCTCACTTCAGCGCTGTGTGAAGTGAGCGGCCCCCCGTGGCCCCCCCCCCCCCTCGCTCAGCACACAACACGCTGTGCTGAGCAGGGGGAGAGATGTGTGCTGAGCGGTCTGTGTTAAGATCGCTCAGCACACATCTCTCCCATCAGTACTGGCCTTAAGGTAAACCTCTTTTCAAGGCTGGTGGATGAAAACTGCTATTAATCAGAATTGTGTTCCTGACGGTGGGTTTCTGGTATGCATTTGTTACAATATGGTTATCTTTAATCATTATACACACATCTAGAAAATTTATGTTTGAGAGACTGTACTCACAAGATAATTTTAATGGAGAATCACCGGTGTTGATTATATCCACAAGAGTTACTAATTACTGTTGGATTCCAGCCCAGATCAATAATAGGTCATCTATGAATCTTCTATATAGAAGGATTCTATCACTGATATAACTTGAGCTGAAAAATAATTGTTTTTCTTGTTTAAACATGAAAATGATGGCAAAAGCTGGTGATATGTTAGAGCCCATTGAGCAGCCGCTTAATTGGATGTAGTTATTACCATTATGGATAAAGTAATTTTTAATCAAGGTAAACTCCAATAGCTTGATGAATAAAATGTTGTCCAAAGCTGAAAACTGTACTTCTTCCAGGAATTCCTGCATAGCATCCAAGCCTGCCCTGTGAAGGATGGAAGTACATCTAGTGTACGTAGAATAGATTGTGGGAGTAAAATTGGTATCTCTTTCAATGCATTCAATAACATAGTTGTATCCTTAAGGTGGGATTTTTGTGTGGTTAAAAGTGGTTGAACCAACGTATTCAGAAACTGGGCAATGGGTTGTAACAGGGATTGTTTTGCCGATATTATGGGCCTTCCCGGAGGGTTTTTTTTTCCTGTAATTTTGGTACTGTATACAGGACCGGTGTCACAGGATGTGGTTGAATTAATACCGTATGTCATGACTATGGTTTTTGTGAACCCCGACGTGTAAGTGAAGTCCGTGTGGGTAACTGGAGGTCTATGTGTATACTTAGCTGGTCTGTGGGAATCAGTGAGATGAAGTAGTAAGGAGCAATCCCTGACCGGGGGTCGAACCTTGGCCTCGGCAGAGGGAGCCGTATCCTGACCACTGGATCACCAAGGACTTGGTGTTGATAGCAGGATGGTGAATGTATTGGTGTGAATGACCTGGAAATACTGTCACAGTAGTAGGTGTTTGTGTACTCAAGGTTACTATGAAATAGGTTCTCTGGAGTTTCGCGGAACTGGGAGGAGAGCTGAAGACGTTGAACTGGACTGGTTACCGGTGAGACTGAGAACCAGGCTGGTTACTGGTGAGACTGAGAACTGCACTGTGAACCAGGCTGTGTACAGGTATACTGGAATGCAACTGTAATCCGGGCTGGTACCGGACATAATTGGAAATGCAACTGTAAGTAGAACAATGACTGTGGCTGTGACTTTGAGACAAGGCTGAAGAAGAACTGAAGACTGTAGCTGTGTCTTTAAGACAAGACTGAAGAATACTGCGGCTGTGTCTTTAAGACGGGACTGAAGAATACTGCGACTGTGTCTTTAAGATGAGACTGAAGAATACTGCAGCTGTGGCTTTAAGACGAGACTGAAGAATACTGTTGATGTGGCTTTACGACAAGACTGAAGAATATTGCGGCTGTCTTTAAGTCGATACTGAAGAATACTGTGGCTGTGTCTTCAAGATGAGACTGATGAATACTGTGGCTGTGGCTTTAAGACAAGACTGAAGAATACTGCGGCTGTGGCTTTAAGACAAGACCTAAGAATACTGTGGCTTTAAGACAAGACTTAAGAATACTGTAGCTGTGTCTTTAAGACAAGATTGATGAATACTGTAGCTGTGTCTTTAAGACGAGACTGATGAATACTGCGGCTGTGGCTTTAAGACAAGACTGAAGAATACTGCAGCTGTGGCTTTAAGACAAGAATGAAGAATACTGCGGCTGTGGCTTTAAGACAAGACTGAAGAATACTGCGGCTGTGGCTTTAAGACAAGACTGAAGAATACTGCCGCTGTGGTTTTAAGACGAAACTGAAGAATACTGCAGCTGTGTCTTTAAGATGAGACTGATACTGGATATAACTGGTAACACAACTGTGATCCAGACTGGGTAGCGAAAGAGCATAGTTTTACAGGAACAAAAGTAAAAGCCTTACCTTTTAGGGAGCTCAGCTACGAAGCTCACACAGAACTGGTGAAAGATGTCCCTAACGCAAGGGAAAATACTTATCTTAGTTGTATGTATGTAAACGCCAGAAGCATTACTGGTAAAAAGGGTGAACTAGAAATACTTGCAGCAAGCAAACAGTATGATATTATAGGCATTACTGAAACTTGGTGGGATGAATCTCATGATTGGACAGTCAATCTAGAGGGCTATACACTGTTTAGGAGAGACAGACTAAATAAAAAGGGTGGAGGGGTGTGTCTGTACGTAAAGCCGTTTTTAAAACCTAATATATGGGAAGATATTCAGGAGGGGACTGTAGACACTGTTGAGACATTATGGGTAGAAATTGCATGTGGGGAAAAAGGAACAAAAAAGTTAGTATTGGGTGTATGCTATAGGCCGCCTGGTATCAACGCATCTGATGATGAATTGTTACTAAAGCAAATTGAAAAAGCAGCAGGAGTAGGAGACATAGTAGTGATGGGAGATTTTAACTATCCAGAGATAAACTGGAAAAACGATTCATGTGATACTGCTAGGGGCAGTATGTTTTTAAACACACTAAATGATAACTACCTAGTCCAACTAATTGCGGAACCAACTAGGTACAATGCAATCTTAGACCTGGTATTAACAAACAATCAGGATTTGGTATCGGGTATTATAGTAGGGGAACCCATAGGAAACAGCGACCACAATATGGTCACATTCAATATCAGTTTCTACAAACAGCCCTATACTGGCTCAACTAGGACTTTAAACTTTAGCAAAGCAAATTTTGAAAAGATGAGGGTATTTTTCAGGGATATTGAATGGGAAGGTTTGTTTTTAGGAAAAAATACTACGGAGAAATGGGAGGTACTAAAATTCCTGCTAGCTAAAAATACACTCAAATATATTCCTATGAGTAGCAAAAAAGGGATTAAAAATCATAAACCGATGTGGCTTAACAAAAAGATTAAGGAATTTATGGGCAAGAAAAGGCGAGCATTTAAAAAATACAAATCTGACGGGGAAGCAGAGTCATTTCAGCACTATAAGGAATGTAACAAAAATTGCAAAAAGGAAATAAGAGCGGCTAAAGTAGAAACTGAAAAACTAGTAGCAAAGGAAAGCAAAGCGAATCCCAAAAAATTATTTAAATACATTAATAGCAAGAGATTAAAAAAGGAGAGTATAGGCCCTTTGAAAGACAAGTTGGGAGTCTTAAGCAAAAATGATAATGACATAGCGGACACACTAAATGAGTTTTTTTCAACAGTATTCACTAGAGAGGACCCAATTCAGGGACTGACACACAATCTCAATAATGACAATATTACACTGATAGGTACTTATTTAAGCAAGGAAGTAGTCTGTGACCGATTAAAACATTTAAAGATTAATAAATCACCAGGGCCCGATGGTATTCATCCAAGGGTTCTAATGGAGCTTCACTCTGAACTGGAAAAACCGCTATCTTTGATCTTTGAGGATTCAGTTATATCAGGTATGGTTCCCAAAGACTGGCGTATAGCGGAAGTAGTGCCTATATTCAAAAAGGGAAGTAAAGCTGAACCAGGTAATTATAGACCAGTTAGTCTTACATCTATAGTAGGGAAAGTATTGGAAGGTATTCTAAGAGATAGTATTCAGATGTTCCTTGAAACCAATAAGGTCATTAAAAGGAATCAACATGGGTTTATGAAGAAAAGATCCTGTCAAACCAACTTACTTGGCTTTTATGAAACAGTAAGCGCAAACCTAGATCAGGGTAAAGACGTGGATGTAATCTTTTTAGACTTTGCCAAAGCGTTCGATACTGTACCACACATGAGACTTATATACAAGCTACAAGAATCAGGGCTGGGAAGCACAATATGCACTTGGGTCAAAAACTGGTTAGATAATAGGAAGCAGCGCATTGTGGTTAATGGATCTTTTTCAACTTGGACTGAAGTGCTAAGTGGTGTGCCGCAAGGCTCAGTATTAGGACCGCTATTGTTCAATATTTTCATTAACGACCTAACAGAAGGTCTAGAGAGCATGGTGTCAATTTTTGCAGATGATACCAAATTGTGTAAGGCTATAAATACAGAGGAGGATGCCGAGTCTCTTCAGAACGACTTAGTTAAATTAGAAGCATGGGCAGCCAAATGGAGAATGCGCTTCAACACAGACAAGTGTAAGGTAATGCACTGTGGTAACAAGAACAAAAATTACACCTACCTACTAAATGGGGTAAAATTAGGGGATTCTGTACTGGAAAAGGACTTAGGTGTCCTCATAGATAGCAAGCTAAGCAGTAGTACCCAAAGTAGGACTGCAGCAAAGAAGGCTAATAAGATATTAGCATGCATAAAACGGGGTATTGATGCTAGGGACGAGAGTATTATACTCCCGTTATATAAATCACTAGTGAGGCCACACCTCGAATACTGTGTACAGTTCTGGGCACCGTACTACAAAAAGGATATCCTGGAGCTGGAAAAGGTACAGAGGAGGGCGACCAAACTAATTAAGGGCATGGAGACGATGGAATACAAGGAAAGGCTTGAAAGACTAGGCATGTTTACATTGGAAAAGCGGAGACTAAGAGGGGATATGATCAACATCTACAAATATATAAGGGGACAATACACAGAGCTTGCGCGGGACCTGTTTTTGGTTAGATCAACACAGAGGACTCGTGGACACTCGCTCAGGTTAGAGGAGAGGAGATTCCGCACAATACGGCGTAAAGGCTTTTTCACGGTAAGGACAATACGTGTTTGGAATTCCCTGCCCGAGGGAGTTGTAATGGCGGAATCTGTCAACACCTTTAAAAATGGGTTAGATAAATTCCTATTGGATAAGGATATCCAGGGGTATGGTGCATAGTCATGCATTATAGTTACTATTAATAGGGATAAAATGCAATGGCTGACAGCAGCATCAGTCAGAAATTTTAGTCAAATCATCATGCATAGGACACCACAAATAGGTTGAACTCGATGGACAATTGTCTTTTTTCAACCTCAGATACTATGTTACTATGTTACTATGTTACACAAGGAACTGGCAGATTCTGTAACACAAGTCTCTTTACTTATACTTCCTGGTCCTTGGTGATTGGTGAACAGAGTCAGGTGATTCAGAGAGTCTCAGGCTGGCACAGGATTGGATAACTCCAGGTCAGGTGATCAGACCATGTCATGTGAGTACTCCAGGTTAGGCTCTGATGTGGAGTGAGGCCTAGCAGGCCAAAAAAATACTGAAGCCTGAACTTCTGCAAATGAACAGAGGATGCTGACTTTTAGGCCTAAACTCCAGATTGCTGAGCACAGTGGAGAATGTATCTGGTGACCACTGAAGTCAGAGAGGCATATAGTATAATGACAACAATGATTGCTGTGTAGGCACAGCATAGAGAGACTTACTGAATTCACACAGAAGGTTAATCACCACAGGTGAAGCTCGTTAACTCTTACCTTCCAGACAGAGAACTCAGCACTCAGGAAACTCATGGTACTGGCAAGCTGTCTATCCCAGTGAGCAGAAAAGACGCAAGATCCAGGACAGATGGTAGAGGTTAGTCACCAAATATGAGAACTACAATCAGGATCGTGACACCGTATATGTTTTTAATCAATTTTATTCTCCTTAAGTGCTGTAGATAAAAGTTGGTCCAGCTCCTTTTTGTATGTAGAGGTAGGGTCCCTGTGTAGTCGCTTGTACGTTTTTTGATCCGCTAATTGTTGGTCAATTTCAGCGATGTATGTTTCCCTATTTTGTACTACAATGGCTCCGCCTTTGTCCGCCAGTCTTATTATGATATCAGTGTAGCTGGATAAATCCTTCAAGGCCTTTTGTTCTAATGGAGTCAGATTCTTGTGTATATATATGGTTGCGCTTGATTAAAATGCTGTACCGAGTCTCCCATTAGGCATGTAAATTATTTTATTGAGGGGTTTTGAGAAACAGGATCAAATTTGGATTTCCCATATTTTCTTAAAAAGGTATTAGTTTACCCCATGGTTTAAGTCCCCTGGAAGAATAATTTTAGACGTAATGATCTTGCTAATCTCTACTCCTCAGTTTTCCATATAAATGGATAGTAACATAGTAACATAGTATTTGAGGTTGAATAGAGGCAAATTGCCCATCGTGTTCAACCTGTTTAATCATGTACATTTGTTGGTATGAAAGACAGGCCCTCGATTGGTATGAAAGATAGACACACTGATTTCATTCAATGTTAAATTGTGTGCAAATTGAAGATTAAACATAGTAACATAGTATCTGAGGTTGAAAAAAGACAATTGTCCATCGAGTTCAACCTATTTGTGGTCTCCTATGCATGATGATCCTTTTGCTGTTGGTTGGCGGCTTTGTGGAGCATCGTAGTTTGCCCTCTCCTTCTGGTTGGGGTATTTTTTTTGCGTTTTTCCTTGTTGTAACTCCTAAAGGGGATGGACCAGGGGCATTATTATCATCAGAATCATTGATAGCGAATTCACTATCACTGTTAGATGAGCCATAGGCTCTTTGTGCTCTTCTATCTCTCCACGTTTGTCTCGGTTTCCTCCAGGTTTTATCTGTAGTTGTTCCAGTTCCTGATAGCCATCTGTATACTCTGTTGTCATGTTTAAGTCAAATTACTTTCTAATAAATATTTAAAATGCCAGCTCTAATATATACTGCGGACGCCAGGCGCATCTTATTACCATGTGCTATAAATGTGCGCTGTACGTCGCAAAACACTACATCCCATAAGAGAAAACAATACACCCACACATTGTCTGAGTTCCAAAGCTCATTGATGTATATATTTGTTATTAAAAGGATATGTATACAATATATCACATGTACAGTATATATATATTTACATGGTTACAATTTACACAGTAAGCAGTTATTACAAACTAATTCATTACAGACACGGCCAGCAATACATCACCATATTTTTCTCAATGCACCCTCCGCTCCATATCACTCTCTCTCTCAGTAAAAACAAACGGCCACTGGACAGATAGCATCTCGTCCATCACCCGGGACAAACAGGAAACTCTTCTTTGTGGGATCAGCTATACACTGAGTCTGTTGGGGGTATACAGATCTCTTGTTATTGGTCTAGGGGAGGGAACTTTCTCATTCATGATGAGTTATTGTCAGTGTGAGGGCTTTTGTTCAAGGTTGCTGGCCTCTGGTTTCCTGTCCACACATGCTCCTTTAAAAATCCTTTTGTTCCAGTAAAAGTGACTTCATATTCCTACATTTAATCATATCTACTTATGGCAATGTGCTACAACTTAATGACAGGCATCAAATTGACACACAAATTCTTCCGTTCATCCTGACACCATGCATGACATGCCCATCTTGCTCCGCTCCAACAATACACATACATATATATATTCCATTATATAATTTGAAACCTTATGATGTCTGGTGCTTGATATGTTTAAATTTATGTGCTGTATGAAATATGTGTTGAATATATCTTTGTGGCATGTCTGTGTAAATGTGTATGTTACTATATATTGCTGTGCTCGCTGTGCCTATTTGCAAGCATAGCGACTCATCTGTTTGGAGTTTGGATGTTCTCTCTATGTAATATTTTTGACTTCGACAGTCCACCCTTTGGCAGTAAACAATAACTGCCATAAATTATTAACATAAGAAAAAATATTTCAAACAATAATCGGTGACCTAGACACACGTATGTTTTCATTTAGCAAATCAGACACTTGACTATATTTGGGGAAGACAGGGAGGAGGACGAGACATTCTCTATATGCACTCGGTGGTCACGGGACCACTGGTTGGGTGTGGGACAATATTCAACCTATAGAGTATGCTGGGGTAGTGCTATGGCCTATGATGTCTGATTTGAACGAACATTTCACACATACATGTACCTACGTCTTTGTACACTGATGTTCGGATTCGATTGAGGTTCTGCTGGGTAGAGGCAGAAAACACAAACAAATCGTGAAAGAGACATATAAAATTTTCATGATTTACATTCCTGTCATTCCCTGAACATTGTTTCCATTTCTGGAACATATGCTAGGTTTGTTTCATCATTGAACAAGGGTTATAAGTAGTGTCCTTCCTAGATAATATAAACCTTCGGAGTTCGGGGAGAGCCACTCATAAACCTTTCTTCCACATATATTAATGAGCTCTTTATCTGCTATGTGTGAATAGCCATTGTCTGATTGTTCCTGATTACCTCCCAATTTCCTGATTTCCTGAAATTGGTGAGATTTAAACATACCAAGGATTTATCTATGGTACTGGTGGTTCTTAATACTAGGGAGTCTAGTTATATTATATTCCTTGTCCACCGGTCCCCTCCCCCTTCCGTGTAATTCAAGTCTCTCAGCTAACTCTAAAAAAATATGGCACTAATCCTGCATCATTTCGTCTTAGAGGTACCTGTGAGCACATCCAACATTCCGTTTGGTTTAAGACCTTACCCACTAGTGAGTGGTAATCACTCAATGGATGTCTGTCAAATGCTGCCTTATTGCTAGACTGACATCTCTGGATGCACTCATCTTCAATTATGGGGTCACAATAACTTCAAAATACAGTATTCCTCAGACAATAGCCTATCACGTTACCTCCGAACTGCGTAACTACTAGACCTTTGATTTTCTCTGGCTTTAACAAACTGATAGGCTAATCTTGGGATCCTATAAAGAAATCACTCCTTCCTCCAGAACCAGTTCCAGTCTCGCACTCGACTCCTCATGAAAAACCTCGCAAAAATAGAATGTCTTGAAAAAAAATGTTTGTCAGCGGGAAAAAAGAAAAAAAAATAGAACAAAACAAATCTTGTCCATAGCAAATCAATTACAACGACTGGTCTTTCTGTAAACCTTTAGTCAGGTAGTGTTAAACAGTGCCGCCTCTCAGTCTTCACGGAACAGACTCTCTGGTGATACTTCTGCAATCTCACTCCATTTACGAGTTCCTTCCGGACTACCGACTTTCCTGCAATGGGAATCGTGGACCCAAGTCTCTCTCTCGGCTACTTTCACTGGGATCGTGCTGTCAACAAAACTTGGTACGGTCCTTCCCACCTGTCTATTAGGTAACCTGAGCGTAAGAACAATCACACAGTCCCTTGGTTCACAATCAAGACAGTATTGGGCATCAACAGTTTCAAGTTCTTTTGTCAAGTGCTCAAATGCTGGCTCATCTCGATAAGGTACTGTAATGTCACCTCATTGGTGTATTTCTGATTATTGCGTGGCTCAATCATGACATGAGGTTGTCTTCCAAAAAAAAAAAAAAAAAAATTTCGAAGAGGGTGATTCATTAAGTGAAGATCTGGGAGTGGTTCCGATGCTATATAATACTAGTGGCAGTGTGTATGACCACAATAGTCCAGTTTCGAGCTATCACTTTGCTCCTACTCCTAGAGGTACCATATCTATACACAAATTTCTGCACAATTTTCTTTGCGGTAAACACAGCAGTATCTGTGGTGGCAGGAAATGCCTCTACCCAGTTTGAGAAAACATCAGTGCACACCAATACATAACAATAATTCCTAAAGGGTGTTAACTGTATGAAGTCGATTTGTATTACATGAAAAGGTCCGTCTGCAGGAGGGATATGGGATGGCTCTGTTAGTACTACCTTACCAAATGTTCTTCCTCATGCAAGTAAGACAGGTCATTGCTTTCCTGCTTGCCTGAGAAGAGAACCCTGGTACACGCCAGTAAGCTCTTACCAATTTGCACATACCTTCCTTACCCTAGGTGAGTCAGACCATATGCCGCCTCAGCTAGGCTTGGGAGGTACGTCCTGGGGGCCACTGGCTTACCTTGTCCATCTCTCCAGAGTCCTGGGGACTCCTAACCACACCCCTCCTGTAGGGAACACAAATTTGTATTTTTAATTTAACTGTTGTGTGTTTGCAATGTAGAGTACCATGAGCATAACTCAAAAAAAAAACATCTCTAGAGGAGAGAAAGAAGAAGAAAATATCAGGTCTGCGTTTACCAACGGGCTGTCACTTATGTCTGGTCTCGTAGTAAAGGTCTGAATCAGATATTCCATACCATCATGCATATCAGTGTCTATACAAAATTTCCCTTCACCAGTATTCTCATCCTCCGCCCTGTTACGTTCACTATACTGGGTACTCCAGGAACTGGGCGGATGAGCCCCAAGTACAGGAACGTAATGCTGGAGTGGGAATTGAGTTCAGCAGCAACCCCTACAGAACCCTGACTCCGTTGTTCCACCTGCGTGGTCAGTCTACGCCTGCGAGACTATGTTTGCTTGGGCCCACGGCAGCCTCATTTGAAGGGCGGATTATGTCTGCCCAACTCCGATGCCCCCCGGTCTTAATTGGAGACAAGGCGTAAACTGAGACGGGGCGAGAACTCAAACAAAAGTATGTGCGGCTCAGCCGCCAAGACAAACAACAACAAAGGAAATGCTGTCCACACGCCGACACAATACTGTTGTGTACCGGCGGTGACAGCATACGCAGAACCCTCTGCAGAAAATACCAAAGGAAAATAACGGACAGATACGGCCAAGGCCGTAAGGGGCGGCAAAGCCGATACTCACAACACCGGTGCTAATACAGGCAGGTGAACGGGAACCCCGAGACCGCAGGCACAGGCTCACAGGAATGGAAAGCTGGAAGAATTCCAACAACAGGCCACAGGACACCAGGACTCAGGATTACAGGATCAAAGGTAGACTGTAACTCAGGATTCCAGGACAGGAAGCAGCTCACAAGAAGCTCCGGACTCTGACAGAGCTGAGTACACAGGATTCCAGTATCAGACAGGGCCTGGACACAGATGCAACACTGGACAAGACACCAATCAGGAACACACAGGCATCCCAACAGAACGTCTATCACCAGCTCAGAACTGCAGAGTTAGCTAGGTAATAAGGGAACACGCCCCAATCAGGATGGCTGGAAGCCAGGCACAAGGTAATTGCACAAACACCTGCAGGTGAGAATTAACCCATAGAAAACAGGCTGCGAATCACACAGACTCACCACCGGCGGCCAACAAGAGTGTTCTAAACAGGTACAGGGGAAATCCTGGCATGTAAACAGAACTATAATACAAAATACATGAACAGAAAGTAACAGGAATGAACCACTGCTTGTGCTTCATAACACACCCTTTGTGCATGACAAGGCACACAGCAGTAATATTGGTGCCATCGTGCTGGTGAGATATACCGGGTTCGGGCAGCACTCTGAAAGACCGATAAGGCACGTGGTGTATGAACTGTAATCGGGTCCATGTATTGTACCACCCTGTGTGAACACAAAAGATGAAGAGGAAACTGTGGAGAAACAGAATAGAGGTTGGTGACAGATAAGTTTGTAGAGGTGGCTAGGATTTTTATTAAAATGACAACTGGATTGGGCACTACGGGGAATTGATTAACTAATTGGTCTACCCCCCCTTAAAGCTTGTGCATGCTGTGTCACTACTGAGACTACCTCAGCCATCAATCCAGTGTCTTGTCCATCCTAAGTTCAAAGGGAGCCCGGTATCTGTGAGATAATTTCCTCTACCTGTGATGGACATGAATCTAGAACAGTGGTATGCAACATTAGTCTTTGAGGGTATCTAACATACCTTGTACTTCCTGAGCGGGAGTACAATATATGTATTTCAGATTTAACAAAATCTCTGTTGATTAAGTTAGTCAGGGGCCACTGCTGCTAGGAAAAAAAGGAAAGGGTCTAGCATCATAGAGGCCCAATCGTAACTTCAGCAAGTTTTGTCAAAGGGTAATGTTGCACTTCTCTCGTTTCTCCCATTTGCCGAATTAGTGTTTACCAGTGATCTTATCCAGATGGAGAATTTTCTAGTACTGCAAAAGAAAAAAAAATCAACAAGCTTTCAGGTCATGTGAAGTATTCATTCAATCCTTCTCATCCCGTATTAAGGGTCTGTACATGGTCCAACAAACATTTCCGAGCTCATCTTGACTAGGGGCATTACTAGGAATGAATATTTCTTATATGGTAACTAAAAGAAATACCCGGGGGTTACCCTATCTCTGTCCGCTTTCCTACTGGCAAATACTAATGTACGGACAGGATTTTCTCCATTTCTGATGTTACTTTCTTGATTTATATTTTATTTTTGGGTTTTTATTTTAAATCAAGTATTTTTATTGTTTTGCAAGAGAAAAAAAACAAGAAAGAAAAAAAAGCATAAAAGAACATTACAACAAAAAAATTCTAATAACATTAACAAAATCAAATTTGTGCTTTGCAAGTAGTTCCTCTACACATTAATTGCATTATGTGGGTATAGGACACAGTCACATCCACATCTCAGAACATATTAAAACAGACATAGAAGAATGAAAATAAGGATCAAGTATCGTGCTAGAATACATAAGAAAAGAATAAAGGGGGGTAAGCCAGGCCGTACCCGAAGCAGTACACCGCTGCCACCGACACACATACTCATTATTTAAGGCAGGGGGTCAATAGAGTATGGGGAGTTCCTCCAAAGAGCCCAAATCTTATCAAATTTCAATAGAGAATTACGTTTAGGGTACATAAATCGTTCATGGGAAAGGGTGGAGTTTACAAGGGCAACCCATTCAGCATAGAACAATATTCACATAAAGGCAGGAGTGAAGCGGGAGGCAGTCCCTCAAATCAAGACCAAATATACAAATACGCGGCATCAACAATGGGATCCGAATACCCGTATGGGCTACAGATGTTGTTACATCCTCCCAAAAGGCATACACCCGCGGGCATTGCCAGAGCAAGTGCCAGAACCCAGCAGCTGGAGCAGAGCATTTTGGTCATTCATCAGAGGTGGAGCCTCCAAATTTAAACAGACGAGAAGGAGTCCAGTAGACCCTATGTAAAATATAAAGCTGTATTTGCTGGAATCTAGCACTCGCCGAGGCCGCACGCGGGGAGGCCAATATATGA
Source organism: Pseudophryne corroboree (assembly GCF_028390025.1). Lineage (NCBI taxonomy): Eukaryota > Metazoa > Chordata > Amphibia > Anura > Myobatrachidae > Pseudophryne > Pseudophryne corroboree. Next base: position 185,371,517 of record NC_086445.1, read on the forward strand.
TTCCAATCCTCCTCACCAATTTCACCTAAATCATGCATCCATTTAGCCTTCAGGGTGAGCAGCCCATCCGATCTAGAGGAGGAGAGAAGTGAGGAGTACGAAGCAGAAACCCTTCCACGAGAAGGCAGAGTACGAATTAATTTATGAACAGGGGATTCAGAAAGTTGTGGAGCAGAGCCCCGCCACTGTGCCGTCAGAGCATGCCTGAGCTGTAGATAACGAAAAAAACACTGTCTAGGGATACCATATGTAGTGGACAGATACTCATAACTGTGGAGTACCCCATCCTGATAAAGTTGCCCCACTGCAGTCACCTCATATAAAGTCCAAATCGAACCACCCTCCATTTTAAAGAGTTCGGAGAAATTTATATTATTCCAAAGTGGAGAGCAGGGGTCCACCGTGGGATCTCCCAGCAGCTTCTCAGCCGCCAGTCATACCCTATGAGCCTGTTGCAACAATGGGGGGAGAGAGGTCAGCGGAGTATTAGCTAATAAAAACTGCAACGGAGAAAAGGAGTGGCCAGCCCTGTCTAAAAGAGCCACTGGAAGGCTCCCATAATACCCAGGAGTAACCCATTCATAAAGTTGTACAAGTTGGGCAGCCAAATAATATAACCGTATATCCGGTAAGGCCAAACCACCCTCAGCTCTTGGTCTACTAAGTGTTTTACATGCAATACGTGCCCGCTTAGCACCCCAGATAAAGGAAGTAATATATCGGGAAATCAACGAAAATTGTGAGGCAGTGATATAAACCGGTGAATTCTGTAGTACATAAAGAAATTTGGGTTGAATAACCATTTTGATAATATTTACACGGCCCGTCACAGTTAAAGGGAGTTTCTGCCAGATGCGTGCCTTCATACGTAGATTATCAATTTGAGGGGTCAAATTCAGGGTAACAAAATCCTTAGGGCAATGAGAGATTTGAATACCAAGGTATTTAAATTGAGTGCACCATTAGAGGGGAAGGTCATAAGAAGGTGGAGGTAAAGTAGAGGGACTTAACGGGAACACCACAGATTTGCTCCAGTTAATACAAAAACCCGGGAAAAAAAAAAAAATTCCTGTAGCAATTCCAAAAGGGCAGGCAATGAGGGGGATACATCTTTTAAAAATAGGATTATGTCGTCTGCATAAAACCCAATTTTTTCCTCCTGGCCCGCAACCCAGAGCCCCGCTATATCCGCTGCAGCTCTAACTGCGCAGGCCAAGGGTTCCACAGCAAGAGCAAAAAGCAGGGGGGACAGAGGACACCCCTGTCGAGTACCCCTCTGCAACAGAAAAGATTCAGTAGTAAAACCATTAGCCACTACTCTCGCAGCGGGACAGGAATATAAGAGTTTTACCCAGGACAAAAAGGTCGGGCCTACCCCAAATCTGGCAAGGGACTCCCAGAGATAAACCCATTCTACGGAATCAAAAGCACGGGCAGCATCGAGAGAAACCACAATCGCACCGTCCAAATCATCCCCCACCAACTGCATATACGTAAATAATCATCTGAGATTGATGGTGGTAGATCTGCCCGGCATAAAGCCAGTTTGATCACAATGTACTAGCTCCAGGACCACAGTATTAAGTCGGAGCGCTAACAGTTTGGCAAGAATTTTTATGTCAGTTGACAATAGGGAGATAGGACGGTACGAGTCTAAAAGAAGGGGATCTTTACCCGGTTTCGGTATTAGTACCACCAGTGCCTCCGCCATAGATGGGGGAAGAATGCCACCCTGTAACAACAACTCAAAAAGCAACAGAAGTTTAGGGGCAAAAAAATCCAAATGGGTTTTATACAGTTCGATAGGGAGACCATCAACCCCTGGGGCCTTGCTATTGGGAAAAGACATAATGGCAGTTTTAATCTCCTCTAACGTAAAGGGGGCATCCAAAAATTGTTGTGACTCAGGACTTAAGGAAGGAACCTCTATTTTATCAAAATAATTAGACAATGCTGAGTACGTATACTGCACCTTGGATCTATAAACATCTGAAAAGTGTGTGTAGAAACTAGAAGCTATAGAAGGGGTGTCAGTGCATACAACACCAGACACACCCCTGATGCTATGCACAGTGACGGGGGCAACTCCTGCCTTGCCAGGTAGGCCAAAAACCTTCCCGAACGATCTCCCTGAATATAAAAATCATGAGCTCGGAAAAGTAAACTCCTCTTGGATTTATCAAGGAGTAGGTCCGTCAACTGCTTATGGACAATCCGCCATTCCACCCGATCCGCGGCGAGGCCACTACGCAAATAGGTCTGTTCAAGCTCCGCACTCCTCCTCTCCAGTTCCCCCTCAAGCCATAGTAGTATATGTTATTCGAGTACGGCAACAGTAAGCCAACCGCACTCCAGCACAGTACCAGCCATCCCCCACACAAAAATAAAGTAACCATGATCCAGCACTTTCAGAACAAAGTAGCACAAGAAAAACACATAGGAAAATACAAAAAACATGGGTAAGAAAAATAACAAAACCCAACCGCCCCCTCCCCCGCATACCAACCCAAACATAGGTACACCTATTCCCAAACATTAGATTGACTCTAGAAGAGAATCAATAAACTCAAAATAAACTATCTGTGGGGCAACTAAACCCCATAGCCTTGAGGACATGAAGTCCCCAGCCTATCATCAAAAGAAACTTGCCCATGCCAAGCATTCACCAGCCCTGGCAAAAAGAAGACTTTCTCAGAAAAACGCAACATTCAAATAAGAAACACATATAGAAGTATAAAAGTCCCTCAGGGTGGAGCAGCAGGAGGTGGAGGTTGTAGATCAATCCAGGCAGATGCTTCTCTCGGATTATCGAAGAAATGTGTACGATTACCGGACACCAACCGAAGTCGTGCAGGATAGAGCATAGAGTATTGGAGCTGAAGGGCACGAAGCCGCTGCTTAACCTGAGTAAATTGCGAGCGAGCTTTCTGGACTTCAGCCGAAAAGTCCTGAAACATGGCCACCCTCTGTCCCCCATGCTCCAGCGGGCCTTTAATCCTAGCAAGTCGCAGAATAGTATCCCTGTCCTTAAAGTGAAGAATTTTGGCGATGAAGGTCCTAGGCTGTGCGCCCGGTGGGAGAGGACGAGTAGGAACTCGATGAGCCCTCTCTACAGCAAACTGCGGGGTGAACGAATCTTTTCCAAATGTCGACAGTAGCCAGGATTCCAGAAATTGTTCCGGTTGAGACCCCTCCGCCTTTTCAGGAAGGCCCACGAAGCGAACATTATTTCGCCTAAGGCGTCCTTCGATTTCCGTCAATTTAAGCTTGCAGGCAGACATCTCAGTTTCCAGGGAAGTGAGACGGGCAGGGATAGGTGCACAGGAGTCTTCCAGTGAGGAAATGCGGTTCTCTGTCTCCCCAACTCTGTCCCTGAGTTTCTGCATATCTTGACATAGAAGTGAAATATCTATGTGCACCTCTGCCACCCTATCAGCAAGCCTCTTCTCAGAATCAGTGATGGCTTGCAAAAGTTGGGACATGATAACCTCAGCAACCCCCGCCATAGTGGGAGAGGAGGGGGAGGAAGCAGGTGAAGAGAGCGAAGAAGATGCAGAGGGAACTGGGGTCCGTTCCATGTGGGTAAATTGCGCTAAGCAGGCCGCAGCGGAGGCACGGCGCCTGCAGACCATCAGACCCACAACTCAGGACTGAAAAATCAAGGGTGATGTTATAAATCCCAGGACAAGTAGAAAAGAGAGGCACAAGTGTAGCAGTGCCACCTCAGAGATACCGACTGCAGGGTAGAGATGAGCGGATTCGGTTTTACTCGGTTTTACTCGGTTCTCAAAACCGAATCTTATTGGCTCACGGATGTCACGTGTTTTGGATAGCCAATAAGATTCGGTTTTGAGAACCGAGTAAAACCGAGTAAAACCGAATCCGCTCATCTCTACTGCAGGGGGCAACTTGTGTTGTTATAGCAGGGTGACACGCAGTTCAGGAGCACAGAGGAACCTCCAATATCAGAGACAGGCAGCACTGTAACAGAGGGACAGAAAACTGACCTCCCAGCAGACTCCAGGAAATAGTGCAGTGTCAATTAGTTTATATCCCCACTACAGGGATTCTCAGACATCCAGCCCAGCGCTCCCAGGCAGTGCAGAGGCAGAGTCCCCACTTTCAGCAGCTCAGGAGCAGGAGAGATGCAGGTTGGAGGAATGCAGCCCCTGCTGCTAACCCCAAGATGGCGCCCGCCAGAGCCCCACAGCCCCACAGTCCCAGCCAGCGGATCAATATACTGCGGAGGTCCGCGATCAGGGCACATACAGCGGCGGGATCCCCCGCCCACCGGGCAGGCAGCAGTGGTGAGACGCAAATCCAGTCAGGAGCGGGCGGTGGAGCTCCGTCCGCCCGCGCCGCCAACCGCAAGATGGCACCCAGCCGCGACCCACGGCCAGCACAACCGCCACACGGATAGCAGGAGGGAGAAGCGCCAGGTCAGAGAGCAGGCACAGCGGCAGGGCTCCACGGGCCGTTCTCCGGGCAAGGGTGGGTGACCGAGACCGGCCAGGCAGCTCCAGAAGGGCACAGGGTCACTGCAGGTAATTCCAAAATGGCACCGGCCACATGCAGGTCGGGATCAGCACGGCACACTGAAGTGAAGCTTGCAGGGACACAAAACACAGGAGCACACTGAAATAAAGCCAACAACGGTCAGCAAGCGTTCAGGCAGCCAGGCAAGGCCAGGTGGGCATATACACACGGGCAGCAGGATGTTTTACAGGATCAATGAGGCTGGGGAGCTAGGAATACACGTCCTACTCCATACCCAGTCAGGCCACGCCCCCTCTTATTTTTGGGTTTTACTATATATGTACTCGAATGACTACATACTTACCAGTTCCACTGGTCTCAGCCACTTCCCCTGCAGGCTACTGCTCCTCTTTTACCGGTTGGATACTCCTCTGAGTGCATGAGAAACGGCTGAAACCAGTCAGGTCGCCTTCTCCTCCTAAATAAAACTTAGACATTCATTAGTACATATATAGGTTACATTCATATTTTTCATATTTTAATTTTTATTATTTTCTATAGTTCGTATGCTGGCCGTAACTGCTTCCACATCTACATATGGTGGTGTACTTGCTTTCTCTTTTTTCTACTTGTTTATTGTTGCTACAAGTTCAAACAGTTCTTATATTTCCGTTCTTGTCTTATATGACTTTGGTTAGACATACTACCTGCAATACCTCAGGATCAAACTCACCAACCCTAAGAAATGATGCCCTATCCCCCGCAGTCATACATACCCATTCATCGCAAAAAACCTCTGTGTGTGGACCATACTTCTCACACATTATCAACCTTGCTGACCCCTTGGGCCGCAACTCTCCAGCCTGAACCCTGGCTGCCGAACGCCCACCGCTTGTGCAATTGGATCCCATCGTGGACTTTTTGCCTTATACACAATCCCCAAATGCACAACACGAGTAGACAGTGAAAGTTAACCTAGCGCTTTCACTCACTCCATTTTCGCTGATCGTACCACGACTCACTCCAATAGTGAACACCGCGTACCCAGTGAGGACCCTATCAGCAACTGGTTTCTATTCACTGGAACTTTTATAGGGAGAGAAACAGACTATCGATCTCCCTTTCTAGTGAATGTCTCACCTTGGAAATTTCTTCCTGAGAGAGACACAGCGAAAAAACTTCCTTCTACTATACACAAATCACGTTTGCGTATGCTCTACACAATTTACGCAAAAGCACACAAACTGGTATCACGTCGCACCACGTATCGCATACACAAACGCGTGGTCCAATCGCACAGCGCATATATGCTTGTTATCTATCTGCCCCACGATCAGTGGAGTCGAATTCACAAGCTGCGCTCCTCAGCCGGAGCGTAACACTTAAACTTCAATTCACAATCTATACTCTGTCACGCTCCTATGCAAGTCTCCTCACGACTTGCGTACTTCTCTGTTTATTAACATAAGTTAGCCGTCCTTACGCCACTGAGCCTCTGCTAACTCAGTGTCTCCACGGGATCCCAAATTTTCGGGGTTCAATCCGCTCACTCTTACTTTCAGCTCACACAAATACACAGTGTTTTTCTGTACAGAAAAATATAATTTCCTTTGACTAATAGTTTCATCCCGGAGACAGTACAGTTTAAACAAAGTCTTACACTAATCTGCTTTTGAAATCAGATAGTTATGTGCTATAGTATTAAATGTAGTCTATCCCGCCTTAAATTGAACTGCTATTGTGCGGTTATAATTTGTGCTCGCAACTCTACGCAACCTTGCATAAACACACGACCGTGAGTGTCTCTACGCCACGTGCGCGACCCTGCGCCACATGCGTGCTTCTGTATGCTGTCCTCACGTACCGTACCACGTGTACAAACGTGCGTTCGCAATTCAATAAACCACACTATCTCGATAAATGTGAACAATAAAACTACTATTGCTCACTAACACAACACACAATTGTTCCTTACATTCGCCGGAAGTCACCCACAAAGATTATCCCCTTTTGAATGTACACCTAAGCGTTTAGGCTGGAGCTGCGTTTCATGTTTTTATAATTACTCCCTTAGCACACTAATTCAAATATATATATATATATATATATATATAGGTGTCCACACAGGTGGCGGGTGCACTCTCACAAATGTACTCAGATTCAATGGTTGATATCAGTTGTTCTTTATTGTAGCCTCATAGGTACGACGTTTCGACCCTTCCACAGGGTCTTTTTCAAGACAGGCAATATGACATCTTTATTTCAAGTTGTGCAAAATTTAAAACAATGCCTAAGGAGAATACAAAAGATGAAAAGAGACTTAGCCTCCCAGGCCCCTTATGTATGGCAGAAGAACCAATCCGAACTGGGCTTCAAATACCCTGTTCATATGGTGACTGTGATGTAAAATAGAATATATTTCCAAATGAACCACCTTAGACCAAGCTATAATAGCTCACCACAACAGTGTTCAAAAGTACCAAAGGAATACCACTGTTCCACCAGAGAGTGCCTTATTTCACACTTTCAAACACCAAAGGACACCACACACATATATTTCTCATAGATAGCAGGACAAAGCATCATCACTTACACATCCTCTTAAAAACAGGATCACACAGCGCGTGGCCTATCGATCACCACCATTGCTTGTGGTCCTATAATCATTACATAGGGATTATCTGTTAGACAACGGGATAACACACCCTCCATCATTTCACACCCAGTGACCAACTGACGTTACCTATAGCAACAGCTGTATGTATGTGAAGCATCCTAGGGTCATTTTTTCAATATAGCCGCTCAAACAGACCTACAAGGAGAGGGATATATTTTTTCAAAGCAAAACAAGTCTCACAATAGATATCAGCCAATCAAAGCAAATAACGCTTACCAGGTCAAGGAGTCAGCCATGTGTTCCCAGGATGCTTGCAGGTACTGTTCTAATTGCAGAGGTATTTATACCCCCTGTACCGGAAGTGCCCCCATACGCATGTTTCTAATAAACACCAATTAAGCCAGCTCTATGTATACAACATCTCCACCAGCTTAGAAATCCTCTGAGGGGATAACACATACCTACACAGACACTGTTCAATGCAGGCGAACTCAGTCAGAGCCTGCTTGTTTAATCGCGGTTTGCGTTCCACAATACCGGAAGCAAAACGCGATGCGTTCCACAGCACCGGAAGTAGACGCCGTGTATCACCAATACGGCGTATACTCTCCGGTCCTCCGAACCTGTTGCTCTGTAACCATGGGAGATGACACAGTGAACCCCCAGACGTATCTATCACCGACTCAACTGGGGACTGGCTAGACAATAGATATTGTATATCTTAACAGAATCCAGATTCTCCTATGCACAAACACAAAATGAAAAATAAATAAATGTCAAAAATAAACAAGTGTGTGGTTTATTTCTCACTGGGCTCAGTGGATCAGACTGTGGCACGGTACCAAAATATCATACCTCTCCTTTTAATCAATATTAATATTAATCATTTGAACTCATGCCATTAGGGACCTGGGAGGACGGGCCAAACTTACATTATACATAAAACAACACATAAACAATATTACATATAACACTTAATCTCTAAAGAAACACCCCATAGGGGTTATTTTCATTTAATCCACGTGGGGACACCGTATCCAAGTGACTGATCCAGAAGCACTCCCTCTGTTTCAGTCTCCTGGTCCGGTCTCCACCAGTAACACTCGGGGGCACCCAGTCTATGATTTTACATTTTAAACTGGCTACCTGGTGTCGAGCCTCAATAAAGTGTCGAGCCACCGGCTTATCAGACCTGCCGCAGTTTAATGCGACATGTATGGATGAGCGGTGGTTCGCCATTCGATCCCTAAAGGTATATATATATATATATAGCAAATAAATGTATCCGATTTCACACAGATCTATAATGACTGCAATAATCTATAATTTAAATGCTATGATTCAGATTGGATAGATATCTTGCAGAACATACACTGATATAAATACCCATAATTATAATAATATAATATATATACACCATTTACTGCACTCCTATGAGACCCTTCATATGTATTCATGGACACACTGAATGACTGTAGTTTCTCTCAGGGCCTCTATAATTTGCATATCAAAGATATTTGCCTTGCACTACTATAGTGGTTAAACAAGTTAATTAACATTTCAATGGCTATCCTACCCTAGCAAACAGGGTCAACAAGTCCTGGAAAGAGAAGAAGAAAAAAAGAAGAAAAACCTTTTTTTTTTTTCCTCTCACCAGGCCCAACTGAAACTATTTGTAAGTGACTATGGCATGGGTTAAATACATTCATTGGCAGCTTATAATTGGATTTGTACACATATGGTGTTTCCTTTGTGACAAAGGAAACTGATTGTTTTAACCAGACTGAAAGTCAGCTGTTTAGCTAAATTGGATAAAGTGACCATCCTAAAATGCCCACTGCTCCTCCCCCTTTCACATCCATGTGGCTTGAACAAGATGGTGGACAGGCCATGTGGCTAGCCCAAAATGGAGGACAGACCATGCAGCTCTTTTGTCACGAAGAAATCACACTCTATACAAGCACCAAAAGTTACTTTAGGCCTGGGTTTAAAAGTGTACGAATTTGTCTCAGCATGCTAACACATCTATATTATGTTCTTTAAATTTACTTAAGATAAACAATCCAATCTGAATAAAACACAATATGACTTATTTGAACTTTGTTTTGCAACAATAAAAATATGCTGTAGCATTTTAAATATTGTGAGAAACACACTGTCCCTTGAATTTCATATCAACTCCTTACTGATAACACAAAAAAAAAAACAGCACGTGATTCGGCAGCATCAAGATGCATCCATCTTTAGCTGGTAGACCACAGCCGCGTTTGTACAGTGCATCATTAATAACGTGATATCGCGGACGCAGCCCCCATCTGTTTAAATCAAATTATTTTCTAATAAATATTTAAAATGCCAGCTCTAATATATACTGCGGACGCCAGGCGCATTACCATGTGCTATAAAAGTGTGCTGTACGTCGCAAAACACTACATCCCATAAGAGAAAACAATACACCCACACATTGTCTGAGTTCCAAAGCTCATTGATGTATATATTTGTTATTAAAAGGATATGTATACAATATATCACATGTACAGTATATATAATAGGATTTTAATACCTACCGGTAAATCCTTTTCTCTTAGTCCGTAGAGGATGCTGGGAACTCCAAAAGGACCATGGGGTATAGACGGGATCCGCAGGAGACATGGGCACTTTAAGACTTTAAATGGGCGTGAACTGGCTCCTCCCTCTATGCCCCTCCTCCAGACCTCAGTTATAGGAACTGTGCCCAGAGGAGACGGACATTTCGAGGAAAAGGATTTTGTTAAACTAAGGGTGAGATACATACCAGCTCACACCACAACACACCGTACAACATGGCATTTCACTAAAACCAGTTAACAGCGTGAACCAACGAGATCAGCAACAGGCTGACCCTTACCAAAACACAACCGTTGTGTAACATAAGCAATAACTATATACAATTACTGCAGATAGAGTCCGCACTGGGACGGGCACCCAGCATCCTCTACGGACTAAGAGAAAAGGATTTACCGGTAGGTATTAAAATCCTATTTTCTCATACGTCCTAGAGGATGCTGGGGACTCCAAAAGGACCATGGGGTTTATACCAAAGCTCCAAACCGGGCGGGAGAGTGCGGATGACTCTGCAGCACAGATTGAGCAAACAGGAGGTCCACATCAGCCAGGGTATTAAACTTGTAGAACTTCGCAAAGCTGTTTGACCCCGACCAAGTAGCTGCTCGGCAAAGCTGTAAAGCCGAGACACCTCGGGCAGCCGCCCAAGACGAGCCCACCTTCCTAGTGGAATGGGCTTTCACCGATTTCGGTAACGGCAAACCAGCCGTAGAATGAGCCTACTGAATCGTATTACAGATCCAGTGTGCAAGAGTCTGCTTAGAAGCAGGGGCGCCAACCTTGTTGGCCGCATACAGGACAAACAGCGCCTCTGTCTTCCTAACCCGAGCCGTTCTGGCTACATAAATTTTCAAAGCTCTGACCACATCAAGAGACTTGGAATCAGCCAAGGCTTCAGTAGCCACAGGCACCACAATAGGTTGGTTCATGTGAAATGAAGAAACCACCTTCGGTAGAAATTGTTGACGAGTTCTCAACTCTGCTCTATCCTCATGGAAAATCAGATAGGGGCTTTTGTGAGACAAAGCCGCCAATTCGGACACCCGCCTTGCAGACGCTAAGGCCAATAGCATGACCACCTTCCAAGTGAGAAATTTCAACTCTACCTTTTGTAAAGGTTCAAACCAATGTGACGTAAGGAACTGTAACACCACATTAAGATCCCACGGTGCCACAGGGGGCACATACGGAGGTTGGATGTGTAGCACGCCTTTTACGAAAGTCTGCACTTCTGGTAGTGAGGCTAATTCCCTTTGAAAGAAAATAGATAAGGCCGACACCTGCACTTTAATGGAGCCTAACTTCTGGCCCGCATCCACACCTGCTTGCAAAAAGTGGAGAAAACGCCCCAGCTGAAATTCTTCTGTAGGAGCCTTCTTGGATTCACACCAAGACACATATTTTCTCCAAATACGGTGATAATGCTTCACCGTTACCTCTTTTCTAGCTTTAAGTAGAGTGGGAATACTCTTCCTAGCTAGGATTTGGCGTTCAACCGCCATGCCGTCAAACGCAACCGCGGTAAGTCCTGGAACACACACGGCCCTTCCTGTAACAGATCCTCTGAGAGGAAGAGGCCAGGGATCTCCTGTGAGTAATTCCTGAAGATCCGGATACCAGGCCCTCCGTGGCCAATCTGGAACGAGTATCGTCCGAACCCTTATTCTTCTTATGATCCTTAATACCTTTGGGATGAGTGGAAGCGGAGGGAACACATAGACCGACTGAAACACCCATGGTGTCACTAGTGCGTCCACTGCTATTGCTTAAGGGTCCTTCGACCTGGAACAATATGTCCGAAGCTTCTTGTTGAGGCGAGACGCCATCATGTCTATTTGAGGAAGTCCCCAACGACTTGTCACTTCTGCAAAGACCTCTTGATGAAGACCCCACTCTCCTGGATGGAGATCGTGTCTGCTGAGGAAGTCTGCTTCCCAGTTGTCCACTCCTGGAATGAAGACCGCTGACAGAGCGCTTGCATGTTTTTCCGCCCAGCAAAGAATCTTGGTGGCCTCCGCCATCGCCGCTCTGCTCTTCGTTCCGCCCTGGCGGTTTACGTGTGCCACGGCTGTGATGTTGTCCGACTGAATCAGGACGGGCAGGTCGCAAAGAAGATGTTCCGCCTGCCTCAGGCCGTTGTAGATGGCCCTTAACTCCAGCACGTTTATGTGCAGACAAGCTTCCTGGCTTGACCATTTTCCCTGGAAATTTTGTCCCTGTGTGACTGCTCCCCAACTTCGGAGACTCGCGTCCGTGGTCACCAGAATCCAATCTTGGATTCCGAACCTGCGACCCTCTAGAAGGTGAGAACTTTGGAGCCACCACAGGAGAGAAACCCTGGCCCTGGGGGACAGGCTTATCTTCCGGTGCATCTGCAGATGGGACCCGGACCACTTGTCCAGCAGGTCCCACTGAAACGTTCTTGCATGGAACCTGCCAAACAGAATGGCCTCGTAGGCCGACACCATTTTTCCCAGCACTAGAGTGCAGTGATGAATCGACACTCTTGGCGGTTTCAGAAGAATCTTGACCATGTTCTGGATTTCCTGAGCTTTTTCCAATGGGAGAACGATCCTCTGCAGGTCGGTGTCCAGAATCATGCCCAAAAGATAGCCGAGTTGTCGGAATCAACTGCGACTTTTGTCAATTTAGGAGCCAGCCATGCTGTTGCAGCACCTGCAGGGAGAGCGCAACGCTTTTCAGTAACTGCTCCTGTGATCTCTCCTTTATCTGGAGATCGTCCAAGTACGGGATAATTGTGACCCCTTGCTTGCGCAGGAGCACAATCATTTCCGCCATTACCTTGGTGAAAATCCTCGGGGCCATGGAAAGACCAAACGGCAACGTCTGAAATTGGTAGTGACAATCCTGAACAGCGAACCTCAGGTACGCCTGATGAGGAAGATATATGGGGACATGTAGGTACGCATCCTCAATGTCGACCGACACCATAAAATCCCCCCCTTCCAGACTGGAGATCACTGCTCGGAGAGATTCCATCTTGAATTTGAATTTTTTTAAATAAAGGTTGAGGGATTTTAAGTTCAGAATCGGCCTGACCGAGCCATCCGGCTTCGGGACCACAAACAGGGTTGAATAAAACCCGTCTCCCCATTGTGACGGTTGTACCGTGACAATGACTTGCTGTTGACACAGCTTTTGTATTGCAGCACATACTACCTCTCTCTCTGGAAGAGAAACTGGTAAGGCCGATTTGAAAAATCGGTGCGGAGGCACGTCTTGGAATTCCAGCTTGTATCCTTGGGTCACAATATCCCGCACCCAAGGATCTAGGTCCGAGCGAACCCAGACCTGACTGAACAGTTGAAGACGTGGCCCCACCGGTGCGGATTCCCGCAGCGGAGCCCCAGCGTCATGTGGTGGACTTGGTTGAAGCCGGTGAGGACTTCTGTTCCTGGGAGCTTGCCCCAGCCGGGTATCTTTTACCTCTTCCCTTACCTCTGGCCGCGAGGAAGGAAGAACCACGTCCTTTCCTGAACTTATGCGACCGAAAGGACTGCATCTGGCATTGAGGTGTTTTCTTTTGCTGTGGAGGGACAAAAGGCAAAAAGGAAGACTTACCCGCGGTAGCTGTGGAAACCAGGTCCGCGATGCCCTCACCAAACAAAACTTCACCTTTGTAGGGCAGAGCCTCCATAGCCTTCTTAGAGTCAGCATCACCATTCCATTGATGAGTCCACAACGCCCTCCTAGCCGAGATTGCCATGGCATTGGCCCTTGATCCCAAGAGGCCAATATCCCTCGCAGCCTCTCTTAGATAAACCGCTGCATCCCTGATGTGACCCAGGGTCAAAACTACGCTGTCCCTATCCAGGGTGTCTACGTCAGATAAGTTATCTGCCCACTTTTCAATAGCGCTACTCACCCATGCCGATGCCACGGCCGGCCTGAGTAGCGTACCGGTAGTAACATAAATAGATTTTAAGGTAGTTTTCTGTTTACGATCCGCAGGATCCTTAAAGGCTGCTGTGTCAGGGGACGGTAGCGCCACCTTCTTGGATAAACGCGTCAGGGCTTTGTCCACTGTGGGTGATGATTCCCACCGTAATCTATCCGGCGAGGGGAAAGGATACGCCATAGCAATTCTCCTGGGAATCTGCAGTCTCTTGTCAGGAGACTCCCAATCCCTTTCAAAAAGAGCGTTCAATTCATGAGAGGGAGGAAACATTACCTCAGGTTTCTTTCCCTTAAACATACAGACCCTTGTGTCAGGGACAGTGGAGTCTTCTGTGATATGCAACACATCTTTAATAGCCACAATCATGTACTGAATACTCTTAGCCACTTTAGGATGTAACTTGGCATCATTATAGTCGACACTGGAGTCGGAATCCGTGTCGGTATCCGTGTCTGCTACCTGGGTAAATGGACGTTTCTGAGACCCTGAGGGGGGCCTGAGACCGTGATAAAACATCACCCATGGATTTTCTCCAGGCTTGGTTCTGAGACTCAGAATTGTCTAACCTCTTATGCAATAAAGCCACACTTGCATTTAAAACATTCCACATATCGACCCAATCAGCAGTCGGCGGTGCCGACGGAGTCACTCCCATGTGTGTTGACATGTCTGAAATTGAATGCTTTTCCCAGGAGGAGGCTGGTGAGGGAGCTGAACAGAATGTTCAGCTCCCTCACCAGCCTCTTCCTGGGAAAAGCATTCAATTTCAGACATGTCAACACACATGTACTGACACCCCCCAAACACACTGGGCTATAGGGGACAGACCCACAGTAAGGTCCTTAAGAGAGACAGAAAGGGAGTTTGCCAGCTCACACCCAGCGCCCCACCGGTCTGAAGGAATTAGCCAATGCCCCAGACCTGTAAGCGCTTTTTATATAATAGTAATCAACACCAAATTGCCATGCCCCCCCCCTCGTTTTGTGCACCATGTTACTTGTGGTAGCAGTGAAGGGCCAGGAGCAGCATCTCTGCAGCTGTGCTGTGGAGAAAATGGCGCTGGTTTGAGCTGAGGAGGAAGCCCCGCCCCCTATATGGCGCGCTTCGGTCCCAAATTTTTTTATACTGGCGGGGGTCCCTATACATTGCCTAGGCAATGTATATATACATATAGCCAGGTTAAATATGAGGTTTTATTGCTGCCCAGGGCGCCCCCCCTGCGCCCTGCACCCATGTAGTGCCGCTTGTGTAGGGGAGCGTTGGCACGCAGCGCGACCGCTGCGCGGTTCCTCCGGAGGATCTGCAGTCTTCTGCCGCCTTTGAAGTCTTCTTTGCTTCTTTACTCACCCGGCTTCTCTCTTCAGGCTCTGTGAGGGGGACGGCGGCGCGGCTCTGGGAACGAACCGCTAGGCGCACCAAGTGATCAGACCCTCTGGAGCTAATGGTGTCCAGTAGCCTAAGAAGCAGAGCCTTTGAACTCACAGAAATAGGTCTGCTTCTTTCCCCTCAGTCCCACGAAGCAGGGAGCCTGTTGCCAGCAGTGCTCCCTGAAAATAATAAACCTAACAAAGTATTTTCTAGAGAAACTCTGTAGAGCTCCCCTAGTGTATAACCAGTCTCCTCTGGGCACAGTTCCTATAACTGAGGTCTGGAGGAGGGGCATAGAGGGAGGGGCCAGTTCACGCCCATTTAAAGTCCCATGTCTCCTGCGGATCCCGTCTATACCCCATGGTCCTTTTGGAGTCCCCAGCATCCTCTAGGATGTATGAGAAATATATATATATTTACATGGTTACAATTTACACAGTAAGCAGTTATTACAAACTAATTCATTACAGACATGGCCAGCAACACATCACCATATTTTGCTCAATGCACCCTCCGCTCCATATCACTCTCTCTCTCTCTCTCAGTAAAAACAAACAACCACTGGACAGATAGCATCTCGACCATCACTCGGGACAAACAGTAAACTCTTCTGTGTGGGATCAGCTATACACTGAGTCTGTTGGGGGTGTACAGATCTCTTGTTATTGGTCTAGGGGAGGGAACTTTCTCATTCATGATGAGTCATTGGTCAGTGTGAGGGCTTTTGTTCAAGGTTGCTGGCCTCTGGTTTCCTGTCCACACATGCTCCTTTAAAAATCCTTTTGTTCCAGTAAAAGTGACTTCATATTCCTACGTTTAATCATATCTACTCATGGCAATGTGCTACAACTTAATCACAGGCATCAAATTGACACACACATTCTCCCGGTCATCCTGACATCATGCATGACATGCCCATCTTGCTCCACTCCAACAATACACATACATGACGTTATATTCCATTATATAATTTGAAACCTTATGATGTCTGGTGCTTGATATGTTTAAATTTATGTGCTGTATGAAATATGTGTTGAATATATCTTTGTGGCATGTCTGTGTAAATGCGTATGTTACTATATATTGCTGTACTCGCTGTGCCTATTTGCAAGCATAGCGACTCATCTGTTTGGAGTTTGGATGTTCTCTCTATGTAATATTTTTGACTTCGACAGTCATCATAGTCCTGGATAACAGTTTGAAGTTTTGTTTTTTTGAAATTGATTAATTCTTTTTTATAAGTGTTAACTTGTAGCTCCAATTTATCCCAATGTGTTTTATATGTTGTATCCTCCAATAGATTCTTGTTGGTAATCGTATATGTGGTAATTAATGATTTATATCTGGTTAACTCCTTGTTTGCTCCCTCGATTGCTAATAGTATTAAATCACAGGTGCATTTATTTGCAGAACTCTCTATTGTGACGACCAATTGTTGGTACATTTTTTATGCAGAAGCATCTAGGGATTTCGCGACTCCTGTAGTAGTCCGAAAGGGCTGTACCGTGGAGTAAGTAATCTATCTCTTTTTTCCTCATTCTCAATAGATTATGGTACACCTTCTCAGTGGTGACATTAGCTTGTGATGTAAGAATATTCTCTTTAAATAAAATAGCTGCAGCTTGTGTCTCCGTGTAGCTGTAATGATCCCCAAGGGTTAAATCCTGGTCTGTACTTCTTTGTTCCATAGTGCTCTTTACGTAATGTAGTGGTAGTGTCTCATTATTGTAGTTTTCTTGAAAAAATATATGGGGGTACAATCTTTCATCCCAGTAATCAATGTTCCATAAATAAATCACGGATCGGTGCCTTTATTCATTAGGTCTAATTGCACAAATCAATTGTATAGCAATGTACAGTATTTTGGCACTCCTGCCGAATACTATACATTTATATATATATATATATATATATATATATATATATATATATATATATATATAACCAGGAAGAAGAGGCGGCACTCGGAGACTTAAAAGTGCAAATCAAAATTGTATTCCCACAAAAGAGAACTAACGTTTCGGGGTCACAATACCCCTTTGTCAAAGTGAACAAGTGACACTTTGACAAAGGGGTATTGTGACCCCGAAACGTTAGTTCTCTTTTGTGGGAATACAATTTTGATTTGCACTTTTAAGTCTCCGAGTGCCGCCTCTTCTTTCTGGTTGTGGACTCTTCTGGAGGGCACCGGAGCATATATACGGAGAATAGTGGGAGTGTCGGTCCGTTTGGAATATATATATATATATATATAATCATGGCAGATACGTTTTAAATATATGTTCTTGACCTACTTCAATCTTTAAAAAAAACAACTATTTCTGAGCAGTTTTTGGGAAAAATAATAGCCAGTTAAGTGGTCAAGAACTGTGTTCAGTTATTTGCTATACCAAGCAAGCTTCTCTATCTTCAGGGGGATGCAGTTACTATACCAGCTGTCGGGATTCCGGCATTCAGGAGACCAACACCAGAAACCTAACAGCCGGTGAAATGCCACCAGCTGGAATCCCGACAAACGCAGGTTATTCCCACACGGTTGGTAGGTCCACACCACCAACCAAGTGGGAATATAACCTATGGAAGCGAAGCGAGCCACCGGACCCGAAGCATGGTAAGTGCAGCGATTCCGCTAGGGTACTTGCTGCTGGGATTCCGACAGACGGGATGTCATCTGTATTCCTCTTCACGTCACAGAGCAATGGTGTATCTATAATGGGTGCACACGTGCCCCTGGGTCCAGGATGGACTCACGCTGTTGGCCTTCCTGCCGGGCGACCGTGTCTTGCTTCCGGCATCATCTTATGGAATATGGAGCTGGTGCCATATTTCTGTAGTTATTTCCAAAGACAATGCTGGAAATATGTGAAAGTGTCTCTGGCACATGTGCCACCACCAATTTTTTTGCAGGGGTGAGGGAGCCCCATAGACAACTGCACACAGGCCCCTGCACAAACCAACATTTCCCCCTATGGTGTTATCCTTATAAAAAGGTAAATAAATAATAATACAAAGCATGAAAGTGGGTCACAAAATGGAAACCACTGCTTCCAATTACCCACTGTAACTCACTTTAGGAAGTGTTGTACTACTTGTACTACCGAATGTGCTAAAAGCATTGAGATCAATATAGTAACAGAGAACACAACTGCATAAAACGCACTTGGGTGGGTATGTGGCTTTAGGGATGTGTCACGCTGGTGCTTTTCTCAGCAGCTTTGTAGCTGGAGCTCGCAGGAAAATCACTACAGAAAAAAATGTATGGTTTCTCACTGCTTTGAAATGTCAGATTAAAACAGGTTAATATGAATAAAAAAGGAATAACTTGAGCGATTTACTTGCTCCGTGTGTCATGCTCTCAGTGTTTTACATTGTCTTTAGCTGGATAGCGTTTTAACATATCCATTTTCATCATCTGCAAAAGTGCTGCTCACATTGAGCTCATGCTGAGAAGGGTGTAGGCTCAGTTGATTAACATAATATATGCAAATGTATAATGTCCATATCCATAAAAACAGTGTCCGTCACTGTTCATATTCAGATTCATTGCATGTGACACTTGCACCTCCTACGCTTGGCGAGATTAATAAGGGGAGCATAATACATCATTGCACAGGGGTACAGATACACCAGAGAGTAGCTGTATCACTTGCGGGTGCAGGTTAGTGCAGAAACACACTGATAAATATGATGAGACTTCCCAGCGCTACCTAGCGGTTCCTGAATGGATGGTTGTGGTTTGACACCTGAAGCTGGTTGTGCTTTCTTCATTGCTCATGCTTATATTATATGATATAGTTTGCATATTTTAGAATTATGTTTGCTAATTTCATTCTTACACTAGAATGAAGAATTTCAAATGAGTCTTATATGTCTTGATCCAGTTTTTCATTTAACTTTTTGAAATCCGATTGATGGTTTTGGGCTCCCTCTACTGGTCTCTAAGTATATCACAGCCAAATGTAAAACTACATAAAGAACAGCTACAGTATATGATTATTTAAGCAGCCTAATAGTTGATGCTCTTCCCTCTCAGCCAACATTTACACCAACCATTGACCTTAATTACAGTAAAGACATGGAGACATGTATGGAGTAAAAAAAAGGTCAACAATTTGAAAATGGTGGCAGAGAACAGAACCAGAAAAACTAGCCCTAGACATAACCAAATTCAAACCAATCAGTGGCAACCTCTGACTACTGCCCTCAGGCCATGGGAATTAGACCTTTTCCCTGGTAACCCTACCACAAGGCTGGTATTATGTGCTTCAATCACAACTTAAGCGAGGTGCCCACATAACTGTCAATTTCTCCACCAATAGCTGCTGAGTGCGGTGCTTTTTCTGACAATGCCAGGTCCACAGAACCACAGCCTGTCACTATCGTTATGACCCCTCACCACTTAGGTGATGTGCTAAGCACTTGCTAAAAATCCCCAGTCCTCTGTCTGCTAAGTGGACATAAAGGGCAATTCAGACTTGATCGTAGCAGCAAATTTGTTAGCAGTTGGGCAAAACCATGTGCACTGCGGTGGGTTTGGGGGGGGGGCAGATATAACATGTGCAGAGAGCGTTAGATTTGGGTGGGGTGTGTTAAACTGAAATCTAAATTGCAGTGTAAAAATAAAGCAGCAAGTATTTACTCTGCACAGAAACAAAATAACCCACCCAAATGTAATCTCTCTGTCACACCTGCAGTGCACATGGTTTTGCCCAACTGCTAGCAAATTTGCTGCTACGATCAGGTCTGAATTACCCCCAGAGACCAATGTGCGCATCACACAGCCACCATCCTCAACTACAAGCTTACACACTACTATGTAGACTTCCCTGCAAGCTTCATCTATTGCTGGCCTGCCTAATGGGTCACAACAGTTTTTCCTAAGTACTATAACTGACCAAACTGTCCTTGTTTCGGGCCATTATCCCTTGACTGCTACAATATATATTTTTTCTTAAATAAATGTATATATTTCCCCTTCCCCCAATCTACAACCCAAGTAATAACATTCACATCAAACAACCCAAATTTCCTAGCTGCACCCCAAATCTTAGATCTGAAACTCTCCCATCTCAATCCGCTTGTCTAACTGATGAGTTCTTAGCTGCCCAGTGAATTGCGAAACGTCCTACTGTCCAAACATTTTGGGGGAACCCCTTGCTGCCACCTGTAACAATATAGTACTTAAGATATTGATCTAATCATCAATCAAACACCATGTATTACCATTCGCCTTAATATTTAGCAAACAGCCTTTCCATAACTAAGCTGTTTTTGACCTAGAAATCTTACAAACAACATTATCCTTTCCCACGTCACCTTCCTAAACATTTTGGATTACGGTAGACTCTAAAGCCACAAATAGGGCCATAACAAATGTCTCTTGCATCTGTCAATCCATATTGCACAACTATTGGCATCCATTGCTCCAACATTGCTTCAGTTAAGTGCCTACTCCTATCTTCCTTGTTAGACTCACCTCTTCCACATTGCCTGCCCCTGACCGTCTTTATTCAGACTTTTGCAATACTGTAATACCTCTAGCGTTTCCTGACTTTCTTTTCAATTCTTTTCTTGTGTATATTTATTTATTAACAGTTTCTTATATAGCACAGCAAATTCCGTTGCGCTTTACAACTAGACACAAATAGAAGACAAAACTGGGTAAAAACAAACAGTCATAGAGGGAGGAGGGCCCTGCTCACAAGCTTACAATCTATGGGGAAAATAAGATTTTAAACCTACATCTAAATCTTTTTCTCCTAGTCCGTAGAGGATGCTGGGGACTCCGTAAGGACCATAGGGTATAGACGGGCTCCGCAGGAGACATGGGCACTATAAAGAACTTTAGATGGGTGTGCACTGGCTCCTCCCTCTATGCCCCTCCTCCAGACCTCAGTTAGAGAAACTGTGCCCAGAGGAGACGGACAGTACGAGGAAAGGATTTTTGTTAATCTAAGGGTAAGATTCATACCAGCCCACACCATCCACACCGTATAACCTGGAATATACGCAACCAGTTAACAGTATGAACAAAACAGCATCAGTCAATGACTGATCTTAACTGTAACATAACCCTTATGTAAGCAACAACTACATACAAGTCTTGCAGAAATATGTCCGCACTGGGACGGGCGCCCAGCATCCTCTACGGACTAGGAGAAAAAGATTTACTGGTAGGTTTAAAATCTTATTTTCTCTTACGTCCTAGAGGATGCTGGGGACTCTGTAAGGACCATGGGGATTATACCAAAGCTCCAGACCGGGCGGGAGAGTGCGGATGACTCTGCAGCACCGATTGAGCAAACATGAGGTCCTCCTCAGCCAAGGTATCAAACTTGTAGAATTTAGCAAAAGTGTTTGACCCCGACCAAGTCGCCGCTCGGCAAAGCTGTAATGCCGAGACGCCTCGGGCAGCCGCCCAAGAAGAGCCCACCTTCCTAGTGGAATGGGCCTTTACCGAATTTGGTAACGGCAATCCAGCCATAGAATGAGCCTGCTGAATTGTGTTACAGATCCAGCGAGCAATAGTCTGCTTAGAAGCAGGAGCGCCAACCTGGTTGGCTGCATACAGGATAAACAGTGCCTCTGTTTTCCTAAACCGAGCCGTCCTGGCTACATAAATTTTTAAGGCCCTGACTACATCAAGGGACTTGGAATCCTCCAAGACCCCCCGTAGCCACCGGTACCACAATAGGTTGGTTCATATGAAACGATGAAACCACTTTAGGCAAAAATTGAGGACGAGTCCTTAATTCCGCTCTATACACATGGAAAATCAGATAGGGGCTTTTGTGAGACAAGGCCGCCAATTCGGACACCCGCCTTGCAGATGCCAAGGCCAACAACATGACCACCTTCCAAGTGAGAAATTTTTATTCAACCGTTTGAAGAAGTTCAAATAAGTGAGATTTTAGGAACTGTAACACCACGTTAAGGTCCCACGGTGCCACTGGAGGCACAAAAGGAGGCTGTATGTGCAGCACTCCCTTTACAAAAGTCTGGACTTCTGGGAGAGAAGCCAATTCCTTCTGAAAAAAAATTGATAAGGCCGAAATCTGTACCTTAATGGAGCCTAATTTTAGGCCCATATCCACTCCTGTTTGTAGAAAGTGGAGAAAACGGCCCAGATGGAATTCCTCAGTAGGAGCATTCTTGGTTTCACACCAAGATACATACTTTCTCCAGATACGGTGATAATGTTTCACCGTCACCTCCTTCCTAGCCTTTATCAGAGATAAATTCTTCCAGAATACCTTTCCCAGCTAGGATTCGGTGTTCAACCGCCATGCCGTCAAATGTAACCGCGGTAAGTCTTGGAACACGCAGGGCCCCTGTTGTAACAGATCCTCTCTGAGAGGAAGAGGCCACGGATCTTTTGTGAGCATTTCCTGAAGATCCGAATACCAGGCCCTTCGAGGCCAATCTGGAACAATGAGTATTGTCCGCACGCTTTTTCTTCTAATGATTCTCAATATCTTTGAGATGAGTGGAAGAGAAGGGAACACATAGACCGACTGAAACACCCACGGTGTCACCAGGGCGTCTACTGCTACTGCCTGAGGGTCCCTTGACCTGGCACAATACCTCCGAAGCTTCTTGTTGAGGTGTGACGCCATCATGTCTATTTGAGGAAGTCCCCAATGACTTGTTATCTCTGCAAAAACTTCCTGATGAAGTCCCCACTCTCCGGGATGGAGATCGTGTGTGCTCAGGAAGTCTGGTTCACAGTTGTCCACTCCCGGAATGAAGACCGCTGCCAACCCGCTTACGTGATTTTGCGCCCAGCGAAGAATCCTGGTGGCTTCCGCCATTGCCGCTCTGCTCCTTGTCCCACCTTGGCGGTTTACATGAGCCACGGCTGTGACGTTGTCTGATTGAATCAGAACCGGTAGGTCGCGAAGAAGATTCTCAGCTTGACGTAGGCCGTTGTATATGGCCCTCAATTCCAGTACGTTGATGTGTAGACAAGCCTCCTGGCTTGACCATAGTCCCTGAAAGTTTTTTCCTTGTGTGACTGCTCCCCAACCTCGGAGGCTCGCGTCCGTGGTCACCAGAACACAGTCCTGAATGCCGAACCTGTGACCGTCTAGAAGGTGAGCACTCCGCAGCCACCACAGGAGAGACACCCTGGTCCTGGGGGACAGGCTTATTTTCTGATGAATTTGAAGATGGGGTCCGGACCACTTGTCCAGAAGGTCCCACTGAAACGTCCTTGCATGAAACCTGCCGAAGGGGATGGCCTTGTAGGTCGCCACCATTTTTCCCAGTACTCGAGTGCATTGATGGACTGACACTCTTTTCGGTGTTAACAGGTCTGTGACCATGTTCTGGAGTTCCTGGGCTTTTTCCATTGGGAGCAAAACCCTCTTTTGTTCAGTGTCCAGAATCATGCCTAAGAAATATAGCCGAGTTGTTGGAACCAACTGTGACTTTGGTAGATTCAGAATCCAGCCATGTTGCTGCAGTACCCTCAGGGAGAGCGCCACACTTTTCAGCAACAGATCTCTCGATCTCGCTTTTATCAGGAGATCGTCCAAGTACGGGATAATTGTGACTCCCTGCTGGCGCAGGAGCACCATCATTTCCGCCATTACCCTGGTGAAAATCCTCAGGGGCCGTGGAAAGCCCAAACGGCAACGTCCGAAACTGGTAATGACAGCGAATCTCAGGTAAGCCTGATGAGGGGGATATATGGGGACATGAAGGTACGCGTCCTTTATGTCCAGTGACACCATAAAATCCCCCCCCCCCCCCCGTTCCAGGCTGGAGATAACTGCCCAGAGCGATTCCATCTTGAATTTAAACTTTTTCAGGTACAGGTTTAGGGATTTTAAATTTAGAATGGGTCTGACCGAGCCATCCGGTTTCGGGACCACCAATAGGGTTGAATAGTACCCCTTCCCCTGTTGAACTAGGGGAACCTCGACAACCACTTGTTGTTGACACAGTTTTTGAATTGCAGCTAAAATGATCTCCCTTTCTGGGGAAGAAGCTGGTAAAGCCGATTTGAAAAACCGGCGAGGAGGCACTTCTTCGAATTCCAGCTTGTAAACTTGGGAAACAATTTCCAATGCCCAAGGATCCACGTCTGACTGAACCCAAACGTGGCTGAAGAGTCGAAGACGTGCCCCCACCGGTGCGGACTCCCTCAGTGGAGCCCCAGTGTCATGCGGTGGATTTAGTAGAAGCCGGGGGGGACTTCTGCTCCTGGGAACTAGCCGTAGCAGGCATTCTTTTCCCTCTACCCTTACCTCTGGCGAGGAAGGAAGAGCCCCGACCTCTTCTGGACTTATGCGACCGAAAGGACTGCATCTGATATTGCAGCGTTTTCTTTTGCTGTGGGGAAACATAAGGTAAAAAATTAGATTTACCCGCGGTAGCTGTGGAAACCAGGTCCGCAAGACCTTCCCCAAATAAATCCTCACCTTTGTAAGGTAAAACTTCTGTATGCTTCTTTGAGTCGGCATCACCCGTCCATTGGCGGGTCCACAGGGCTCGCCTCGCAGAAATCGCCATGGCATTGGCTCTTGAACCTAGCAGACCAACGTCTCTCTGAGCGTCTCTCATATATAAAACTGCGTCTTTAATGTGACCTAAGGTAAATAAAATGGTATCCCTATCCAGGGTATCAATATCAGCTGACAAGGTATCTGTCCAAGCTGCTACCGCGCTACAACCCCAAGCCGATGCTATTGCCGGTTTGAGCAAAGCACCCGTATGTGTATAAATTGATTTTAAAGTAGTTTCCTGTCTGCGATCAGCAGGATCCTTGAGGGCTGCCGTGTCTGGAGACGGTAGCGCCACCTTTTTGGACAAGCGCGTTAACGCCTTGTCCACCCTGGGTGAGGATTCCCACCGTAACCTGTCCTGCGCAGGGAAAGGATATGCCACAAGAATTCTTTTGGGAATCTGCAGTTTTTTGTCTGGAGTTTCCCAAGCCCTTTCAAATAACGCGTTCAGCTCATGAGATGGGGGAAAGGTTACCTCAGGTTTCTTTTCCTTAAACATGTGTACCCTCGTGTCAGGGACAGAGGGGTCATCTGTGATATGCAAAACATCTTTTATTGCAATAATCATATAATGAATACTTTTGGCCACCCTTGGGTGTAACCTCGCCTCATCGTAGTCGACACTGGAGTCAGAATCCGTGTCGGTATCAGTGTCTGCTATTTGGGATAGGGGACGTTTTTGAGACCCTGAAGGGCCCTGTGACACCGTCAAAGCCATTGATTGACTCCCTGTATTATCCCTAGACTCTGCTTTGTCTAGTCTCTTATGTAATAAAGCCACATTTGCATTTAAAACATTCCACATGTCCAACCAATCAGGTGTCGGCGTTGCCGACGGAGACACCACAATCATCTGCTCCACCTCAGATGAGCCATCCGCTTCAGACATGCCGACACACGCGTACCGACACCCCCACACACACAGGGATATATTTATATGGAGGCAGTTCCCCAATAAGGCCCTTTGGAGAGACAGAGAGAGAGTATGCCAGCACACACCCAGTGCCAACTGACACTGGAAACAAAATTCCCAGATAAACAGCGCTTTTATATAACTATATATATATATATACACTCACTGCGCCAATTACAAGTGCCCCCCCCATTCTTTTTTGCCCTCTGCCACCGTGTTCAGCAGGGGAGAGTCCGGGGAGCCAGCTTCTCTGCAGTGTGCTGTGGAGAAAATGGCGCTGGTTAGTGCTGGAGGATCAAGCTCCGCCCCCTCGTCGGCGGGCTTCGGTCCCGCTCAAATTTTCAATACTGGCGGGGGATTATATAAAATACTGCCTCCGCAGCCTATATATATATGTTAGCCAGTTCTAGAGGTTTATTATTGCTGCCCAGGGCGACCCCCCTGCGCCCTGCACCCATCAGTGCCCGCAGTGTGTGTTGTGTGTATTGTGTGTGGGAGCAATGGCGCGCAGCGTTACCTCAGAGAAGATCTGAAGTCTTCTGCCGCCTTTGAAGTCTTCTTTCTTCTTATACTCACCCGGCTTCTATCTTCCGGCTCCGTGAGGAGGACGGCGGCGTGGCTCCGGGACGAACGGCGAGGGTGAGACCTGCATTCCGACCCTCTGGAGCTAATGGTGTCCAGTAGCCTAAGAAGCAGAGCCTATCATTTAAGTAGGTCTGCTTCTCTCTCCTCAGTCCCACGATGCAGGGAGCCTGTTGCCAGCAGGGCTCCCTGAAAATAAAAAACCTGACAAAATAATTTTTCAGAGAAACTCAGCAGAGCTCCTTGTAATGCACCCAGTCTCCTCTGGGCACAGTATCAAACTGAGGTCTGGAGGAGGGGCATAGAGGGAGGAGCTAGTGCACACCCATCTAAAGTTCTTTATAGTGCCCATGTCTCCTGCAGAGCCCGTCTATACCCCATGGTCCTTACGGAGTCCCCAGCATCCTCTAGGACGTAAGAGAAATAGGCATTGATACACAAGGATAGGTGGGGATGCGGTCAACATCCCGCTGGACGGGATCCCGGCGGTCGAAATACCGATGCCGGAATCCCGACCGCCACAATACCGACATATTCTCCCTCCGTGGGTGTCCACGACACCCATAGAGGGAGAATATAATAGTGTGCCGAGCGTAGCGAGGCACCATGCCCGCAGCGTGGCGAGCGAAGCGAGCCCGCAAGGGGCTGCGTTCCGCTCGCCACCCCTGTCGGGATTGTGTGGTCGGGATTCCGGCGTTGGTATTTCGACTGCCGGGATCCCGTCCAGCGGGATTACGTACTGATCACGATAGGTGCTATCTATTGCATAGTTGTTCACCAGATTGTAAAGGTTCTTGGTGGGCTGCATGATATCACATCACAGCAGTGATGAACCATGTTCAGGGGAAAGGAGAGTGAAGAAAGAAAATATGTGGGAGATGTGTGGACTATACTGTGAGGCTATAATTGTATAGGAGAGCTATGAAGGTAATGTGAGCGGTTCTGGAATTTGATAAGCTTGTCTGAATAGGTGAGTTTTCAGGGAACGCTTGAAGGTTTGAAGACTAGAGGAGAGTCTTATTGTACGTGGTAGGGCATTCCACAGAGTGGGTGCAGCCCGAAGAAAATCCTGTAATCGTGCATGGGAGCAAGTAATGTGTGGATGAGAAACGTAGATCTTGTGAAGAGCGAAGGGGCCAGGTTGGGAGATATTTTGAGATAAGCAAAGAGATGTATGTTGGTGTAGTATGGTTAATAGCCTTGTGTGTAAGTAACAGTATTTTATATTGAATACGGTAGAATACAGGTAGCCAATGGAGGGACTGATATAGTGGATCTGCAGGCGATGAATGTCTAGCGTGGAATATCAGCCTCGCAGCTGCATTCAGAATGTATTGTAGTGGTGAGAGTCTCTTCTTAGTAAGACCAGTAAGAAGACTCTTGCAATAATCGATGCGGGAGATAATGAGAGCATGGATTAGAGTTTTAGCAGTACCTTGTGTAAGGTATGATCGTATTTTGGATATGTTTCTTAGATGCATGTAGCATGATTTTGAGACAAATTGAATGTGGGCAGCAAAAGACAGTTCACAATCAAGTATGACACCTAGGCAGCGAGTTTGTGGTGTAGGGTTGATTGTAGAGTTCTTAACCGTGATAGAAATATCAGGTTGGTAACTGCCATTGGCTGGTGGAAAATAAGAATTTACTTACCGATAATTCTATTTCTCGTAGTCCGTAGTGGATGCTGGGAACTCCGTAAGGACCATGGGGAATAGCGGCTCCGCAGGAGACTGGGCACAAAAGTAAAGCTTTAGGACTACCTGGTGTGCACTGGCTCCTCCCCCTATGACCCTCCTCCAAGCCTCAGTTAGGATACTGTGCCCGGACGAGCGTACACAATAAGGAAGGATTTTGAATCCCGGGTAAGACTCATACCAGCCACACCAATCACACCGTACAACTTGTGATCTGAACCCAGTTAACAGCATGATAACAGAGGAGCCTCTGGAAAGATGGCTCACAGCAACAATAACCCGATTTAGTTAACAATAACTATGTACAAGTATTGCAGACAATCCGCACTTGGGATGGGCGCCCAGCATCCACTACGGACTACGAGAAATAGAATTATCGGTAAGTAAATTCTTATTTTCTCTGACGTCCTAGTGGATGCTGGGAACTCCATAAGGACCATGGGGATTATACCAAAGCTCCCAAACGGGCGGGAGAGTGCGGATGACTCTGCAGCACCGAATGAGAGAACTCCAGGTCCTCCTCAGCCAGGGTATCAAATTTGAAGAATTTAGCAAACGTGTTTGCCCCTGACCAAGTAGCTGCTCGGCAAAGTTGTAAAGCCGAGACCCCTCGGGCAGCCGCCCAAGATGAGCCCACCTTCCTTGTGGAATGGGCTTTTACAGATTTTGGCTGTGGCAGGCCTGCCACAGAATGTGCAAGCTGAATTGTATTACAAATCCAACGAGCAATAGTCTGCTTAGAAGCAGGAGCACCCAGCTTGTTGGGTGCATACCGGATAAACAGCGAGTCAGATTTTCTGACTCCAGCCGTCCTGGAAACATATATTTTCAGGGCCCTGACTACGTCCAACAACTTGGAGTCCTCCAAGTCCCTAGTAGCCGCAGGTACCACAATAGGTTGGTTCAGATGAAATGCTGAAACCACCTTAGGGAGAAAATGAGGATGAGTCCTCAATTCCGCCCTGTCTGAATGGAAGATCAGATAAGGGCTTTTACAGGATAAAGCCGCCAATTCTGACACGCGCCTGGCCGAGGCCAGGGCCAACAGCATGACCACTTTCCATGTGAGATATTTTTAACTCCACAGATTCAAGTGGTTCAAACCAATGTGACTTTAGGAACCCCAAAACTACATTGAGATCCCAAGGTGCCACTGGAGGCACAAAAGGAGGCTGTATATGCAGTACCCCTTTTACAACGTCTGAACTTCAGGAACTGAAGCTAGTTCTTTCTGGAAGAAAATTGACAGGGCCGAAATTTGAACCTTAATGGACCCCAATTTTAGGCCCATAGACACTCCTGTTTGCAGGAAATGCAGGAAACGACCTAGTTGAAATTCCTCCATTGGGGCCTTACTGGCCTCGCACCGCGCAACATATTTTCGCCAAATGCGGTGATAATGCTTTGCGGTTACATCCTTCCTGGCTTTGATCAGGGTAGGGATGACTTCATCCGGAATGCCTTTTTCCTTCAGGATCCGGCGTTCAACCGCCCTGCCGTCAAACGCAGCCACGGTAAGTCTTGGAATAGACAGGGTCCTTGCTGGAGCAGGTCCCTTCTTAGGGGTAGAGGCCATGGGTCCTCCGTGAGCATCTCTTGAAATTCCGGGTACCAAGTCCTTCTTGGCCAATCCGGAGCCACGAGTATAGTTCTTACTCCCCTCCGTCTTATAATTTTCAGTACTTTTGGTATGAGAGGAAGAGGAGGGAACACATACACTGACTGGTACACCCACGGTGTTACCAGATCGTCCACAGCTATTGCCTGAGGGTCCCTTGACCTTGCGCAATACCTGTCCAATTTTTTGTTTAGGCGGGACGCCATCATGTCCACCTTTGGTTTTTCCCAACGGTTTACAATCATGTGGAAGACTTCTGGGTGAAGTCCCCACTCTCCCGGGTGGAGGTCGTGCCTGCTGAGGAAGTCTGCTTCCCAGTTGTCCACTCCCGGAATGAACACTGCTGACAATGCTATCACATGATTTTCCGCCCAGCGAAAAATCCTTGCAGCTTCTGCCATTGCCCTCCTGCTTCTTGTGCCGCCCTGTCTGTTTACGTGGGCGACTGCCGTGATGTTGTCCGACTGGATCAGCACCGGCTGACCTTGAAGCAGAGGTCTTGCTTGGCTTAGGGCATTGTAAATGGCCCTTAGCTCCCTTTATGTGAAGTGATGTCTCCAGGCTTGACCACAAGCCCTGGAAATTTCTTCCCTCTGTGATTGCTCCCCAGCCTCGCAGGCTGGCATCCGTGGTCACCAGGACCCAGTCCTGAATGCCGAATCTGCGGCCCTCTAGAAGATGAGCACTCTGCAACCACCACAGGAGAGACACCCTTGTCTTTGGTGACAGGGTTATCCGCTGATGCATCTGAAGATGCGATCCGGACCATTTGTCCAGCAGGTCCCACTGGAAAGTTCTTGCGTGGAATCTGCCCAATGGAATTGCTTCGTAGGAAGCCACCATTTTTCCCAGGACCCTTGTGCTCTGATGCATTGACACTTGGCCTGGTTTTAGGAGGTTTCTGACTAGTTCGGATAACTCCCTGGCTTTCTCCTCCGGGAGAAACCCCTTTTTCTGGACTGTGTCCAGGATCATCCCTAGGAATAGAAGACGTGTCGTCGGGATCAGCTGCGATTTTGTAATAATGAGAATCCAACCGTGCTGCCGCAACACTACTTGAGATAGTGCTACCCCGACTACCAACTGTTCCCTGGATCTTGCCCTTATCAGGAGATCGTCCAAGTAAGGGATAACTAAAACTCCCTTCCTTCGAAGGAGTATCATCATTTCGGCCATTACTTTGGTAAAGACCCGGGGTGCCGTGGACAAACCAAACGGCAGCGTCTGCAACTGATAGTGACAGTTCTGTACCACAAACCTGAGGTACCCTTGGTGTGAAGGGTAAATTGGGACATGTAGGTAAGCATCCTTGATGTCCAGAGACACCATATAATCCCCTTCTTCCAGGTTTGCAATCACTGCTCTGAGTGACTCCATCTTGAATTTGAACCTCTGTATGTAAGTGTTCAAGGATTCTAGATTTTAAATAGGTCTCACCGAGCCGTCCGGCTTCGGTACCACAAACAGCGTGGAATAATACCCCTTTCCCTGTTGTAGGAGGGGTACCTTGATTATCACCTGCTGGGAATACAGCTTGTGAATGGCTTCCAATACCGCCTCCCTGTCGGAGGGAGACGTCGGTAAAGCAGACTTTAGGAAACGGCGAAGGGGAGACGTCTCGAATTCCAATTTGTACCCCTGAGATACCACCTGAAGGATCCAGGGGTCCACCTGTGAGTGAGCCCACTGCACGCTGAAATTTTTGAGACGGGCCCCACCGTGCCTGAGTCCGCTTGTAAAGCCCCAGCGTCATGCTGAGGACTTGGCAGAAACGGGAGAGGGCTTCTGTTCCTGGGAACTGGCTGTTTGCTGCAGCCTTTTTCCTCTCCCTCTGCCACGGGGCAGAAATAAGGAGCCTTTTGCCCGCTTGCCCTTATGGGGGCGAAATGACTTATGTTGAGAGGCTACCTGGGGTAAAAATGTGGATTTCCCAGCCGTTGCCGTGGCCACCAGGTCTGTTAGACCTACCCCAAATAACTCCTCCCTTTTATAAGGCGATACTTCCATATGCCTTTTGGAATCAGCATCACCTGACCACTGTCTTGTCCATAACCCTCTTCTGGCAGAAATGGACAGCGCACTTACTCTTGATGCCAGTCGGCAAATATCCCTCTGTGCATCACGCATATATAGAAATGCATCTTTTAAATGCTCTATAGTCAGTAATATACTGTCCCTATCTAGATTATCAATATTGTCAGTCAGGGAATCCGACCAAGCCACCCCAGCACTGCACAATCAGGCTGAGGCGATTGCTGGTCGCAGTATCACACCCGTGTGAGTGTATATACATTTTAGGATATTTTCCTGCTTACTGTCAGCAGGTTCCTTAAAGGCGGCCGTATCCGGGGACGGTAGTGCCACCTGTTTAGACAAGCGTGTGAGCGCTTTATCCACCCTAAGGGGTGTTTCCCAACGTGCCCTATCCTCTGGCGGGAAGGGGTATGATGCTAATAACTTTTTTATCGGGGGAAACCCGCGCATGATCACACACTTCATTTAATTCCTCAGATGCAGGAAAAACTACAGGCAGTTTTTTCTCACCCAACCTAATACCCTTTTTAGTGGTACTGGTATTATCAGAAATATGTAAAACATTTTCCATAGCCTCAATCATGTAACGTGTGGCCCTACTGGAAGTCACATTCGTCTCTTAATCGTCGACACTGGAGTCAGTATCCGTGTCGGCGTCTGTATCTGCCATCTGAGGTAACGGGCGTTTTAGAGCCCCTGATGGCTTTTGAGACACCTGGACAGGCACAGGCTGAGTAGCCGGCTGTCTCATGTCATCAATCTTTTGTAAAGAGCTGACACTGTCACGTAATTCCTTCCATAAGCTCAGCCACTCAGGTGTCGACTCCCTAGGGGGTGACATCTCCATTACAGGCAATTGCTCCGCCTCCACACCATTTTCCTCCTCATACATGTCGACACAATCGTACCGACACACAGCACACACACAGGGAATGCTCTGATAGAGGACAGGACCCCACTAGCCCTTTGGGGAGACAGAGGGAGAGTATGCCAGCACACACCAGAGCGCTATATATATATACAGGGATAACCTTATAGAAGTGTTTTTCCCCTTATAGCTGCTGTTTTATTAATACTGCGCCTAATTAGTGCCCCCCCTCTCTTTTTTAACCCCTTTCTGTAGTGTAGTAACTGCAGGGGAGAGCCAGGGAGCTTCCCTCCAACGGAGCTGTGAGAGAAAATGGCGCCAGTGTGCTGAGGAGATAGGCTCCGCCCCTTTTTCGCGGACTTTTCTCCTGCATTTTTATGGATTCTGGCAGGGGTTAAAATACATCCATATAGCCCTGGGGGTTATATGTGATGTATGTTTGCCAGCCAAGGTGGTTTTATTGCTGCTCAGGGCGCCCCCCCCAGCGCCCTGCACCCTCAGTGACTGCTGTGTGAGGTGTGTATGAGGAGCAATGGCGCACAGCTGCAGTGCTGTGCGCTACCTTGGTGAAGACTGATGTCTTCTGCCGCCGATTTTCCGGACCTCTTCTTGCTTCTGGCTCTGTAAGGGGGCCAGCGGCGCGGCTCTGGGACCGAGCTCCGAGGCTGGGCCTGTGTTCGGTCCCTCTGGAGCTAATGGTGTCCAGTAGCCTAAGAAGCCCAAGCTGGCTGCAAGCAGGCAGGTTCGCTTCTTCTCCCCTTAGTCCCTCGATGCAGTGAGCCTGTTGCCAGCAGGTCTCACTGAAAATAAAAAACCTAAAACTAAACTTTCACTAAGAAGCTCAGGAGAGCCCCTAGTGTGCACCCTTCTCGGCCGGGCACAAAAATCTAACTGAGGCTTGGAGGAGGGTCATAGGGGGAGGAGCCAGTGCACACCAGGTAGTCCTAAAGCTTTACTTTTGTGCCCAGTCTCCTGCGGAGCTGCTATTCCCCATGGTCCTTACGGAGTTCCCAGCATCCACTAGGACGTCAGAGAAATATAATTAACTCTGTATTGGAAATATTAAGTTTGAGGTGGCAAGATGACATCCAAGATGAAACGGCAGAGAGGCATTAAGTGACCCGGCCCAATACAGATAGAGACAAATCAGGGGTGGATAGGTAGATTTGAGTATCATCTGTGTACAGATGATACTGAAATCCAAGAGAGCTGATTAGTGTACCAAGAGATGAGGTATAGATTGAGAAAAGCAGAGGACCTAAGACTGAGCCCTGCGATACTCCAGCTGAGAAAGGTAGCGAAGAGGAGGTGGATTCAGAGAAACGGACACTGAACGAGCGATTAGATAGGTAGGATAGGAACCAAGAGAGGGCCGTGTCCTGAAGACCTAGGGATTGCATTGTTTGTATAAGAAGAGAGTGGTCAACAGTGTAAAACGCAGCAGAGAGATCTAGAAGAATAAGTAGTGAGTAATGGCCTTTAGACTTCGCAGTGACCAGACCATTCACTACTTTAGTCAGTGCTGTCTCTGTGGAGTGTTGGGAGCGAAAGCCTGAATTTTTTTTTTTTTTCAGAATGGGAGTAATCACTGCATGCTTGAACAGTGAAGGAAAGATACCAGTAGAGAGAGAGAGAGATTACAGATGTTAGTTAAGGTTGGGATGAGCACAGGAGACAGAGCTTTACTTATTTGTGAGGGTATAGGATCAAGAGGAGAGGTAGTAGAGTAGCAGGATGAGAAGAGTGTTGATACTTCATATTCATTTGTGGGATCAAATGAAGAGAAAGTGCCAGAGGGTTCAGGTAAGGAATTGAGTAGGTCACTGGTTGAGGAAGAGCATACCATTTCAGCTTGGATGTTCTCAATCTTGTCCTTGAAGTAGGAAGCAAGATCTTGCGCCTTGATAGTGGCTGGCGGGTTGGGTGAATGAGGGTTAAGAAGTGATTTAAATGTATTAAAAAGCCGTTTGGGGTTAGAGGCTTGAGCAGAGATGAGAATTTGGAAATATGTTTGTTTGGCAGTGTCCAGAGCACTACAATAAGAGTGGTAGACAGTCTTATATGTGTTGAAGTCACTTGGAATACGAGATTTACGCCACTGGCATTCAACTTTGCGTGACAGTTTTTGTAGGTGTCTTGTTACTTTAGAGTGCCACGGTTGACATCTAGGCCTATGTGGAGTGTGATGGGTAGCTGGAGCCACTTCATCAAGGGCTATCTCTAGAGTCTGGTTCAGGTGTGATACAGCCATCTCAGGATAAGGGAATGCAGAAATAGGTAAAAGCAGTTGCTGCAGTGAGGTGGAAAGTTCTTGAAGATTAATTGCATTAATATTTCTGCGGGTTTGAGGAGGATTGGAGGATGTCAGTGGCACTGAGTTTTAAGTATTAGTGGAGAGCATGCAGGCGATAAGGTTGTTGTCACAACTGAGGGCCTGAGCTGACGGGAGGCAGCCTCAGTTGTAGGGGCTGAGATGTACCGGAACCTGGGAGGTTGTATCAGACCCCTGGACATGTAAGTAACATGAATAATAACTGCCCGAAGGCGTGACCACGACAACTTGGATAAAAGTCAATGATGTTTATTATGACAACTCCGCAACACAGCAGCAGTAAAAGAAAACGTAAAAGTCAGCAAAGAATAAATACAGTTCCTGGGTACTACAGGATGGCAGGAGCCACAGGGCACTGGTAGTGTGAGATAGTTCTTATGATCTTCTAGATGGAAAGTCCTTACCAGGCCCGACTGTAGCAATGGAGATAACCCAGGATTGTGCCAGCTGGTGTTCCAGGAAAAGCTGGGTTGCTGAAGATAAAACAGCTGCTGTGAATACTGGCTGGAACCAGACTGTTGTTAGCACGGAGTGGATACTGGCTGGAACCAGTTAAATAATAAATGAACTTGGGAGCGATGAAATAATAATACCGGTGGAGAGTGGTAAAGTGTAGAAAGGACACCGGCCCTTTAAGGGAAGCTGTACTCTGCTGGAAGCTGAGCTGGAAGCAGGTAATGTTGTAGCTGGAAACAGATGAATCCACAATGGATTGGAGAGTCAGGCTACACCGCAGGTGGAATGCTGGTGCGGGTCTCTATGGTGGAAGTCTTGAGACAGGAGCTGGAACCTGGAAGACAATCACAGGAGAGAGACAAACAGGAACTAGGTTTGACAACCAAAGCACTGACGCCTTCCTTGCTCAGGCACAGTGTATTTATACCTGCAGCAAGGAAGGGATTGGCTAGGCAATTATGCAGATTATCAATACTGAGAACAGATTGGTGGAAATGATCAGCTGACAGAATCCAAGATGGCTGCGCCCATGCAGACACTTGGAGGGAAGTTTGGTTTGTAATCCATGTGGTAATGAAAACAGTAATGGCGGCGCCGGCCACCGGAGACAGGAGGCGCCAGGCTGACAGATGCACATCCAACCACGCGGACACAGCGGAGGCCGCGGCTGACGTAATCGCCACTCAGACACTCTGCATGCAGAAGAGCAGGGACGGCGGCGGAGGCCGCGGGAGACGCCATGCCAGGTGTAATATGGCGTTTACTGTGACAGCGTCCCAGAGTGACAGGAGAGGATACAGGAATGTACACATCAGGATAACAGATGGGATCCGGTCCTGGAGCGCTGAGCCAGCCTTAGGAGGCATCTGATGGGTAAGAAATGGCGTCCAGATACCCGGATCGTGACAGCACCCCCCCCCCCTTTAGGAGTGGCCCCAGGACACTTCTTTGGCTTTTGAGGAAACTTGGAATGGAATCTCCGGACCAAGGCAGGAGCATGGACATCAGAAGCATTGGTCCATGAACGTTCCTCAGGACCATAACCCTTCCAGTCAATAAGATATTGTAGTTGACCGTAACGGTGACGTGAGTCCAGGATCTTGGCCACTTCATACTCAACGCCTCGTTGAGTTTGGACTTTCGGAGTTGGAGGAAGTGAGGAATGAAACCGATTCAAGATCAGCGGTTTCAACAGGGAAACATGGAATGTCCTGGGTATTTTTAAGAAGGGAGGCAACTGGAGTCTGTAAGCAACAGGATTGATGACTTGTTCAATCTTGAAAGGACCGATATAGCGAGGTGCAAACTTCATACTGGGAACTCTTAACCTCAAATTCTTCGTGGATAACCATACCCGATCACCCACCTTGAGAGCAGGAACTGCTCGACGCTTCTTATCCGCAAACTTCTTGTACCTGAATGATGCCTTGAGCAGAGCTGATCGTACGCTCTTCCAGATATTGGCAAACTGATGCAAGGTGATATCCACTGCGGGAACAGAAGTTGCTGGAAGCGGTTGGAACTCAGGGACTTTAGGGTGGAATCCAAAGTTAGTGAAGAATGGTGTTGAAGCAGATGAAGAATGATACTGGTTGTTATGACAGAACTCGGCCCAGGGAAGTAATTGAACCCAGTCATCTTGAGAGGAGGACACATAGATGCGGAGGAAGGCCTCCAAGTCCTGATTCACCCTCTCCGTTTGACCATTGGTCTGAGGATGGTAAGCCGTGGAAAACTTTAGCTTGACTTGGAGGACTTGACATAAACTTCGCCAGAATTTGGCTGTGAATTGAACTCCTCGATCTGAGATAATTTCTTCAGGAAGACCGTGAAGTCGGAAGATCTCTTGTATGAATACTTGAGCCAACTTGGAAGCTGACGGAAGACCGGTGAGAGGAATGAAGTGTGCCATCTTGGTGAACCGGTCAACTACCACCCAGATGGTATTGAACTTGTTGCACATGGGTAAATCTGTAATAAAATCCATCGACAAATGGGTCCAAGGTCGACGGGGAACAGATAGTGGAACCAGTTGCCCCGCAGGCGACTGGCGGGATACCTTATGTTGAGCACACTTTGGGCAAGATGCAATAAACTCCAAGACGTCCTTTTTCAGAGTTGGCCACCAATAGGACCTAGAGATAAACTCCAGGGTTTTTTGGATACCTGTATGTCCGGCAAAACGGGAAGCATGGGCCCAATGCATGAGCTTCTTCCTTAGCATCGGTTTCACAAAACTTTTCCCTGATGGGGGCGTAGAGTCCATCCCTACCGTGGAGAATGCCAACGGATTTATAATAGGATGCTTGTCTGAAGACTCTGACTCATTTTCTTGCTCCCATGAGCGGGAAAGGGCATCGGCCTTGCGATTCTGAGAGCCCGGACAGAACTGGAGTTTAAAGTCGAACCTGGAAAAGAAAAGTGCCCATCTGGCCTGACGAGGGTTGAGACATTGTGCGCCTTTCAGATATAAAAGGTTCTTGTGGTCTGTAAGTATGGTGATTGAATGAGAAGCTCCCTCCAACAGATACCTCCACTCTTCTAGAGCGAGCTTGATGGCTAGCAACTCCTGGTCGCCAATGGCATAGTTGCGCTCAGCTGGGGAGAACTTCCGGGAGAAGAAACTGCAAGGGTGTAATTGGCCATCTTTAGCCCTCTGAGATAACACCGCTCCTACTCCAACGGAGGAGGCATCCACCTCTAAGATGAAAGGAGAGTCGATGTCAGGCTGTTTCAGAACAGGCGCAGAGATGAACCTTTGTTTTAAAAGATGAAATGCTTGCATGGCTTCTTCAGACCACTTGGACGGGTTAGCACCCTTCTTAGTGAAAGCAGTAATAGGCGCCACAATGGTGGAAAAGTCTCGTATAAACTTTCGGTAATAGTTGGCGAACCCTAAGAACCTCTGGACCCCTTTGAGGGTTAAGGGTACCGGCCAATTTTGGATTGCTTGTAGTTTCTCAGGATCCATCTCTAGTCCGGAACCGGACACAATGTACCCTAGAAACGGAATGGACTTGACTTCAAAGACGCATTTTTCTAATTTGCAATAGAGATGATTGACACGGAGACGGGACAGAACCTCTTTAACCCAAAAACGATGTTCCTCTAAATCGTTGGCAAAAATGAGGATATCGTCTAGATAGACCACGACATGACGGTATAGAATGTCTCTGAACATCTCATTGACAAAATGCTGGAAGACAGCTGGAGCATTGCTCAATCCGAAGGGCATGACGAGGTGCTCATAATGTCCGTCACGGGTGTTAAAGGCAGTCTTCCACTCGTCACCCTCACGGATCCGGATGAGATTGTATGCACCTCTCAAGTCCAGCTTTGTAAAGATGGTAGCTCCGCTAACTCTGTCAAAGAGCTCAGTAATCAGGGGTAAAGGATAACGGTTCTTGATGGTAATGTCGTTCAAACCTCTGTAGTCGATGCACGGCCGCAGACCACCATCTTTCTTTTTTACAAAAAAGAAGCCTGCGCCGGCTGGAGAAGAAGAAGGTCGAATGAACCCCTTTGCTAGGTTCTCTTTAATATATTCCTCCATAGAATGCGTCTCAGGCAGAGACAACGGATAAGTTCGGCCTCGAGGTGGAACCTTCCCTGGAACGAGATCAATCGGACAGTCCCATTCTCTATGAGGAGGAAGGATATCAGCAGAAGCTTTACTGAACACATCCGTGAAATCTTGATATGGAGGAGGTGGAACATCAGACGACCTGGGGGAGGAAGAACAGACAGGCAATACTTTAAACAAACATGTCTCAGCACAGGAGGAACCCCATGCCAGGATTTGCGTAGTCGTCCAATCAATTGTAGGATTGTGAAGACGGAGCCATGGAAGGCCCAGGACCACAGGATGTGTGGCTCTTGGAATCACTAAAAAAGAAATAAGTTCGGAATGAAGAACTCCCACTCTCAGACGAACTGGTAGAGTCCTTAAAGAAATAACTGCATCAAAAATTTTGCTGCCATCCACGGCAGTTAAAGAAATGGACGAAGGAAGTCTCTCGGTGGGTAGGGACCACCGTTTAACATAGGCTTCGGTAATAAAGTTCCCAGCTGCTCCGGAATCAAGGAGGGCAATGACGTTCCGATAACGTTGAGCAACTTGAAGCGAGACTGGGAGATAACAATCTTGAGGAGATGGAGAGGAGATCATTACTCCTAGCCGGCCCTCTCCTTGGCGAGCTAGGATTTGGAGTTTCCCGGACGTTTGGGACAGGCATTAATGGTGTGAGACGGAGCTGCACAATAGAGACAGAGAGACTCGGAGAGACGTCTTCGGCGCTCAGCAGGAGTTAAACGGGAACGGCCAAGTTGCATGGGCTCATCTTTAGATGGTGACAGTTGACGAGGAGGAGGAGCAGAAGATTTTGGAGCAGATGATCTTCCACGCTCAGTTGCTCTCTCTCTGAAACGTAAATCAACTTTCGTGCAGAGTGAGATTAGCTCATCTAACTTAGAAGGTAAGTCTCTGGTAGCTAACTCATCTTTAATACGCTCAGATAAGCCATGCCAGAATGCAGCATACAGGGCCTCGTCGTTCCATGCCAGTTCGGATGCCAGGATCTGGAACTGTATCAGATATTGTCCTACAGTACGTGACCCCTGGCGTAAACGGAGAATCTCGGATGAAGCTGAGGTTACCCGGCCTGGCTCGTCGAAGATGCGCCTGAATGTTGACACGAAGGCAGTGTAGGAAGATAGCAGGGTGTCGGACCTCTCCCATAACGGTGATGCCCAATCAAGGGCTGAGCCACTGAGAAGAGAAATAATGTAGGCAATTTTTGTACGGTCACTGGGAAAATTGCCAGGTTGTAGCTCAAACTGAATCTCACACTGGTTGAGAAATCCCCTGCAGAATCTTGGAGATCCGTCAAATTTTGCTGGCGTTGGAAGATGAAGACGTGGAGCAGAAATGGGTAAGGTGGGTGGGTTTATAGCTGGAGTCACTGTGGTTGACGCACCAGACGCGCCTGATCCACGGAGAGTTGTCTGAATCCCATCCAGCCGAGTAGAGAGATCCTGGAGACAGCGGATGATGTGGCCCTGTGCAGCCTCCTGATGTTCTAGTCGGGCTGCCAGTTCTTGCATTGGCCTGGCCGCTTGATCCTGGTCTCCGGCTGGATTCATTAGGTCAGTGCTTACTGTCACAACTGAGGGCCTGAGCTGACGGGAGGCAGCCTCAGTTGTAGGGGCTGAGATGTACCGGAACCTGGGAGGTTGTATCAGACCCCTGGACATGTAAGTAACATGAATAATAACTGCCCGAAGGCGTGACCACGACAACTTGGATAAAAGTCAATGATGTTTATTATGACAACTCCGCAACACAGCAGCAGTAAAAGAAAACGTAAAAGTCAGCAAAGAATAAATACAGTTCCTGGGTACTACAGGATGGCAAATGAAGAGAAAGTGCCAGAGGGTTCAGGTAAGGAATTGAGTAGGTCACTGGTTGAGGAAGAGCATACCATTTCAGCTTGGATGTTCTCAATCTTGTCCTTGAAGTAGGAAGCAAGATCTTGCGCCTTGATAGTGGCTGGCGGGTTGGGTGAATGAGGGTTAAGAAGTGATTTAAATGTATTAAAAAGCCGTTTGGGGTTAGAGGCTTGAGCAGAGATGAGAATTTGGAAATATGTTTGTTTGGCAGTGTCCAGAGCATTACAATAAGAGTGGTAGACAGTCTTATATGTGTTGAAGTCACTTGGAATACGAGATTTACGCCACTGGCATTCAACTTTGCGTGACAGTTTTTGTAGGTGTCTTGTTACTTTAGAGTGCCACGGTTGACATCTAGGCCTATGTGGAGTGTGATGGGTAGCTGGAGCCACTTCATCAAGGGCTATCTCTAGAGTCTGGTTCAGGTGTGATACAGCCATCTCAGGATAAGGGAATGCAGAAATAGGTAAAAGCAGTTGCTGCAGTGAGGTGGAAAGTTCTTGAAGATTAATTGCATTAATATTTCTGCGGGTTTGAGGAGGATTGGAGGATGTCAGTGGCACTGAGTTTTAAGTATTAGTGGAGAGCATGCAGGCGATAAGGTTGTTGTCACAACTGAGGGCCTGAGCTGACGGGAGGCAGCCTCAGTTGTAGGGGCTGAGATGTACCGGAACCTGGGAGGTTGTATCAGACCCCTGGACATGTAAGTAACATGAATAATAACTGCCCGAAGGCGTGACCACGACAACTTGGATAAAAGTCAATGATGTTTATTATGACAACTCCGCAACACAGCAGCAGTAAAAGAAAACGTAAAAGTCAGCAAAGAATAAATACAGTTCCTGGGTACTACAGGATGGCAGGAGCCACAGGGCACTGGTAGTGTGAGATAGTTCTTATGATCTTCTAGATGGAAAGTCCTTACCAGGCCCGACTGTAGCAATGGAGATAACCCAGGATTGTGCCAGCTGGTGTTCCAGGAAAAGCTGGGTTGCTGAAGATAAAACAGCTGCTGTGAATACTGGCTGGAACCAGACTGTTGTTAGCACGGAGTGGATACTGGCTGGAACCAGTTAAATAATAAATGAACTTGGGAGCGATGAAATAATAATACCGGTGGAGAGTGGTAAAGTGTAGAAAGGACACCGGCCCTTTAAGGGAAGCTGTACTCTGCTGGAAGCTGAGCTGGAAGCAGGTAATGTTGTAGCTGGAAACAGATGAATCCACAATGGATTGGAGAGTCAGGCTACACCGCAGGTGGAATGCTGGTGCGGGTCTCTATGGTGGAAGTCTTGAGACAGGAGCTGGAACCTGGAAGACAATCACAGGAGAGAGACAAACAGGAACTAGGTTTGACAACCAAAGCACTGACGCCTTCCTTGCTCAGGCACAGTGTATTTATACCTGCAGCAAGGAAGGGATTGGCTAGGCAATTATGCAGATTATCAATACTGAGAACAGATTGGTGGAAATGATCAGCTGACAGAATCCAAGATGGCTGCGCCCATGCAGACACTTGGAGGGAAGTTTGGTTTGTAATCCATGTGGTAATGAAAACAGTAATGGCGGCGCCGGCCACCGGAGACAGGAGGCGCCAGGCTGACAGATGCACATCCAACCACGCGGACACAGCGGAGGCCGCGGCTGACGTAATCGCCACTCAGACACTCTGCATGCAGAAGAGCAGGGACGGCGGCGGAGGCCGCGGGAGACGCCATGCCAGGTGTAATATGGCGTTTACTGTGACAGCGTCCCAGAGTGACAGGAGAGGATACAGGAATGTACACATCAGGATAACAGATGGGATCCGGTCCTGGAGCGCTGAGCCAGCCTTAGGAGGCATCTGATGGGTAAGAAATGGCGTCCAGATACCCGGATCGTGACAGTTGTGACCTGAGAGAGGGAAAGGAGTGTTAGTGAGTTCAGAAACGGAGCATAGTCTGGTAAATACTAGATCAAGGCAGTGGCCCTCCTGATGAGTAGAGGAGTCAGTCCATTGTGAGAGGCCGAGAGAGGAGGTCAGAGAGAGTAGATTGGAGGCATGAGCAGCAGATTTTGGACTTTCAGTAGCAATATTGAAATATCCCATGATAATGATGGAGACATCAGAGGATAAGAAGTGAGGGAGCCAGGCAGAAAAATCATCTAGATATTGTTTGGGATGCCCAGGGGGGCGATAGATAGCTGCAACACAGAGAGAAAAAGGAATGAAAATTCTGATAGAATGTACTTCAAATGATGTAAATGTGAGTGATGGAACCAATGGTGTATATTAGTTTTAAACTAATAGTTTAATAATGCTTGGGTACTGTTTATACAGTAGCTCCACCTGATTGAAAGACAACAATTTTATAAAATTTTCTTGTAGTGGAACAAAGACAACTTAAACAACCTTAAAATACATAGAAAAATAAAATGATTTATCTTGTTACATGCAAGAATAGCAGCATCCTCTGTACTACTTACACACTGGGATTGGACTCAGAAGGACTCTCTGTGTGTCTCTCTATCTCTAGACCCAAATGGTTTAGTTGCACAGGACTCAGACACCCAGGCAAGGAGGAGGAGAAGCTGGGATCCCTGTGTCACTTACAGCTCTCTCCAGCCTCCTATCTGTCCTCTGGTCAGAAAGCTCCGTCAGTAGCTCATGAAACATGATATTCCTGTGTCTCTGCCTGTACTGCTTACTGTCCTGCTTGCATTCTGGCTCTCACATTAAAAGGGAAAGCAAGCGATAACAGTGTGCTTTGGCCGGGGGGCCTGGGTTACAGTATGCCCTGCATCCCCCCCCTTACTTTGGCTATGGGGGAGTGGTAGGGGAGATGAGCCACCACCTTCTGCATTCTAAAGGTGGAAGTCCAGCACTTTCTGCAGTTGCACATGTATGGTTCTTACTAGAACAAAGAGACTGGCAGAAACAATTGAAGCCGCTGGGCAAGATCTTCTGTCTGCCTCTCAACCACCAGGCACATGTACAGTATGTAGTGTGCCTGGTGGTTGAGAGGACCTCGATTGTGCCTCTGTATTTGCTAGTGACCCTGTTGCTGCATTCCTATATTGTATCCTTAACCATACCTTCCCCCTCTGATACTACTTTACCTGCTACATAATAGCAGCTAACCGGCTTGTTGAGAGGAAAAATAAGATTTTACTCACCGGTAAATCTATTTCTCGTAGTCCGTAGTGGATGCTGGGACTCCGTAAGGACCATGGGGGGAATAGCGGCTCCGCAGGAGACTGGGCACAACTAAAGAAAGCTTTAGGACTACCTGGTGTGCACTGGCTCCTCCCACTATGACCCTCCTCCAGACCTCAGTTAGGATACTGTGCCCGGAAGAGCTGACACAATAAGGAAGGATTTTGAATCCCGGGTAAGACTCATACCAGCCACACCAATCACACCGTATAACTCGTGATACTATACCCAGTTAATAGAGATGAGCGGGTTCGGTTCCTCGGAATCCAAACCCGCCCGAACTTCATGTTTTTTTTCACGGGTCCGAGCGACTCGGATCTTCCCGCCTTGCTCGGTTAACCCGAGCGCGCCCGAACGTCATCATGACGCTGTCGGATTCTCGCGAGGCTCGGATTCTATCGCGAAACTCGGATTCTATATAAGGAGCCGCGCGTCGCCGCCATTTTCACACGTGCATTGAGATTCATAGGGAGAGGACGTGGCTGGCGTCCTCTCCATTTAGATTAGAAGAGAGAGAGTGAGATTGATTTTAAACAGAGACACTTGATTTACTGGAGCTTAGGAGTACTGTAGAGAGTGCAGAGTTTAGTAGTGACTGACCACAGTGACCACCAGACAGTGCAGTTTTATTTAATATAATCCGTTCTCTGCCTGAAAAAAACGATACACAGTGACTCAGTCACATACCATATCTGTGTGCACTGCTCAGCCCAGTGTGCTGCATCATCTATGTATATATCTGACTGTGCTCACACAGCTTATAATTTTGGGGGAGACTGGGGAGCAGTGCCAGTTATAGGTTATAGCAGGAGCCAGGAGTACATATTATTAAAATTAAACAGTGCACACTTTTGCTGCAGGAGTGCCACTGCCAGTGTGACTGACCAGTGACCTGACCACACTGACCACCAGTATAGTTAGTAGTATACTATATTGTGACTGCCTGAAAAAGTTAAACACTCGTCGTGTGACTTGTTGTGTGGTGTTTTTTTTTTTATTCTATAAAAAACTCATTCTGCTGACAGACAGTGTCCAGCAGGTCCGTCA
This sequence comes from Pseudophryne corroboree, assembly GCF_028390025.1. Lineage (NCBI taxonomy): Eukaryota > Metazoa > Chordata > Amphibia > Anura > Myobatrachidae > Pseudophryne > Pseudophryne corroboree. The sequence continues at coordinate 185,416,201 of NC_086445.1, forward strand.
TTATATAATATATACCTGTCCGGCTGCAGTAGTGATATATATATATTTTTTATATCATTATTTATCATCCAGTCGCATCAGACACAGTACGGTAGTTCACGGCTGTAGCTACCTCTGTGTCGGCACTCGGCAGTCCATCCATAATTGTATACCACCTACCCGTGGTTTTTTTTTCTTTCTTCTTTATACATACATACTACATCTCATTATCAACCAGTCTTTATTAGCAGCAGACACAGTACAGTAGTCCACGGCTGTAGCTACCTCTGTGTCGGCACTCGGCAGTCCGTCCATAATTGTATACCACCTACCCGTGGTTTTTTTTTCTTTCTTCTTTATACATACATACTACATCTCATTATCAACCAGTCTATATTAGCAGCAGACACAGTACAGTACGGTAGTCCACGGCTGTAGCTACCTCTGTGTCGGCACTCGGCAGTCCGTCCATAATTGTATACCACCTGCCCGTGGTTTTTTTTTCTTTCTTCTTTATACATACATACTACATCTCTTTATCAACCAGTCTATATTAGCAGCAGACACAGTACAGTAGTCCACGGCTGTAGCTACCTCTGTGTCGGCACTCGGCAGTCCATCCATAATTGTATACCACCTACCCGTGGTTTTTTTTTCTTTCTTCTTTATACATACATACTACATCTCTTTATCAACCAGTCTATATTAGCAGCAGACACAGTACAGTAGTCCACGGCTGTAGCTACCTCTGTGTCGGCACTCGGCAGTCCGTCCATAATTGTATACCACCTACCCGTGGTTTTTTTTTCTTTCTTCTTTATACATACATACTACATCTCTTTATCAACCAGTCTATATTAGCAGCAGACACAGTACAGTAGTCCACGGCTGTAGCTACCTCTGTGTCGGCACTCTGCAGTCCATCCATAATTGTATACCACCTACCCGTGGTTTTTTTTTCTTTCTTCTTTATACATACATACTACATCTCTTTATCTACCAGTCTATATTAGCAGCAGACACAGTACAGTAGTCCACGGCTGTAGCTACCTCTGTGTCGGCACTCGGCAGTCCATCCATAATTGTATACCACCTACCCGTGTTTTTTTTTTCTTTCTTCTTTATACATACATACTACATCTCTTTATCAACCAGTCTATATTAGCAGCAGACACAGTACAGTAGTCCACGGCTGTAGCTACCTCTGTGTCGCCACTCGGCAGTCCGTCCATAATTGTATACCACCTACCCGTGGTTTTTTTTTTCTTTCTTCTTTATACATACATACTACATCTCTTTATTAACCAGTCTATATTAGCAGCAGACACAGTACAGTAGTCCACGGCTGTAGCTACCTCTGTGTCGGCACTCGGCAGTCCATCCATAATTGTATACTAGTATCCATCCATCTCCATTGTTTACCTGAGGTGCCTTTTAGTTGTGCCTATTAAAATATGGAGAACAAAAATGTTGAGGTTCCAAAATTAGGGAAAGATCAAGATCCACTTCCACATCGTGCTGAAGCTGCTGCCACTAGTCATGGCCGAGACGATGAAATGCCAGCAACGTCGTCTGCCAAGGCCGATGCCCAATGTCATAGTACAGAGCATGTCAAATCCAAAACACCAAATATCAGTAAAAAAAGGACTCCAAAACCTAAAATAAAATTGTCGGAGGAGAAGCGTAAACTTGCCAATATGCCATTTACCACACGGAGTGGCAAGGAACGGCTGAGGCCCTGGCCTATGTTCATGGCTAGTGGTTCAGCTTCACATGAGGATGGAAGCACTCAGCCTCTCGCTAGAAAAATGAAAAGACTCAAGCTGGCAAAAGCAGTAGCACCGCAAAGAACTGTGCGTTCTTCGAAATCCCAAATCCACAAGGAGAGTCCGACTCCAATTGTGTCGGTTGCGATGCCTGACCTTCCCAACACTGGACGTGAAGAGCATGCGCCTTCCACCATTTGCACGCCCCCTGCAAGTGATGAAAGGAGCACCCGCAGTCCAGTTCCTGATAGTCAGATTGAAGATGTCAGTGTTGAAGTACACCAGGATGAGGAGGATATGGGTGTTGCTGGCGCTGGGGAGGAAATTGACCAGGAGGATTCTGATGGTGAGGTGGTTTGTTTAAGTCAGGCACCCGGGGAGACACCTGTTGTCCGTGGGAGGAATATGGCCGTTGACATGCCTGGTGAAAATACCAAAAAAATCAGCTCTTCGGTGTGGAAGTATTTCACCAGAAATGCGGACAACAGGTGTCAAGCCGTGTGTTCCCTTTGTCAAGCTGTAATAAGTAAGGGTAGGGACGTTAACCACCTCGGAACATCCTCCCTTATACGTCACCTGCAGCGCATTCATAATAAGTCAGTGACAAGTTCAAAAACTTGGGCCGACAGCGGAAGCAGTCCACTGACCAGTAAATCCCTTCCTCTTGTAACCAAGCTCACGCAAACCACCCCACCAACTCCCTCAGTGTCAATTTCCTCCTTCCCCAGGAATGCCAATAGTCCTGCAGGCCATGTCACTGGCAATTCTGATGATTCCTCTCCTGCCTGGGATTCCTCCGATGCATCCTTGCGTGTAACGCCTACTGCTGCTGGCGCTGCTGTTGTTGCTGCTGGGAGTCGATGGTCATCCCAGAGGGGAAGTCGTAAGACCACTTGTACTACTTCCCCCAAGCAATTGACTGTCCAACAGTCCTTTGCGAGGAAGATGAAATATCACAGCAGTCATCCTACTGCAAAGCGGATAACTGAGGCCTTGACATCCTGGGTGGTGAGAAACGTGGTTCCGGTATCCATCATTACTGCAGAGCCAACTAGAGACTTGTTGGAGGTACTGTGTCCCCGGTACCAAATACCATCTAGGTTCCATTTCTCTAGGCAGGCGATACCGAAAATGTACACAGACCTCAGAAAAAGAGTCACCAGTGTCCTAAAAAATGCAGCTGTACCCAATGTCCACTTAACCACGGACATGTGGACAAGTGGAGCAGGGCAGGGTCAGGACTATATGACTGTGACAGCCCACTGGGTAGATGTATGGACTCCCGCCGCAAGAACAGCAGCGGCGGCACCAGTAGCAGCATCTCGCAAACGCCAACTCTTTCCTAGGCAGGCTACGCTTTGTATCACCGGTTTCCAGAATACGCACACAGCTGAAAACCTCTTACGGCAACTGAGGAAGATCATCGCGGAATGGCTTACCCCAATTGGACTCTCCTGTGGATTTGTGGCATCGGACAACGCCAGCAATATTGTGTGTGCATTAAATCTGGGCAAATTCCAGCACGTCCCATGTTTTGCACATACCTTGAATATGGTGGTGCAGAATTTTTAAAAAAACGACAGGGGCGTGCAAGAGATGCTGTCGGTGGCCAGAAGAATTGCGGGACACTTTCGGCATACAGGCACCACGTACAGAAAACTGGAGCACCACCAAAAACTACTGAACCTGCCCTGCCATCATCTGAAGCAAGAAGTGGTAACGAGGTGGAATTCAACCCTCTATATGCTTCAGAGGTTGGAGGAGCAGCAAAAGGCCATTCAAGCCTATACAATTGAGCACGATATAGGAGGTGGAATGCACCTGTCTCAAGCGCAGTGGAGAATGATTTCAACGTTGTGCAAGGTTCTGATGCCCTTTGAACTTGCCACACGTGAAGTCAGTTCAGACACTGCCAGCCTGAGTCAGGTCATTCCCCTCATCAGGCTTTTGCAGAAGAAGCTGGAGACATTGAAGGAGGAGCTAACACGGAGCGATTCCGCTAGGCATGTGGGACTTGTGGATGGAGCCCTTAATTCGCTTAACAAGGATTCACGGGTGGTCAATCTGTTGAAATCAGAGCACTACATTTTGGCCACCGTGCTCGATCCTAGATTTAAAGCCTACCTTGGATCTCTCTTTCCGGCAGACACAAGTCTGCTGGGGTTGAAAGACCTGCTGGTGAGAAAATTGTCAAGTCAAGCGGAACGCGACCTGTCAACAACATCTCCTCCTTCACATTCTCCCGCAACTGGGGGTGCGAGGAAAAGGCTCAGAATTCCGAGCCCACCCGCTGGCGGTGATGCAGGGCAGTCTGGAGCGACTGCTGATGCTGACATCTGGTCCGGACTGAAGGACCTGACAACGATTACGGACATGTCGTCTACTGTCACTGCATATGATTCTCTCACCATTGAAAGAATGGTGGAGGATTATATGAGTGACCGCATCCAAGTAGGCACGTCACACAGTCCGTACTTATACTGGCAGGAAAAAGAGGAAATTTGGAGGCCCTTGCACAAACTGGCTTTATTCTACCTAAGTTGCCCTCCCACAAGTGTGTACTCCGAAAGAGTGTTTAGTGCCGCCGCTCACCTTGTCAGCAATCGGCGTACGAGGTTACATCCAGAAAATGTGGAGAAGATGATGTTCATTAAAATGAATTATAATCAATTCCTCCGTGGAGACATTCACCAGCAGCAATTGCCTCCACAAAGTACACAGGGTGCTGAGATGGTGGATTCCAGTGGGGACGAATTGATAATCTGTGAGGAGGGGGATGTACACGGTGATATATCGGAGGATGATGATGAGGTGGACATCTTGCCTCTGTAGAGCCAGTTTGTGCAAGGAGAGATTAATTGCTTCTTTTTTGGGGGGGGGTCCAAACCAACCCGTCATATCAGTCACAGTCGTGTGGCAGACCCTGTCACTGAAATGATGGGTTGGTTAAAGTGTGCATGTCCTGTTTATACAACATAAGGGTGGGTGGGAGGGCCCAAGTACAATTCCATCTTGCACCTCTTTTTTCTTTTCTTTTTCTTTGCGTCATGTGCTGTTTGGGGAGGGTTTTTTGGAAGGGCCATCCTGCGTGACACTGCAGTGCCACTCCTAGATGGGCACGGTGTTTGTGTCGGCCACTAGGGTCGCTTAGCTTAGTCATCCAGCGACCTAGGTGCAAATTTTAGGACTAAAAATAATATTGTGAGGTGTGAGGTATTCAGAATAGACTGAAAATGAGTGGAAATTATGGTTTTTGAGGTTAATAATACTTTGGGATCAAAATGACCCCCAAATTCTATGATTTAAGCTGTTTTTTAGGGTTTTTTGAAAAAAAACACCCGAATCCAAAACACACCCGAATCCGACAAAAAAAATTCGGTGAGGTTTTGCCAAAACGCGGTCGAACCCAAAACACGGCCGCGGAACCGAACCCAAAACCAAAACACAAAACCCGAAAAATTTCAGGCGCTCATCTCTACCAGTTAACAGTATGAAATATAACTGAGCCTCTCAACAGATAGCTCAACAATAACCCTTTATTTAGGCAATAACTATATACAAGTATTGCAGACAATCCGCACTTGGGATGGGCGCCCAGCATCCACTACGGACTACGAGAAATAGATTTACCGGTGAGTAAAATCTTATTTTCTCTGACGTCCTAAGTGGATGCTGGGACTCCGTAAGGACCATGGGGATTATACCAAAGCTCACAAACGGGCGGGAGAGTGCGGATGACTCTGCAGCACCGAATGAGCAAACTCTAGGTCCTCCTCAGCCAGGGTATCAAACTTGTAGACTCTTGCAAAAGTATTTGAACCCGACCAAGTAACGGTATCCGTTCACATGGTCGACCATGTTATGGTCGACAGTCATTAGGTCGACCACTATTGGTCGACATTGACATGGTCGACATGGACACATGGACGACACATGAAAATGGTCGACACATGAAAGGTCGACACATGAAAAGGTCGACATGAGTTTTTTTACTTTTTTTTCTTTTGGGGAACTTTTCCATACTTTACGATCCACATGGACTACGATTGGAACGGTAAAGTGTGCCGAGCGAAGCGGTAGCGGAGCGAAGGCACCATGCCCGAAGCATGGCGAGCGAAGCGAGCCATGCGAGGGGACGCGGTGCACTAATTGGGGTTCCCAGTCACTTTACGCAAAAAACGACACCCAAAAAAGTTAAAAAACTCATGTCGACCTTTTCATATGTCGACATTTCATGTGTCGACCATTTTCATGTGTCGACCATGTGTCCATGTCGACCATGTCAATGTCGACCAATAGTGGTCGACCTAATGACTGTCGACCATCACATGGTCGACCATTCATACCGGAACCCCAAGTAACAGCTCGGCAAATTTGTAAAGCCGAGACCCCTCGGGCAGCCGCCCAAGAAGAGCCCACCTTCCTCGTGGAATGGGCTTTTACAGATTTAGGGTGCGGCAGTCCAGCCGCAGAATGTGCAAGTTGAATCGTGCTACAGATCCAGCGAGCAATAGTCTGCTTAGAAGCAGGAGCACCCAGCTTGTTGGGTGCATACAGGATAATAGCGAGTCAGTTTTCCTGACTCCAGCCGTCCTGGAAACATATATTTTTCAGGGCCCTGACTACGTCCAGTAACTTGGAATCCTCCAAGTCCCAAGTAGCCGTAGGCACCACAATAGGTTGGTTCATAAAAAACTGATACCACCTTAGGAAGGAATTGGGAACGAGTCCTCAGTTCCGCCCTATCCATATAAAAAAATTAGATAAGGGCTTTTGCATGATAAAGCCGCTAATTCTGATACACGCCTGGCCGACGCCAAGGCCAACAGCATGACCACTTTCCACGTGAGGTATTTTAGCTCCACGGATTTAAGTGGCTCAACCCAATGCGACTTCAGGAAATCCAACACCACGTTGAGATCCCACGGTGCCACTGGAGGCACAAACGGGGGCTGACTATGCAGCACTCCCTTAACAAAAGTCTGAACTTCAGGCAGTGAAGTCAGTTCTATTTTGGAAGAAAATCGATAGAGCTGAAATCTGGACCTTAATGGAACCCCATTTTTAGGCCCATAGTCACCCCTGACTGTAGGAAGTGCAGAAATCGACCTAGCTGAAATTCCTCCGTTGGGGCCTTCCTGGCCTCACAGCACGCAACATATTTCTGCCATATGCGGTGATAATGGTTTGCGTTCACTTCTTTCCTAGCTTTAATTAGCGTCGGGATAACTTCCTCCGGAATGCCCTTTTCCTTCAGGATCCGGCGTTCAACCGCCATGCCGTCAAACGCAGCCGCGGTACGTCTTGGAACAGACAGGCCCCCTGCTGCAGCAGGTCCTGTCTGAGCGGCAGAGGCCATGGGTCCTCTGAGATCATTTCTTGAAGTTCTGGGTACCAAGCTCTTCTTGGCCAATCCGGAACAATGAGTATAGTTCTTACTCCTCTCCTTCTTATTATTCTCATTACCCTGGGTATGAGAGGCAGAGAAGGGAACACATACACTGACTGGTACACCCACGGTGTTACCCGAGCGTCCACAGCTATCGCCTGAGGGTCCCTTGACCTGGCGCAATATCTTTTTATCTCTTTGTTGAGGCGGGACGCCATCATGTCCACCTGTGGCCTTTCCCAACGGTGTACAATCATTTGGAAGACTTCTGGATGAAGTCCCCACTCTCCCGGGTGGAGGTCGTGTCTGCTGAGAAAGACTGCTTCCCAGTTGTCCACTCCGGGAATGAACACTGCTGACAGTGCTAACACATGATTTTCCGCCCATCGGAGAATCCTTGTGGCTTCTGCCATCGCCATCCTGCTTCTTGTGCCGCCCTGTCGGTTTACATGAGCGACCGCCGTGATGTTGTCTGACTGGATCAGCACCGGCCGGTGTAGAAGCAGGGGTCTTTTTCGTGTATGGAAGTCTCCTGACTTGTCCATAGTCCTTGGAAGTTTCTTCCCTGTGTGACTGCCCCCCCAGCCTTGAAGGCTGGCATCCGTGGTCACCAGGACCCAGTCCTGTATGCCGAATCTGCGGCCCTCTAGAAGATGAGCACTCTGCAGCCACCACAACAGCGACACCCTGGCCCTTGGAGACAGGGTTATCCGCCGATGCATCTGAAGATGCGACCCGGACCACTTGTCCAACAGATCCCACTGGAAGATCCTTTCATGGGACCTGGCGAATGGAATTTCTTCGTAAGAAGCTACCATCTTTCCCAGGGCTCGCGTGCATTGATGCACCGACACCTGTATTTGTATTAGGAGGTCTCTGTCTAGAGACGACAACTCCTTGGACTTCTCCTCCGGGAGAAACCGTTTTTTTCTTGTTCTGTGTCCAGAACCATACCCAGTAACAGTAGACACATCGTAGGAACCAGCTGCGACTTTGGAATATTCAGAATCCAGCCGTGCTGTTGTAGCACTTCCCGAGATAGTGCTATTCCGACGAACAACTGCTCCCTGGACCTCGCCTTTATAAGGAGATCGTCCAAGTACGGGATACTTATTTCGGCCATTACCTTGGTAAATACCCTCGGTGCCGGGGACAGACCAACGGCAACGTCTGGAATTGGTAATGACAATCCTGTACCACAATTTTGAGGTACTCCTGGTGAGGAGGGTAAATAGGGACATGCAGTTAAGCATCCTTGATGTCCAGTGATACCATGAAATTCTCCAGGCTTGCAATAATCGCCCTGAGCGATTCCATTTTGAACTTGAACCTTCGTATATAAGTGTTCAAGGATTTCAATTTTAGAATGGGTCTCACCGAACCGTCTGGTTTCGGTACCACAAACATTTTGGAATAGTAACCCCGGCCTTGTTGAAGGAGGGGTACCTTGATTTCACCTGCTGGAAGTACAGCTTGTGAATTGCCGCCAGTACTACCTCCCTTTCTCCGAGGGCAGCAGGCAAGGCTGATGTGAGGTAACGGTGAGGGGGAGTCGCCTCGAACTCCAGCTTGTATCCCTGTGATACTACTTGCAGAACCTAGGGATCCACCTGTGGGCAAGCCCAATGGTCCCTGAAGTTCCCGAGACGCGCCCCCACCACACCTGTCTCCACCTGTGGAGCCCCAGCGTCATGCGGTGGACTCAGAGGAAGCGGGGGAAGATTTTTGATCCTGGGAACTGGCTGTCTGGTGCAGCTTTTTCCTTCTTCCCTTGTCTCTGTGCAGAAAGGAAGCGCCTTTGACCCGCTTGCTTTTCTGAAGCCGAAAGGACTGTACCTGAAAATACGGTGCTTTCTTAGGCTGTGAGGAAACCTGAGGTAAAAAAAATTCTTCCCAGCTGTTGCTGTGGATACGAGGTCCCAGAGACCATCCCCAAACAATTCCTCACCCTTATAAGGCAGAATCTCCATGTGCCTTTTAAAGTCAGCATCACCTGTCCACTGCCGGGTCTCTAATACCCTCCTGGCAGAATGGACATTGCATTAATTTTGGATGCCAGCCGGCAAATATCCCTCTGTGCATCCCTCATATATAAGACGACGTCTTTAATATGCTCTATGTTAGCAAAATATTATCCCTGTCTAGGGTATTAATATTATCTGACAGGGTATCAGACCACGCTGCAGCAGCACTATTCATGCTGAGGCAATTGCAGGTCTCAGTATAGTACCTGAGTGTGTATATACAGACTTCAGGATAGCCTCCTGCTTTTTATCAGCAGGCTCCTTCAAAGTGGCCGTATCCTAAGACGGCAGTGCCACCTTTTTTGACAAACGTGTGAGCGCCTTATCCACCCTAGGGGATATCTCCCAACGTGACCTATCCTCTGGCGGGAAAGGGTACGCCAGCAGTAACTTTTTAGAAATTACCAGTTTCTTATCGGGGGAACCCACGCTTCTTTCCACACTTCATTCACTCATCTGATGGGGGAACAAAACACTGGCTGCTTTTTCTCCCCAAACATAAAACCCCTTTTATGTGGTACTTGGGTTAATGTCAGAAATGTGTAACACATTTTTCATTGCCGAGATCAGATCATGCAACGGATGTTCCTAGTGGATTGTGTATATGTCTCAACCTCGTCGACACTGGAGTCAGACTCCGTGTCGACATCTGTGTCTGCCATCTGAGGTAACGGGCGTTTTTTGAGCACCTGATGGCCTTTGAGACGCCTGGGCAGGCGTGGGCTGAGAAACCGGCTGTCCTACAGCTGTTACGTCATCCAGCCTTTTATGTAAGGAGTTGACATTGTCGGTTAATACCTTCCACCTATCCATCCACTCTGGTGTCGGCCCCACAGGGGGCGACATCCCATTTATCGGCCTCTGCTCCGCCTCCACGTAACCTTCCTCATCCAACATGTCGACACAGCCGTACCGACACACCGCACACACACAGGGAATGCTCTGACTGAGGACAGGACCCCACAAAGTCCTTTGGGGAGACAGAGAGAGAGTATGCCAGCACACACCAGAGCGCTATATAATGCAGGGATTAACACTATAACTGAGTGATTTTTCCCCCAATAGCTGCTTGTATACACATATTGCGCCTAAATTTAGTGCCCCCCCTCTCTTTTTAACCCTTCGAGCCTGAAAACTACAGGGGAGAGCCTGGGGAGCTGTCTTCCAGCTGCACTGTGAAGAAAAAATGGCGCCAGTGTGCTGAGGGAGATAGCCCCGCCCCTTTTCCGGCGGACTTCTCCCGCTTTTTCTGGAATTCTGGCAGGGGTATTTTTACACCTATATAGCCTTCCTGACTATATATGGTGTAGATTTGCCAGCCAAGGTGTATTATATTGCCCTCAGGGCGCCCCCCCCAGCGCCCTGCACCCATCAGTGACCGGAGTGTGAGGTGTGCATGAGGAGCAATGGCGCACAGCTGCAGTGCTGTGCGCTACCTTGTTGAAGACAGAAGTCTTCTGCCGCCGATTTTCCGGAACACTTCTTGCTTCTGGCTCTGTAAGGGGGCCGGCGGCGCGGCCTGGGACCGAACGATCGAGGTCGGGTCCTGTGTTCGATCCCTCTGGAGCTAATGGTGTCCAGTAGCCTAAGAAGCCCAAGCTACCTTCAGTCAGGTAGGTTCGCTTCTTCTCCTCTTAGTCCCTCGCTGCAGTGAGTCTGTTGCCAGCAGATCTCACTGTAAAATAAAAAACCTAAAATATACTTTCTTTCTAGGAGCTCAGGAGAGCCCCTAGTGTGCATCCAGCTCAGCCGGGCACAAGATTCTAACTGAGGTCTGGAGGAGGATCATAGTGGGAGGAGCCAGTGCACACCAGGTAGTCCTAAAGCTTTCTTTAGTTGTGCCCAGTCTCCTGCGGAGCCACTATTCCCCATGGTCCTTACGGAGTCCCAGCATCCACTTAGGACGTCAGAGAAATGGAGTGCTGACTCTCGGTGCTTATCCCTTTTGGGTGCTCTATTTTCTATTTTAGAGCAAAAACAAGATATCTGCAATGTAATGTGTTCCAGTACTGAAATACTTGAAGGAATGTGTTTGTATAGCAACATGCAGCTGCATTCATTTGCACAACACCACAGGAACATAGGCCCTCATTCGAGTTGTTTGCTCGTTCTTTTCCTTCGCATCGGTGCGATTTTCCGCTAACTGCACATGCGCAATGTTCGCACTGCGGCTGCGCCAAGTAAATTTGCTAAGAAGTTTGGTATTTTACTCACGGCATTACAAGGTTTTTTCTTTGTTCTGGTGATCGTAGTGTGATTGACAGGAAGTGGGTGTTTCTGGGCGGAAACTGGCCGTTTTATGGGAGTGTGTGAAAAAACGCTGCCGTTTCTGGGAAAAACGCGGGAGTGGCTGGAGAAACGGGGGAGTGTCTGAGCGAACGCTGGGTGTGTTTGTGACGTCAAACCAGGAACGACAAGCACTGAACTGATCGCACTGGAAGAGTAAGTCTGGAGCTACTCAGAAACTGCAAAGAAAAATCTTTTCGCAATATTGCGAATCTTTCGTTCGCAATTCTGCTAAGCTAAGATTCACTCCCAGAGGGCGGCGGCTTAGCGTGTGCACTGCTGCGAAAAGCGGCTAGCGAGCGAACAACTCGGAATGAGGGCCATAGAACATTCAAATTTAGAATCCACATTAAGCTGAATTGGAGAACTAGGATCTGAGGTAGAGAAATTCACCCACCGGGTGAAGATTTAGTGAGCAAGGAGACGCATTGTGAGTGAGAAGATTAGCCATGTGGGAATGATGCAAAAGGGCTGGCAACACAACTTTATGGGTAAGCCCAGAAACAAAACGGGTGAGCCCAAGGGTTGTATACAGAAAGTAAATTTCCAGATCTGTTACCCTAAATTCTTATTGAAAAAATAAGCATTGATCTGTACGGTAGAACCTTAGATGGCAGTCAAGAATTCACTGTAGGGGGCGTGGCCTAGCTGCAGATCTGGGCAGACGTGTTTCACTGGAGCTCCTGCCTTACGCCCATATAAAACAATACTCTGGTGCTCCCTGGTGATCTTGGGGACCCCCCTTTATCAGCTGGGGTCTTCCTGTATTGGGCAGTGAGGTCCGCGGAGCCGGCGGGTGTCTCCTGCACCCGTGCGGGTTGCGGCCTTCTGACCCAGGAGAAGCCGGGACCTCTATTTTGCTGCTGCCCCGGAGGAGGAGGCCTCGTGTGGCTGGAGTCCGCCGCGGAGGGTGCCCCCCCCCCCACGTCGGGGCTCTACTTCCCTTCCCGCCGCCCTCCACTCTGTTGCTCCGAGTGGAGGCGAGTGTTGCCCGCTGCCCCCTTACCTCGGACAGAGGCCCGCCGGACATCGCGGTCGCGCTGAGGAGAGCCGGAGGCGGGCGGACTCTGCCGCTCTCTCCCGCCGCAGCTGCTTCACCCGCTCATCAACGCCCGGACTGGGGGATCCCGGCCTGCGCACTACACCCGCCGCTGCACTCGTTCCCGGCTGCTCAGTTAGTGGCCTTTGAAGGCCTGGACGGCCGGAGGTTTCCACGAAGGTCTGGCGGCGCCATTTTGCTTACTGGCGTTGCGCCCACACGTGAACCCCTCACAGCGTGTACTGAGGTGGCGGCTTGGTCCTGCTTCTGCCGCTGCTTGGGGGGAATCTATTGGTGCCTCTGTCCCCCGGGCAATCTCTGGGGCCGCTACAGCTGTTCTTAAAAAATAAATAAAAAGAAGGGGGCATGGCTTAGCGGCGGAGCGGATCAGAGCTACAACCAGGGAGCTCCTGCTATTATATGCCCAAAGGGCCCGACCCCTGCCCCCCTTGCAGCCCCTACAGCCTTCCTGCTGCTGCACGCGGTGCTGGGAGGCCCAAGGCGCTCGCCCCAGGTGGTGGGACCGAGACAGGAGGTGGCGGCCATCTTCACACCACAGTCTACAGTGCATAAGGAGAGCCCAAGACACTGCTGCTGTGCTGCCCTACCAGTAGCTTTACCATTATCCTAAACCTCAGCAGCTCAGATTACCCTCCTGAGCCCTGTCTACCTGCATGACCGTTCCTGAGGTCGGAGTCCTCTGCTCCTACAGCTGCTTCCACATTCTCCATTGGGTCCACTGGGCCCTCTCTGTTGAGAAATTGACGACATCTACCCACAGGAGTCGGGCACGCTGCTGTACCTATAGGATGTAGGCACCTTTCCAATGTATCTCCCCCGCAACTCCCCGCAATCATTTTAGCTGACACAATCACGCACATGGCATAGAGGATATCTGCCGTTCTGGGCCTTAGACGAAATACTCCCTTCTACTGGGGTTCTTCTATTTTCTCAAGGTGATACAAGATGCCTCCAAAAAAGAATAAAGCCTCCAAGTCAATTTCTCAAGTTGCCTTTTTCAAGCCCTCCCCTTATCGTAATAAGTCTCAAGGGCCTGAGGCTCCTGCCACCGGCTCGGATCCCCCACCTACGACTTCCTCACCCATGATGGCCTTACCCTCATCTCAGGATTCCCCCTCCTCTCCACGCCTGGAGGACAGTGAAGCCATAACGGTAGGCACCATGAAGCTTTTGTTACACCAGTTTAAAGATGAGGTGGCGTCAGAATTCCGTACTATGCTGCAATCCTGCCAGCGCTCCGTTGAGGACTTGGGCGAGCGGACCGGACATTTGGAAACAAAGATGGGTGAGGTGGTGGGCTCTCATAATACCCTTATCGACTCCCATGATACTCTTGAGGGGGAAGTAGCGGCTTTGCGGGATAAAGTAGCAAACTTGGAGGACCGCTCACGCAGAAATAATCTCAAGCTAAGAGGGGTTCCTGAATCCGTATCTATTAGCAGCCTACATGACTATACAATCGAAATATTCAAGAAGCTGCTACCCTCAGCTACATCTGCGGACTTGTTATTGGACCGTATTCATAGAGTTCCGAAGGCCCGCAGCGCTCCTGAAGGTGCGTCGAGGGATGTCTTAATGAGAGTCCATTTTTTCCACATTAAAGAATCCCTGCTTAAAGCGGCTAGACCTACCTCTGACACAGTGAAAGCTTTGGGCCAGCTTCAACTTTTTGGAGACCTATCACAATACACCCTAATCAGGAGGCGTTCCTTTCAGCCCGTCACCGCGGCCCTTCGGAAAGCTGGAATCATATATAGATGGGGTTTCCCCACGCGTTTATTGATTTCTAGAGAAGGGTCAACTATTGTGGTGTCTTCGGTCGAGGACGGTATGAGACTTCTTCACAAATGGAATATAGCTGGAGATCAAGGGGCCGGCTCTCCTGACCGCCGACTTCAGCCGGACTGGTCGACGGTTGGGAAGTAGGCCCTTCCCACTGCGGTACTTTCCCTGCCAAGAATGGCCATTTATAGGACTTGCGTTGTTTCCTATAAGATAGTACTAATTTTAGTGTTAATTATAAGTCAATTGCCTTATTACTTCATGTTTCATACTTTTTATACCATTGTAAAGCGGGACTTTTCTCTTTAAAGATAGTTGTTGTGTCACGGGTTTCTGGTCTGGTTTGTATGCTCCTCTTTGGGCCGTCTTGTTGCTGTAATTACAGTATCACTCTTTGCCGGTTCCAGGATCCTGTGACTCATTACAAATTAGCCTATCATTCCATTCCTAACGACATTCATCTGTTATGCCATGTGCGATTGTTTGATTATAATGTTTACAAAATTTTGGTTATTTGATTGCGGGGAGGTTGGCCACTAACCTCCCAACCTTGATGGGTGAGGCACTGTATGTTTTGGCGTCTTACTATGACTTCGTCTCTGCACGGAGTCGGCTTTGTTTTGTGTACTGTGTTTTTCTCTTTTCTCTTTGTCCTCCTCTGTGTGTCTCCCTTTGTGTCTCGTTCCCCCCATGCTTTTTTTTTCTTTCACTCTGTGTTCAGGGTACTGTACCTCTTTAATGGTATTCTTTGGTTTCAGCGGATGCTCCTCCTCCTGGTTAGTTTGTCATGGTTAATTTGGTATCACTGAATGTAAAGGGATTGAATTCCCCACAGAAGCGTAGATTGGCCTTATCTTCCTTCTATAAACTGAAGGCGAATGTGGTCGCTATCCAGGAAACTCATTTTAGGAAATTAGACCCCCCCAGACTCTACGATAATCATTTCCCTACCTGCTACATGGCTAATGGTCCCGTAATAAAGGCCGGAGTGGCTATACTGATTTCTCGTGACTGCCCATTCACTCTCGAATCCCAACTCGTAGACCCCGAAGGCAGGTATTTAATATTAATTGGACAGCTCGAGGATACTACTGTTACTTTGGCTTTTTGTTACGCACCTAACTCTGGTCAACTCTCCTTTTGTAGGAAACTATTCTCCCTGATACAGAACCACGCTAAAGGTGCCGTCATGCTATTGGGGGACTTCAACTTTGTTGTAGACCGTTCTGTTGATAGATCTCTCCCCACTAGAAGCCCCTTAGCTAAACCCAGAACTTCCCCTGTTTATACCCTTGGGCTTCGCCAATTGTTAGGAGAGTACGATCTCTACGATGCGTCGAGAACTAAATATCCTACAGTCAGAGATTACTCCTTTTATTCACATGTACACTCCTCATATTCTAGAATCGATCTAATTTTGACTGACAGAGGGTCACTACCGGCCATCACGAAAATTGATATATTACCAATGTCATGGTCTGACCATTCTCCACTGAAGGTGGTGTGGAAACTTGGGGCCCGTAAAGTCTCACCGGGCCCTTGGAGACTAGGAAATTTCCTGTTATGCCATCAGGAAGCTTCACTTGCCATGCAACAAACCTTAAAGTTATATTTAGAAACTAATAAACCCGAGGATACTTCGGTCTTTAATAATTGGTGCTCTTGTAAGGCTGTAATGCGGGGGGCTGCCATTCAGGCTGCTTCACGGTTAAAACGTTCTCAAAATGCTGAACGTCTTTTGGCTGAAAGCGAAGTTGCAAAATTAGAATTAGCTCATAAAGCTGACCCGCAGAATAGAACTGCCTTTAAGCTTTTGCTTGCCGCAGGGGAAAAGGTGAACATTTTTTCTCTTCGGGAAGTACAACGCAACCTTGCCCGATTAAATCAGAGATTTTATGTATTTGGAAATAAGGCAGGGCGTCTCTTTGCACGGAAACTGCAAGGCCAGCGAGCTAAGGCCAGACTTCATTTTGTCTATTCCCCTACGGGCTCAAGAGTCTCTGACCCTTATAGTAAAGCAGACACCTTTGCAGAGTATTACTCCCGACTCTACAACCTACAGGCAGATACTAATACTCCCCAACCCATTGAAGCTGAAATTCAGTCCTTTTTAAAAGACCTGTCCATACCGACACTGAATTCCGAGGCCTGCCTGTCCCTCAGCTCTCCCTGGACTATTCCTGAACTTGAGGCAGCTATTGACGGTCTTCCACGTGATAAAGCGCCGGGGCCAGATGGATTTCCGTCTAATTTCTACAAAACTTAGAAAGCAGAATTGGCACCAGTGTTATTGGCAGTCTTCAACGAGGCGTCGGAGTCTGGGAGGTTCCCGTGGGAGATGCTTGAAGCGCGGATAGTTGCTATCCCTAAGCCGGGTAAATCTCCCACATCCGTTCAAAATTACCGACCGATAGCTCTGTTGAACACAGACGTAAAGCTTTTTGCTAAGATTATCGCTAACCGTCTCAGCCCTCTATTGCCCTCCCTTATAGCTGCTGATCAGGTTGGCTTCGTCCCGGGCAGGCAGGCCCCGGACAACACTCGGAGAGTTTACAATGTCATGGAGTATTGTGATGCTAATAAAGCGCCACTCCTCGTCCTATCGTTGGACGCTGAGAAGGCGTTTGATAGGTTACACTGGTGTTACCTGAGATCGGTTCTAGGTAAGTTTGGCTTCCAGGGAAGGTTTCTGGATTCCATTTTTGCTTTATATTCTGCCCCCTCTGCTAAGGTGTATGTAAATGGGTGTCTATCCAGGGGCTTTGATATTTTCAACGGCACCAGACAGGGGTGCCCTTTGTCTCCCCTTTATTTTTGCCCTGGCTATTGAACCCCTGGCTGAGACTATTAGGTCTGATGTGGAGGTCTCGGGACCCGAGATAGGAGGATTGAGTCATAAAGTCAACCTTTTCGCAGATGATATTCTACTCTGTCTGACCAACCCTGAATCCTCCCTTATCGGTCTCCACGCCATATTAGATGGGTATTCTAGAATATCATACTATAAACTGAATACATCCAAAACGGAGGCACTACCGCTCCACATCCCACCACATATCCTGGCCTTACTTAAGGATAAATACAGATATGCTTGGCAAGCGAGAACTATTAAATATTTAGGTATACATCTATCACTTGACAGAGATCTGTATGACTGTAACTACTCACCTTTGTTTAGCGCCTTCGAAAAATTGATTAAAGAATGGTCTTTACATGAAATCTCTTGGCTGGGGCGTATCTCTGCAACTAAGATGGTACTGCTTCCTAAACTCATTTACCTATTTCGGGCCATCCCACGCAGCTTCCCTAAACCTCTTAGCGTTAGGGCTAATAAGATTCTATCACACTTCATTTGGAAGGGATCTAGACCGCGTATCTCTAGGCAGGTTCTGTCATTGCCCAAGGGCTTTGGCGGGGTTGCTTACCCCAACTTAGATGCATATCACTCCGCCTGCCTTCTTAGTCAGGCCCGCGACTGGTATGCCACCCATTCCCCCAAACCATGGGTAGTCATTGAGAAATCCTTTTTAGGGTCGATTAACATTACAGATCTATTTCTACTGCCGATAAATAACGTTCCGAAATGGACTGGCCCTGGATACGCGATTAGATGTACCTTGAAGTCATGGCACTCCGTGGCTATATCTGACCCAACTATTGCATTACCGGCAGCGGATCTTTCTATCAGAACCGTTGCTTGCACTATCCCTGATCTTATATTAGACACCTGGATTGACGCTGGAGTTGTGAGATTGAAGGATCTTTTCTTGAATGATGGTTTGATTCCCTTCTCTCAGCTTCAGTCTAAGTTTGGGATATCAAAGCATGATTTTTTCAAGTACTTACAATTACGACATTGGCTCCAGTCTAATGTTGACAGGTCTGGTGGCCCCCTTCCCCTTCCTCTACCTGCTAATATGCTCTCTAGATTGTCTACCTCTGGTCATAGGGGTGGGGTATCCAGATGGTATCAGTATATTGTTCTTTTGAATAAAACCGGTAAACTCCCTGCGCAGATTAGGTGGGAGAAGGATCTGTCTATTGTACTTCAAGAGGAAGAGTGGGATACAATTTCCTCACAGTGCTTTAAGATCTCTAAATGTCTCCAGCATTCAGAAATGTTCTATAAACTATGCAATAGGGCGTACTTCGCTCCGCAGAGGCTTCACCGTATCTGGCCCTCGACCTCCCGGCTATGTTGGCGAAAATGTGGTGATGTAGGTACCATTCTACATATTTTCTGGGATTGCCCAGTTTTGAGGCCTCTGTGGACGGAGGTGTTCTCTCTTTTGGGGGAAGTAGTGGGAGCGACTGTGCCACTAGATCCACTATTTGCCTTATTCCACTACTCTCCTCACGCTCTCCTCAGCTGCGACAATTATATTGTAGATCACATTTTCATATCAGCTAAGGCGGCGATAGGCCAACTGTGGAAATCACAGTCCATACCTCACATTCAGACGGTTATTAATAATACCCATAAGCACTTCCTTTTTGAAACAGCGGGATGTGTGTACTCTTCCTCTCCTTCTTCTATCTATATGAGATGGTTTAAATGGAGCGAATTCCGGGAGAGACAGGGTCACTCTGTCATTTTTAGTGATCCCATTGATATGGCAATTCTAAACTCTCCACAATCTGATAACACCCATTCGTAACAGATGCCCCCTATCTATCTATCTACATATCTTTATGTTACAATATCTGAGTAAGGTATTCCCCTGACATATGTTGTTGTTTTTTTTTTTTTTTCCCCTCATGTGTCGCTGTCTTGTTATGTCTTTCTCTCTTTTCCTCTCTACTGAGCTCTCTATCTTATTACTTTTATGGTTATAGTTATGATTGATAGTTAAAAGAAACTATGTACACTATTAGTGAACTGAGCCTCTGAATTCAGATGTGTTGTTTATGATCGGGCTTTATGTGTTCGCTCAATGTAGCACTCTCTATACGATGTATGTTCGTGTACATTTATTTGTTTTTTCCTCTATATTTGGAAATTAATAAAAAAAATCATTATTGAAAAAAAAAAGAATTCACTGTAAATCTATTGATATTTATGTCATTTAACAAAACTCCACAGAGGCCTATGGTCTCTGTCATGTAAATGGGAAGGTGAATAAGCCTGTAGTTATAACACGTGGCCTAATTCATGTCTGTACGCACACCCTACGCAGCTGCGACTGCAAGCTGCAGACTTGCTAATCAGTGCAAGTGAAGCTGCCGCCCAGAATATATAGATGCCCACAGGAGTCATTGCAAAGTTCTCAGCAAATATATTATTATTTATTAAGTTTCTTATATAGCACAGAAAATTCCGTTGTGCTTTACAAATGCGCACACATAGGCAGCACCGACGCACAAACAAGGAACATTGACTCCCCGAGTGAGTGTATGGTCATGTAGACTGGCAGCTAGGGAGGCCAATCCCAGGCCGTTTTTTCAATCCCGGGATTCGGGATTGAAAAACGGTCAATCCCGGGATTCCCGGGATTGCAGTAGGGATCAGAGAAAGTTGTAGGGAGCAGCGCTGGAGGGAGGGTGTAGGTAGCGGTGCGGGAGGTAGGGAGGGTGTAGGTAGCGGTGCGGGAGGTAGGTAGGGTGTAGGTAGCAATGCGGGAGGTAGGGAGGGTGTAGGTAGCGGTGCGGGAGGAAGGAAGAGTGTAGGTAGCGGTGCGGGACTCAGGAGGGAGGGTGTAGGGCGCGGGAGGGAGGAAAGCTGTAGGGAGCACCACTGACTGCACGGAGGCAGAGAGGGTGGGTATAAGTAATAGTACTTACTATTAGGCGGGCGGCAACCATGAACACACTGAACGCGGCGGCATTTACAAATGAAGCGCCGGCCGCCAGCCAACCAGAGCTGGCGGACCGGCAGCCAATCAGGGAAGCGGTCGCAGCAGTCGCTCCTGATTGGCTGCCGCTGCAGCTTCACTGATTGGCTGCCGGTCCGCCAGCTCTGATTGGCTGGCGGCCGGCGCTACATTTGAAGTGCCGCCGCGTTCAACTTGTTCATGGCTGCCGCCCGCCTAATGTTAGTAAGTAGTATTACTTACACACCCACCCTCCCGCCGCCGCGCATGCGCAGTATAATCCCGTGAATCCCGGGATTGTATGCTCCAATCCCGGGATTCAAATCCCGGCATTTTTGGACCCAAATCCCGGGATCCCGCCGATCCCGGGATTGGCCTCCCTACTGGCAGCGGAAGTAGCGACTTTGGTGCTTTGTTTCTCTAATTACATGATCGCAGCTGAAGGCAGATACACGCCCCGAAAATGGCGATGACATGCCTGCGTTTTTGCTGCCACTCCCCATTTACTTCCCAAATAGTCTCTTCCCGTCAATCACTGTTAAAAATATCACTGTGGTGGTCATTCCGAGTTGTTCGCTCGGTAAATTTTTTCGCATCGCAGCGATTTTCCGCTTAGTGCGCATGCGCAATGTCCGCAGTGCGACTGCGCCAAGTAAATTTGCTATGCAGTTAGGTATTTTACTCACGGTTTTTTCTTCGTTCTGGTGATCGTACTGTGATTGACAGGAAGTGGGTGTTTCTGGGCGGAAACAGGCCGTTTTATGGGCGTGTGGGAAAAAACGCTACCGTTTCTGGAAAAAACGCGGGAGTGGCTGGAGAAATGGAGGAGTGTCTGGGCGAACGCTGGGTGTGTTTGTGACGTCAAACCAGGAACGACAAGCACTGAACTGATCGCAGATGCCGAGTAAGTCTCGAGCTACTCAGAAACTGCACAGAGATGTCTTTTCGCAATATTGCGAATCTTTCGTTCGCAATTTTAAGAAGCTAAGATTCACTCCCAGTAGGCGGCGGCTTAGCGTGTGTAAAGCTGCTAAAAGCAGCTTGCGAGCGAACAACTCGGAATGAGGGCCTGTGAGCGGAATCGCAATGGTAACTTGGCACATGCAGTCTGACGATAAACGCTTAGTTGCGTGAACAATGGCATTGCATACAAACATTAAAAAAGGGTATATACCCTGCGTTTTTCAG
Organism: Pseudophryne corroboree; assembly: GCF_028390025.1. Lineage (NCBI taxonomy): Eukaryota > Metazoa > Chordata > Amphibia > Anura > Myobatrachidae > Pseudophryne > Pseudophryne corroboree. The sequence continues at coordinate 185,437,485 of NC_086445.1, forward strand.
AAAGTTACACAGCAGGTAAACCCCTTGGATAACCAATCCTATTTGAACATGGAAAACTACAAATGGGGGGGGGGGGTTGTGTGTGTGTGTGTGTGTGTGGGGGGGGGGGCAGGGACCATGCGTTGGACACTTCATTTCTTTCAAGTTCAAACAACAAAATGCCAATCTATAGCCGGTTGTGACCCATGTAAATTCTAGATGAATGGAAAGGTTTTCTGTACCTGGGCTCACCAAGAAACAGGTATGATAAAGCCTTGAAGGGTTTCTTTACACTCTGGTGGGTCATAAACCGCTCCTCCCATCATCCAGATAAGATAGATCTCTCCTCTAATACATAGATCAAAAAAGAAAAGCTCTGCATAGTGTATAAAAGTTTTTATATATATAATAAGGGCTTTATTCACAATATCTGTAAATCCATACAGTATGAACAATAAGACATTCACAATAGTGAAAAGGTTTCTGTGTACCACATGTGACCTTTTGAGAAAAGCACACTTAAAGGCACGAAGGGACAAAGATGGAATTTCCCGGGTTTATCACCTCCTCCTTCTGGTACGTCTCCTCTTAAGGTCCCCAACACATTTCAGCCTTGGTCCTTTGTCATGGTGTATGGCAGCATGCCAGGATGCTCTATTTATACCTTAAGAAATGGTCATTTGATCTGAACTTTCTAATGAACAGCCCATTGGCAGGTAAACATCTCCAATAAACATCAATTATATATAAAATTGACATATACACAAAAATTCATATACAAAATTAAAAGTTGCTACAATCAGTGCAAGAAATCAGCATATAAATACATTAAGACAACATAAAAAATAGGATTTTAATACCTACCTTTTCTCCTAGTCCGTAGAGGATGCTGGGGTCCACTTCAGTATCATGGGGTATAGACGGTTCCGCAGGAGCCATGGGCACTTTAAGACTTTTCAAGGGTGTGAAATGGCTCCTCCCTCTATGCCCCTCCTCCATACCTCAGTTATAGGAACTGTGTCCAGGGAGACGGACATTTCGAGAAAAGGATTTACTAATGGTGAGATTCTTACCAGCTCAAACCTCAACCATGCCGCACAACATGGCATTCAACATGACACACGCCGACAGGCATGAACCATTTACAGCAACATGCTGAAAACAAATTAAACACAACTTGTGTAACTATAAAGAACAAAGGGGGTCATTCCGAGTTGTTCGCTCGCTAGCTGCTTTTAGCAGCATTGCACACGCTAGGCCGCCGCCCTCTGGGAGTGTATTTTAGCTTAGCAGAATAGCGAACGAAAGATTAGCAGAATTGCTACTAACTAATTCTTTGCAGTTTCTGAGTAGCTCCAGACCTACTCACAGTGGCGCACCCAGGGGGGGTTTCCGAGTACCCAGAAACCCCCCTCCACCAAAAAAAAAAAAAAAAATTTTTTTTTTTTTTTTTAATGCTGCATGAGTATTGTAAATGGCTGTCTAGCGTCCTCTGCAGCCTGCTCTCTTCCTGGTGGCACTTGTAAGTGCTTCATAAAAGTTTACTTTATTTTAATTATAGTACATATATATCCATGTGCAATTTGTGCATACATATATACAGTACACATGTATATACATACATATAAACACACACACATGATATGTATACATGCGTATATATACTTGTACTGTATGTATATATATATATATATATTATCCTTTATTTATATGGCGCCACAAGGGTTCCGCAGCGCCCAATTACAGAGTACATAAATAATCAAACAGGAAAACAGCAACTTACAGTTGATGACAGTATAGGACAAGTACAGGGTAAATAAACATAGTTACATCAGCAGATGACACTGGAATAAGTATCAGGTGGCAGAAGACTGCTGGAGTTGATGTAGTTGAAGATTATTAAAGTAAGACAAAGGATAAGCACATGAGGGAAGAGGGCCCTGCTCGTGAGAGCTTACATTCTAAAGGGGAGGGATAGATAGACCGAGGTGACACAGATGGAGTACATAGAGAGCGTAGAACAGAGGGTTAGGATGAGATTTGGCTGGGTTTGGTGAAGAAGTGGGTCTTGAGAGCCTGTTTGAAGTTTTGTAGAGAGTTGGAGAGTCTGAGGGGGAGAGGTAGGGAATTCCAGAGAATTGGAGCAGCACGTGAAAAATCTTGGAGGTAGGAGTGGGAGGAAGTAATCAGTAGGCAGGAGAATCGGCGTGCATTAGCAGAGCGAAGAGGACGGGTGGGAGTGTAAAGGGAGATAAGGTCAGAGATGTAGATGGGAGAGGAGTGGGTGAGGGCTTTGTAAGCGAGTGTGAGAAGCTTGAAATGGATATATATATGCATGTTTAATATGCTATGTGTATATTATATATATATATATTTATATATATATATATATATATATATATATAGGTGTATATACGGTATATATGTGTACATATATAGATATGTATGTATATATATATATATATATATATATATATATATATATACACAGACACACTAGTTTTACGGACCCAGCATGTACTGGGTCACCTCAGTCCCCGCCCCTGTACTTGGCTCCACCCAGTTCTGGAAACCCCCCCATGAAAATCCTGCGTTTGCCACTGACTCACAGATTGCGATCAGCTCAGTCCGTTTAGTTCCTGCTTTGACGTCACAAACACGCCCTGCGTTCGGCCAGCCACTCCCCCGTTTCTCCAGACACTCCCGCGTTTTTCCCTGACACGCCTGCGTTTTTTAGCACACTCCCGGAAAACGCTCAGTTACCACCCAGAAACGCCCCTTTCCTGTCAATCATTCACCGATCAGCAGTGAGACTGAAAAGCGTCGCTCGAACACCAGAAAATCGACTACGTTTTGTGTTAAATAACTTAGCGCATGCGCTGTGCGTACCATTGCGCATGCGCAGTTATCAACAAATCGCAGCATAGCGAAAATCGGCAACGAGCTAACAACTCGGAATGACCACCAAACTGCAGGTAAAGTACGCACTGGGTCGGGTGCCCAGCATCCTCTACGGACTAGGAGAAAAGGATTTACCGGTAGGTATTAAAATCCTATTTTCTCATACGTCCTAGAGGATGCTGGGGTCCACTTCAGTACCATGGGGTTATACCAAAGCTCCAGTACGGGCGGGAGAGTGCGGATGACCCTGCAGCACCGATTGACCAAACTTAAGGTCCTCATCAGGCAGCCGCCCAGGATGAGCCCACTTTCCTAGTAGACTGGGCCTTCACCGACTTCGGTACCAGCAAGCCTGCCGTAGAATGAGCGTGCTGAATTGTCCCTCTGATCCAACGCGCAATAGTCTGCTTAGAAGCAGGACACCCAATCTTGCTGGGAGCATACAGGACAAACAGAGCCTCTATTTTCCGTAACCGAGCTGTTCTTGCGACATAAATCTTCAAAGCTCTAACCACATCTAGAGACTGTGACTCAGTGAAAGTGTCAGTAGCTACTGGCACCACAATAGGTTGGTTTATGTGGAAGGACAAAACCACCTAAGGAAGAAATTGTTGACGAGTTCTTAACTCTGCCCTATCTTCATGGAAGATCAGGTAAGGGCTCTTGTGAGACAAGGCCCCCAACTCAGACACCCGCTTTGCGGACGCCAAGGCCAAAAGCATCACCACTTTCCAAGTGAGAACTTTCAATTCTATCTCCTGCAGAGGTTCAAACCAATCTGATTGAAGGAACTGCAACACCACATTAAGGTCCCATGGTGCCATGGAAACACAAATGGAGGCTGGATGTGCAGAACCCCTTTCACAAACGTCTGAACTTCTGGAAAGGAGGCCAATTGTTTTTGAAAGAAAAACTGATAAGGCCCAAATCTGGACCTTGATTGACCCCAATCTAAGGCCCGCATCCACACCAGCCTGCAGAAAATGGAGAAAAACGTCCCAACTCAAACTCTTCCGTAGGAGCCTTCTTGGATTCACACCAAGACACATATTTTCTTCAAATACGGTGATAATGTTTAGACGTTACTCCTTTCCTGGCCTGAATAAGAGTGCGGATGACTTCCTTGGGAATACCCTTTCGTGCTCAACAGCCATGCCGTCAAACGTAGCCGCGGTAAGTCTTGATACACACACGGCCCCTGCTGTAGTAGGTCCTCTCGAGGAGGAAGAGGCCAAGGATCTTCTATGAGCAACTCCTGAAGATCTGGATACCAAGCCCTCCTTGGTCAGTCTGGGGCAATGAAGATTGCTCGAACTCTTGTTCTTCTTATTATTTTGAGAACTTTTGGAATCAGTGGAAGTGGAGGGAAAACATATACCGACCGAAACACCCACTGGGTCACCAGTGCATCCACTGCTATTGCTCTTGACCTGGAACAATATCTCTGAAGCTTCTTATTTAGACGAGATGCCATCATGTCTACTTGAGGAACTCCCCAAAGACTTGCCACCTCTGCGAAGTCTTCTTGGTGGAGGCCCCACTCTCCTGGATGGAGATCGTGTCTGCTGAGGAAGTCTGCTTCCCAGTTGTCCACTCCCGGAATGAAAATTGCTGACAGAGCTCTTACATGTCTTTCTGCCCAGAGGAGAATTCTTGTCAACTCTGCCATTGCCGCTCTGCTTTTCGTTCCGCCTTGCCTGTTTATGTACGCGACTGCTGTTACATTGTCCGACTGGATCTGCACGGGATGATCTTGAAGAAGATGTACCGCTTGTAGAAGGCCGTTGTAAATGGCTCTCAATTCCAGAACGTTTTTGTGAAGGCAGGCTTCCTGACTTGACCATTTTCCTTGGAAGCTTTCTCCCTGTGTGACAGCTCCCCAGCCTCGGAGACTTGCATCCGTGGTTATTAGGACCCAGTCGTGAATCCCAAACCTGCGTCCCTCTAGTAGGTGAGAACTGTGTAGCCCCCACAGGAGCGAAATCCTGGCTTTGGGGGACAGGATTATTTTCCGGTGCATGTGTAGGTGGGATCCGGACCACTTGTCCAACAGGTCCCACTGGAATACTCTGGCATGAAATCGGGCAAACTGTATGGCCTCGTAGGCCTCTACCATTTTCCCCAACAACCGAATGCATTGATGGACCAACACGCTTGTTGGTTTCAAAATTTGTTTAACCATTTTCTGGATTTCCAGATCCTTTTCCACTGGAAGAAATACTCTCTGTACTTCTGTGTCCAGAATCATCCCTAAAAAGGACAATCTTGTCGTCGGTTCCAACTGCGACTTTGGAAAATTCATGAGCCAACCGTGTTGTTTGAGTATTGACAGGGAGAGTGCGATGTTCTGCACCAACTGTTCCCTGGATCTCGTTGTTATCAGGAAATCGTCCAGAGAAGGAATTATATTGACTCCTTTTTGATGAAGGAGGACCATCATCTCCGCCATCACCTTGGTGAATACCCTCGGTGCCGTGGAGAGTCCGAACTGCAACGTCTGGAACTGGTAATGGCAATCCTGTACTGCGAATCTCAGATAGGCCTGGTGAGGAGGATAAATAGGAACATGCAAGTAAGCATCTTTTATGTCTACTGACACCATGAAGTCCCCCTCCTCCAGACTGGAAATCACTACCCTCAGGGATTCCATCTTGAACTTGAACCTTTTCAGGTAGAGATTCAGATTTTTGAGGTTTAAAATTGGTCTGACCGAGCCGTACGGCTTCGGAACTACGAAGAAGCTTGAATAAAAACCTTCTCCTTGCTGTGACAAGGGTACCAGGACAATGACCTGATCTTGACATCATTTTTGAATTGCCATTGTTACCGCCTCTCTTTCTGGAAGAGAAGCTGGCAAGGTCGATTTGAAAAATCGACATGGGGGACGTCTTGAAACTCTAGTTTGTACCCATGGGACACTATTTGTAAGACCCATGGGTCCAGGCCAGATTGAATCCAGATTTGACTGAAAAGTTTCAGACGTGCTCCCACCCGGACTCCCGCAAGGGAGCCCCAGCGTCATGCTGCAGATTTGGCAGAAGCAGGGGTGGACTTCTGCTCCTGCGATCCGGGAGACGCTGCGGAATTATTTCCTTTTCCCCTTCCCCTACCTGCAAAAAAGGGGGAACCTTTGGCCTTATTGTATTTGTTGGGCCGAAAGGACTGCATGTGAGAGTTTGTCTTTTTCGCCGGTGTAGGAGCATAAGGCAAGAATGTCGACTTACCCGCGGTAGCCGCCGAGACTAACGCATCCAGCCCATCACCAAACAAGGGCTCACCTTTATACAGGAGAGCCTCCATATTTCTTTTGGAATCTGCATCAGCATTCCACTGGCGAATCCACAACGCCCTCCAAGCCGATACTGCCATGGTAGCGGTTCTTGATCCCAAGAGACCAATATATTTCATGGTTTCTAGTACGTACGCAGCAGCGTCTTTGATATGACCTAATGTTAGGAGTATCTCGTCTCCATTTATTGTGTCAATGTCTAATGACAAGTTTTCTGACCACTTTTTAATAGCACTACTCACCCACGCACAGACAATGGTAGGCCTGAGTAGTGTCACATTGGCCACATCAATAGATCACCTCACTCACTTGTGGTCTGTCGGCTCCTTAAGTGAAGCCATTCCAGGTGCAGGGAGAAACACCTTTTCTCTTTTATGACAGGGCCCTGTCTAAAATGCGGGGTGACTCCCACCTTTTGGAAAAAGGTAAGCTGCCTGAATTCCTTTTGGGAATCTGAAATTTCTTTTCAGGTTAAATTAGACTCCCTCCAAGAGACTGTTCAACTCCTGAGGTGGAGGGAAAATGACATTACTTCTTTACTAAAGTAAACCCTCTCCTTGTGGTAAAAGAGGGGGCTTCGTAACTTCTAACACCTCCTTTATAGCTAAAACATGTTTTGAATGCTTTTTTGCTAACTTAGGACCTATTCCCCTGGAATCACTAGTGTCGACACAGGAATCAGAGTCCGTGTCGGTATCAGTTTGTACTACTTGTGCAAATTTGTATGTGACCCAGAGGGGTCCCTGTGGATGAAAGGCAGAACTATTAAAAATCACATCTTCAACAAATTATATTCAGTTTTCTGTATGAGATTCAGTAGTGATTCACACTATTATGTAACCTTTCACCCAGTCAGGCTCTTGGTGTCATATTACACCTCTGTGTCCCTAACATGTCTCCCACAGAGGAAGAGTTCCCTGCCTCAGACATGTCCCACACGTGCACAGCCACACCACAGACACTCCGGGACTTATAGGGGACAGACCCACAGTAAAATCTGTCAGAGGGACACAGATAGGATTTGCCAGTTTACAACCCAGCGCCAGTAACACAATGTCTGTGAACACAAAATGCCCACTGACATGCAGCGCTTTTATAATGTTAATCACACAATTATATAGCACCAAATTCACTGTGGCCCCCCCTGTTTTGCACCCTGATACTTGTTCAGCAGTGGAGGAGGACCAGCGTTGTCTCTGCAGCCTGAGGAGAGAGAGAAAATGGCGCTGAGCAGTGTGCTGGCTGACTGAGGAGGAAGCTCTACTCTTCAATGGCGTGTTTCTCCTCAGCTTTTATGAGGTAATTTTTTATACTGGCGGGGGTAGGACTGTGCCTCAGCAACTTATGCCCCTTATTTACGCCAGTTTTCATAGGTTTCATGCTGCCCCCGCGCCCTGCACCCTGCAGTGCCTGTGTATGTGTGGGCAACATGGCGCGCTGTGCTCCCGCCAGCCGCGCGGTACCTTTAGCCGTCACTTTCTTGATTGAAGATCTGTCTTCTAACACTCACCTGTCTTCTGACTTCTGGCTCTGTGAGGGGGGTGACAGCGTGCTGTGGGAGTGAGCATCTAGGCACGGCTAGCGTTCAGTTCCCTTCAGGAGCTAATGGTTTCCTGTCAGCCAGAAGCAGAGCCATGAAACTCTTCAGGAAGTTAGTTCCTACTTCTGCCCCCTCAGTCCCACGAAGCAGGGAGACTGTTGCCAGCAGTACTCCCTGAAAATAAAAAACCTAACATAAGTCTTTTCAGAGAAATTCAGTAGAGCTCCTCTGGAGTGCATCCAGTCTGCCTGGGCACATTTCTAAAACTGAGGTCTGGAGGAGGGGCATAGAGGGAGGAGCCAGTTCACACCCTTGAAAAGTCTTAAAGTGCCCATGGCTCCTGCGGAACCGTCTATATCCCATGGTACTGAAGTGGACCCCAGCATCCTCTAGGACGTATGAGAAAATGTCTAATTGAGTAATGAATACATCCATTATGGTAGTGATTAATCTGTACAAAAAGTCGAAGTGTACAAACATGAATTAGGCTCAATGGGCCTCATTCAGACCCGATCGTAGATGTGCTAAATTTAGCACATCTACGATCAGTCACACAGACATTCAGGGGGACGCCCAGCACAGGGCTAGTCCGCCCCGAATGTCAGGCACGACCCCCCTGCACAAGTACAAAAGCATTGCACAGCAGCGATGCTTTTGTACTTTAGTAGTAGCTCCCTGCCAGCGCAGCTCCTGCACGCTGGCAGGAGCTACTCTTCGCTGTGAGGGACACATTGGCTGCGTGTGACGTCACGCAGCCACCACGCCCCCCCCCCAGCGGTCTGGACACACCTGCATTGCCCGGCCCGCACCCCCTGAACGGCGGCCAAATGCCGCCGGCCCTCCCTGTCAATCGGGCAGAGGCGATCGCAGGGCTGAGACAGCCATCGGCTGTCTGGCATGCGCCGGCGCATGCGCAGTTCAGACCTGATCGGCTGCTGTGCGATCAAGTCTGAATTAGGCCCAATGTGGGGTAGGCATACTTAAGCTTCTAAAAATTAAAAGTGGCAGTGTTTCCCCTAGCAACCAATTAAGATTAAGTTTCTAGTAATTTCTCTATTGCAATCTAGCACTATAGACAAAATATGATTGGTTGCTATGGGCAATACATCTACTTGTCTGTTTTAGAAGCTTTAACACATCTACCCCTGTGGCTCAATATTGCAGTAATCACTTTCTTTGTCAGCTGTAAGAAATATAAGAAGTCTCTTTATTAGTGAAGTATTGTGCATCCACAGAGAATGAAAGTTTAGGCTTACCTCCCAACTGTCCCGATTTTCGCGGGACAGCCCCAGTTTTGGGGACTGTCCTGCTGTCCCACCCGCGGGCCGCAGTGTCCCGTGGTGGTGGTGGTGGGGGGAGTTGGGAGGCTCTGTCTGTCGCTGCCCTGCTTAGAAGAGCAGCGGTGCTATTCACTGGAGTCAGAGGGAGAGGGGGCATGCCAGCAGCTCACAGAGCGCTGGGCATGCCCCCTCAGTGATAAAAACGGGGGCGTGGCTCGCGATCGCGGGTCCTTCCGCGAAGCCGCACACCTTTCTATAGGCCACACCCCATTTTCATCGCGCATATGTCCCTCTTCAAGCAAGGGCAAAGTTGGGAGGTATGGTTTAGGAGATAGCAATAACAAAATACATTCACTAAGAAAATCCGACAACTAAAGGCTTTCACATGTCACATGCCTGGCAATTATCGATAATCCTGGATTTGATCACAAACTATTCATCAAACGATCTTTTGATAAGTAATATAAAATGTTCCACGTATAGTTGCTTTTAGTGCTACCTTGGAGCCAACATGCAATATTTTGCAATAATCTTCAAACAATGCTGCCTGTAAATAGTGCTATGGGAGGCGGTCAAGATCCCGCTGGACGGGATCCCGGCGGTCGAAATACCGACACCGGAATCCCGACCAGCACAATCCCGACATATTCTCCCTCCGTGGGTGTCCAGGACACCTATAGAGGGAGAATATAATAGTGTGTCGAGCGAAGCGAGCCCGCAAGGGTCCGCGTTCCGCTCACCACCCCTGTCGAGATTGTGTGGTCGGGATTCCGGCGTCGGTATTTCGACCACCGGGATCCTGTCCAGCGGGATTTAGTACTGATCCCAGTGCTACAGGAATAGATACATCATGGTAGTGGTAGCTGACAACATGCAAATATAGCAAGCTGCGGAGTAAAAGATGCAGTGTCTGAATATGGTAGCTTTGCAGGTATACACAGAAAGTGTATAGACATCAGGTCCGGTTCTAGATCTTGTGGTGCCCAGGGCGAAAGTTTCCTTTGGCGCCTCCCAGGCAAAACAGGGTTTGTGCGCACCTACGGCGTGCAGCAAAAAATAGAGGCATGGCTTCACAGGGAAGGGGCGTGCCCACAGTTATGCCCCTTGTAGTTGTTCCCCCAGTAGAGTTGTGCCCCCTGTAGCTGTGCCCCCAGTAGCTGTGTCCCCTGTAGATGTGCCTCAGTAGCTGTGCCCTCAGTAGTTTTGCCCCCAGTCGTTTTGCCCCCATGTAGCTGTGCCCCCAGTAGTTTTGCCCCCAGTAGCTGTGCCCCCTGTAGTTTTACCCCAGTAGCTGTGCCCCCTTCCTCAGTAGTTGTGCCCTCAGTAGCTCTGCCCTCAGTAGTTGTGCCCTCAGTAGTTGTGTCCCCAGTAGTTTTGCCCCTTGTGTACCCTCAGTAGTTGTGCTCCAGTAGCTGTGCCCCCAGTAATTTTGCCCCCGTAGCTGTGCCCTCAGTAGTTGTGCCACCAGTAGTTTTGCCCCTTGTAGATATGCCTCCTGTAGTTATGCCCCTAGTAGCGGCGCTTACGGAAGAAAAAATCCCCCCCAAAAAATAAGATTTTAAACCTACAGGTAAATCTTTTTCTCCTAGTCTGTAGAGGATGCTGGGGACTCCGTAAGGACCATGGGGTATAGACGGCTCCGCAGGAGACATGGGCACTCTAAGACTTTAGAATGGGTGTGCACTGGCTCCTCCCTCTATGCCCCTCCTCCAGACCTCAGTTAGGACTGTGCCCAGAGGAGGTGACAGTGCGAGGAAAGGATTTTTGTTAATCTAAGGGCGAGATACATACCAGCCTACACCATACACACCGTACCACATGGTATATACTAAACCAGTTAACAGCATGAACAAAACAGCATCAGCCAGAGACTGATCTCAACTGTAACATACCGTATATACTCGAGTATAAGTCGACCCGAATATAAGTCAAGGCACCTGATTTTACCACAAAAACCTGGGAAAACTTATTGACTCGAGTATAAGCCTAGGGTGGGAAATGCAGCTCTAGCCGTACACAGCCCTCAGTGCCAGATATGCCCTCATACTGCCAGATATGCCCCACAGTGCCTGATGTGCCAGATATGCCCTCATGCTGCCAGATATGCCCCACAGTGCCAGATATGCCCTCATGCTGCCAGATATGCCCCACAGTGCCAGATATGCCCTCATACTGCCAGATATGCCCCACAGTGCCAGATATGCCCCCACATTGCCAGATATGCCCTCATACTGCCAGATATGCCCCACAGTGCCTGATGTGCCAGATATGCCATCATGCTGCCAGATATGCCCCACAGTGCCAGATATGCCCTCATGCTGCCAGATATGCCCCACAATGCCAGATATGCCCCACAGTGCCTGATGTGCCAGATATGCACTCATGCAGCCAAATATGCCCAACAGTGCCAGATGTGCCAGATACGCCCTCACGCTGCCAGATATGCCCCCTCATGCTGCCAGATACGCCCCCTCATAGTGCCAGATATGTCCCCTCATAGTGCCAGATATGCCCCCTCATAGTGCCAGATAAGTCCCCTCAGTGCCACATTTGTCGTCCCCCCCAAGTGCCAAATATGCTCCCCCTGTGCCTGTTACTTACCCTGCGTCGCTCCTGCGCTGTCTTCTGAAGGAGGGACACAGAGCGCACAACGCACGCCTCTCATGTGTCCCTCCTGCATCTCCGGTGGCCGCGGCGGTCTATAAAAGGAAGTGCCGGTTCGTGAGCCAATCAGAGCTCACGAACGGGTATTTCCTTTAATAGTCCCGCCGCTGCCGCCGGAGATGCAGGAGGGACACAGGAGAGGCGCGCGCTGTGCGCTCCGTGTCCCTCCTTCACACTTCTCTCCCTGTTACACTGCTTTCCCTGCACTGACTCGAGTATTAGCCGAGGGGGCTTTTTCAGCACAAAAAAAAGTGCTGAAAAAGTCGGCTTATACACGAGTATATACGGTAACCCTTATCAGGGCCGGTTCGAATGCCCTCGGCGCCCCCGGGCAGGGAATGGGGGCGTGGCTTGCTACAGGGGGCGTGGTCAGTCACGCCCCCTGTACAGCAGAAGCGCCGCTTAAATGCTGAGCGGTGCGCGATGACGTCATCGCGCACCGCACAGCAAAAGGTCCTCTCCGCGAAGGGAAACTAGACGCGTAGTGTCTAGTTCCCTTCGCGGAGAGGACCTTTGCTGTGCGGTGCGTGATGACGTCATCGCGCACCGCTCAGTAATGGTCCTCTTTGCGAAGGGAAACTAGACGCTACGCGTCTAGTTCCCTTCACGGGACCAGAGCCGCAGGAGCCGGGGGGACACAGCGGGCAGCGAAGGGCACAGCAGTGGCGGATCTTGCCACGGTGCGGCGCCCTCCGGATGGCGCCAGCGCCCTCCGGAAGGCGGCGCCCCGGGCAAAAGTACTGCTTGCCCGTGGCAAGATCCGCTACTGACCCTTATGTAAGCAACAACTATATACAAGCCTTGCAGAATTTGTCCGCACTGGGACGCCCAGCATCCTCTACGGACTAGGAGAAAAAGATTTACCGGAAGGTTTAAAATCTTATTTTCTCTTACGTCCTAGAGGATGCTGGGGACTCCGTAAGGACCATGGGGTTTATACCAAAGCTCCAGACCGGGCGGGAGAGTGCGGACGATTCTGCAGCACCGATTGAGCAAACATGAGGTCCTCATCAGCCAGGGTATCAAACTTGTAGAATTTTGCAAAAGTGTTTGAACCCGACCAAGTAGCAGCTCGGCAAAGCTGTAATACCGAGACGCCTCGGGCAGCCGCCCAAGAAGAGCCCACCTTCCTAGTGGAATGGGCCTTTACCGAATTTTCGAACCGGCAATCCAGCCATAGAATGAGCCTGCGGAATCGTGTTACAGATCCAGCGAGCAATAGTCTGCTTAGACGCAGGAGCGCCAACCTTGTTGGCTGCATACAGGACAAACAGTGCTTCTGTTTTCCTAAGGGACTTGGAATCCTCCAAGGCACCCGTAGCCACAGGCACCACAATAGGTTGGTTCATATGAAATGACAAAACCACCTTAGGCAGAAAATGATGACGAGTCCTCAACTCTGCTCTATCCGCATGGAAAATCAGATAGGGGCTCTTGTAAGACAAAGCCACCAATTCGGACACCCGCCTTGCAGATGCCAAGGCCAATACCATGACCACTTTCCAAGTGAGAAACTTCAATTCAACAGTTTGAAGAGGTTCAAATCAGTGTGATTTAAGGAACTGTAACACCACGTTAAGGTCCCACGGTGCCACCGGAGGCACAAAAGGAGGTTGGATGTGCAACACTCCCTTTACAAAAGTCTGGACTTCTGGGAGAGAAGCCAATTCCTTCTGAAAGAATATAGATAAGCCCGAAATCTGCACCTTAAGGGAGCCTAACTTCAGGCCCATATCCACATCTGACTGCAGAAAATGGAGAAAACTACCCAGTTGAAAATCATCCGTAGGGCATTCTTGGCTTCACATCAAGACACATATTTTCTCCAGATACGGTGATAGTGTTTCGCCGTTACCTCCTTCCTAGATGTAATAAGAGTAGGGACGACTTAATCCGGAATACCTTTCCTAGCTAGGATTTGGTGTTCAACCGTCATGCCGTCAAACGTAACCGTGTTAAGTCTTGGAACACACAGGGCCCCTGTAGTAACAGGTCCTCCCTGAGAGGAAGAGGCCACGGATCTTCTGAGAGCATTTCCTGAAGATCTGAATACCAGGCCCTTCGAGGCCAATCTGGAACAACGAGTATTGTCTGCACGCTTGTTCGTCTTATGATTCTCAATATCCTTGAGATGAGAGGAAGTGGAGGGAACACAGAGACCGACTGAAACACCCACGGTGTCACCAGGGCGTCCACTGCCCCTGCCTGAGGGTCCCTTGACCTGGAACAATACGTCCGAAGCTTTCTGTTGAGGCGTGACGCCATCATGTCTATTTGAGGAAGTCCCCAACGACTTGTCACCGCAAAGACTTCTTGATGAAGTGCCCACTCTCCTGGATGGAGATCGTGTCTGCTGAGGAAGTCTGCTTCCCAGTTGTCTACTCCCGGAATGAAGACCACTGACAGAGCGCTTACATGATTTTCCGCCCAGTGAAGAATCCTGGTGGCTTCTGCCATTGCTGCTCTGCTTCTTGTCCCGCCCTGGCGGTTTACATGCGCCCCTGCTGTGACGTTGTCTGACTGTATCAGAACAGGTAGGTTGCAAAGAAGATTCTCCGCCTGTCGGAGGTCGTTGTATATGGCCCTTAATTCCAGCACATTGATGTGTAGACAAGCCTCCTGGCTTGACCATATTCCCTGAAAATTGTTTCCCTGTGTGACTGCTCCCCATCCTCGGAGGCTCGCGTCCGTGGTCACAAGAACCCAATCTTGAATGCCGAACCTGCGACCCTCTAGAAGGGGAGTACTCTGGAGCCACCACAGGAGAGAGACCCTGTCCCTGGGGGACAGGGTATCTTCCGATATATCTGCAGATGGGACACTGACCACTTGTCCAGAAAGTCCCACTGAAAAGTCCTTGCATGGAACCTGCCGAATGGAATGGCCTCGTAGGCCGCCACCATCTTTCCCAATACTCGAGTGCATTGATGAACTGACACTCTTTTTAGCTTTAACAAGTCTTTGATCATGTTCTGGAGTTCCTGGGCTTTTTCCACTGGGAGAAAAACCCCTTTGTTTTTCCGTATCCAGAATCATGCCCAAAAAAGACAGCCGAGTTGTCGGAACCAACTGCGACTCTGGTAGATTTAGAATACAGCTGTGCTGTTGTAGTACTCTCAGGGGGAGAGACACGCATTTTAATAACTGTTCCCTTGAACTCGCTTTTATCAGGAGATCATCCAAGTATGTGATACTTGTGACCCCTTGCTTGCGCAGGAGCACCATCATTTCCGCCATTACCTTGGTGAAAATTCTCGGGGCCGTGGAAAGCCCAAATGGCAACGTCTGAAACTGGTAATGACAATCCTGTACAGCGAATCTTCGGTACGCCCAATGAGGAGGATATATGGGGACATGAAGGTATGCATCCTTTATGTCTAGTGACACCATAAAATCCCCCTCTTTCCAGTCTGGATATCCTTGCCCTGAGAGATTCCATCTTGAATTTGAACCTCTTTAAATATAGGTTTAGGGATTTTAGATTCAGAATTGGTCTGACCGAGCCATCCGGCTTTGGACCACAAATAGGGTTGAATAAAACCCTTTTCCCTGTTGCACTAGGGGAACCATGATAATTACTTGCTGTTGACACAGCTTTAATATGGCAGCCAAAACTATTTTCCTCTCCGGGAAGCAGCTGGCAAGGCCGATTTGAAAATCAGTGTGGAAGCACCTCTTTGATGGATTTGGTAGAGGCCGGGGAGGACATTTTTCCTGTGAACTAGCTGTAGCCAGTGTTCTTTTCCCTCTACCTCTTCCTCTGGCGAGGAAAGAAAGCCACACCCCTTTCTGAACTTACGCGGCCGAAAGGACTGCATCTGTTATTGGGGTGTTTCCTTTTGCTGTGGGGGAACGGAAGGCAAAAAAGACGACTTACCCGCGGTAGCTGTGGAAACCATGTCCGCGAGGCCCTCCCCAAATAAAACTTCACCTTTGTAAGGTAAAGCCTCCATATGTCTCTTTGAGTCAGCATCACCTGTCCATTGACGGGTCCGTAGGGACCTACTAGCAGAACCTGCCATGGCATTAGCTCTTGAACCCAAAAGCCCAATATCTCTCGCAGCCTCTCTCATATATAGTGCTGCGCAGTGGCGGAACTAGCGAGCGGTGGGCCCAGGTGCGACAAAATGCTTTGGGCCACCCATCCCATCCAAGTCCACCCCCTCACCCCTGGAGAGGATCTGGTGAGGGGGACCTGCTCAGGGCCAGAGAAATGGATACCTAGCAACAGTGCTGTAACTAGACATTTTAGCACTGTGTGCAAGAAACGGCATCGGAGCCCCACCCCTGCATGCAAAACAGCCTTAGGCGCGCGCAAAAATACATAGTGGCGTGGCTTCTTGGGGAAGGGGTGTGGCCACAAAATAATACCAATTCATAAAGCGGTGCACAGTAGTCTCCATTATTCAAATTACGCCGCACAGTAGCACCACTACACCAGGTAGAGACCCTTATACACCTTAAGGCGGACAGATTCCTCTTTTTACACATTACAGCAGACAGCGTCCCCTTTTTACACATTACGGCAGACAGCGTCCCCATTTTTACACATTACGGCAGACAGCGTGCCCTTGTTCCACATTACGGCAGACAGCATCCCCCTTTTTACACATTGCGGCAGGCAGATTCCCCCTTTTTACACATTACGGCAGGCAGATTCCCCCTTTTTACACATTGCGTCAGACAGATTCCCCCTTTTTACACATTGCGTCAGGCAGATTCCCCCTTTTTACACATTGCAGCAGGCAGATTCCCCCTTTTTACACATTACGGCAAGCAGATTCCCCCTTTTTACACATTACGGCAAGCAGATTCCCCCTTTTTACACTTTGCGGCAAGCAGATTCCCCCTTTTTACACTTTGCGGCAAGCAGATTCCCCCTTTTTACACATTGCGGCAGGCAGATTACCCCTTTTTACACATTGCGGCAGGCAGATTACCCCTTTTCACACATTGCGGCAGGCAGATTACCCCTTTTTACACATTGCGGCAGGCAGATTACCCCTTTTTACACATTGCGGCAGGCAGATTACCCCTTTTTACACATTGCGGCAGGCAGTCCCCCTTTTTGAAGAAAGAAAGAAAGAAAGAAAGAAAGAAAGAAAGAAAGAAAGAAAGAAAGAAAGAAAGAAAGAAAGAAAGAAAGAAAGAAAGAAAGAATTATACTTACCCTCTCCGCTGGCTCAGGTTCCTCGGTGCAGCTTCTGGTCACGATTCCCGGGCAGGAGAGAAGGAGGAGGGAAGTGGAGGAGGGAGCCGCAGCAGCGCTGTGTTATTGGTGGAGGCACTGCTGCCCCTCTGCTTCACTATAGGTTGTTCTCGGAAAACAGCCTATAGTGAAGCAGAGGGACAGCAGCAGCAGCGCCTCAACCAGTAACTAAGCGCTGCTGCGGCTCCCTCCTCCACCTCCCTCCTCCTCCTTCTCCCCCTGTGCCGCTGCGCTGTTCTTCTCTCCTGTCCGGGCGGCTGTGTGCTGCGGGCAGCGGTTGCCCGCAGCACACAGCGGCATGTAATGAGTCAGTTTGACTCATTACATGCTTTGGGCCCTTGGACAGTGGCGGGCCCCAGTGCAACGCACTGGTTGCACTGGCGGTAGTTCCGCCTCTGGTGCTGCGTCCTTGATGTGACCTAAGGTCAACACCATACTATCTTTATCTAGGGTGTCAATGTCAGATGACAAGTTATCAGCCCAAGCTGTAATTGCGCTACCTACCCATGCTGACGCTACTGCAGGTCTAAATAGGGCTCCCGTAGTCGCATAAATTGATTTTAAGGTAGATCCCTGCCTACGATCCGCAGGATCCTATAGGGCCGCCGTATCAGGGGAAGGTAGTGCTACCTTTTTGGACCAGCGCGTTAAGGCCTTGTCCAGCGTGGGCGAGGATTCCCACCGTAACCTGTCATTTGAGGGGAAAGGATACGCCATAAAAATTCTCTTGGGAACCTGCAGTCTAATGTCAGGAGTCTCCCAAGCTTTTTTAAATAAAACGGTCAGCTCATGAGATGAGTTAGGTTACTTTTCTTTAAACATGCAGACCCTCGTGTCAGGGACAGAGGAGTCCTCTGTGATATGCAAAACATCCTTTATTGCAATAATCATACATTGAATACTTTCGCGACTCATGGGTGCAACCTTACATCATCCTAGTCGACACTGGAGTCGGAATCCGTGTCGGTGTCTGCTAACTGGGTAAAGGGACGTTTATGGGACCCTGAAGGGTCCTGGGACACAGTAAAAGCCATGGGTTAATTCCCTGCTTGTTTTTGGACTCTGCTTTGTCCAATCTCTTATGTAATAAAGCCACATTAGCATTCAAAACATTTCACATGTCCACCCAATAAGGTGTCGGCTGTGCTGACCGAGACACCACCACCATCTGCTCTGCTACCTCCCAAGACTGGCCTTCCGCTTAAGACATGTCGACACACACATACTGACACCCCCACACACACTGGGATAAATAAATATGGGGACTGACCCACAATAAGGCCCTTTGGAGAGACAGAGAGAGAGTATGCCAGCACACACCCAGCGCCACAATATACTGAAACCAAGGTCCCAGCCTAAATAGCGCTTTATATATATATCTGTACAATTTGCGCCAAATAAATGTGCCCCCCCCCCCCTCGTTTTTGCCCGTTATTGTTCAGCAGGGGAGAGTCCGGGAGCACTTCTCTGCAGCATGCTGTGGAGAAAATGGCGCTGGTTAGTGCTGGAGGATCAAGAGCAGCCCCCTCGACGGCGGGCTTTGGTCCCGCTCAATTTCTTTATACTGGCGGGGGTTTTATACTATACTGCCTCCGCAGTATCTGAGACCTGTGCCAGTGCTGTTTTTGAGGTAATAATTGCTGCCCAGGGCGCCCCCCTGCGCCCTGCACCCTTACAGTGCCTTCTGTGTGTGTGTGTGTGTGTGTGTGTGTGTGTGTGTGTGTGTGTTAGGAGCAATGGCGCGCAGCGTGATCGCTGCGCGGTACCTCATTGAAGATCTGAAGTCTTCTGCCGCCTTTGAAGTCTTCTTTCTTCTCATACTCACCCGGCTTCTATCTTCCGGCTCTGTGAGGAGGACGGCGGCGCGGCTCCGGGACGAACGACGAGGGTGAGACCTGCGTTCCGACCCTCTGGAGCTAATGGTGTCCAGTAGCCTAAGAAGCAGAGCCTATCATTTAAGTAGGTCTGCTTCTCTCCCCTCAGTCCCACGATGCAGTGCTCCCTGAAAATAAAAAACCTAACAAAAGTATTTTCAGAGAAACTCAGTAGAGCTCCCCTGCAGTGCATCCAGTCTCCACTGGGCACAGGATCTAACAGAGGTCTGGAGGAGGGGCATAGAGGGAGGAGCCAGGGCACACCCATTCTAAAGTCTTATGGGCCCTACACACATGCCGATATCACTGCACGATATGAACGATCTCGTTCATTAATGAACGAGATAACGTTCATATCGTGCAGTGTGGAGGCACCAGCGATGAACGATGCGCGGCCCCGCACTCGTTCATCGCTGGTGCTATGTCGGCTGTGCATGCAGGCCAATATGGACGAGATCGTCCATATTTGCCTGCAAGTCTACGGAGCCGGGTGACGGGGGAAGTGAAGAAACTTCACTCCCCCCGTCACTGCCCCCCCCCCCCCCCCCCCGCCGGGTCGCCCGCATCGGCGGTCGGGCAGCTCGGCTGCAAATCGCCGAGTGTGTAGGGCCTATTAGAGTGCCCATGTCTCCTGCGGAGCCATCTATATCCTATGGTCCTTACGGAGTCCCCAGCATCCTCTAGGACGTAAGAGAAAAGAATACTGACCAGCCCCGCTCCTGCTTCCCGACCGCTGCTGCTGTCTTCCGTCTCCGGCAGCCGCTCCTCAGATCTATGGGAGAAACGTCTCTCCCATAGCGCCGCACAGACACTAGAGGTCAATTATGACCTCTAGCGTCTGCGGCCACTCCCACTATGCCGTGCAGTGCACGGCAGCATGTGGGAGGGTCAGGCAGCGGCAGCGTCCTCAGGACTGCGGCGCCCCGGGCAAAAAGCCTGCTTGCCCGCGGCAAGAGCAGCTCCTGATATGCAAATATAGCAAGCTGCAGAGTAAAAGATGCTGTGTTTGAATATGGGGGGTCATTCCGACCCGTTCGCACGCAGAAGTTCTTCCCTGCGGTGCGAATGGGTCAGAACTGCGCATTACGCACGCGCATCGTTGCCCGGCACAACGAAAAATAAGATTTTAAACCTACCAGTAAATCTTTTTCTCCTAGTCCGTAGAGGATGCTGGGGACTCCGTAAGGACCATGGGGTATAGACGGGCTCCGCAGGAGACATGGGCACTCTAAAGACATTAGAATGGGTGTGCGCTGGCTCCTCCCTCTATGCCCCTCCTCCAGACCTCAGTTAGAGAAACTGTGCCCAGAGGAGACGGACAGTACAAGGAAAGGATTTTTGTTAATCTAAGGGCAAGATTCATACCAGCCCACACCATCCACACCGTATAACATGGAATATACGTCACCAGTTAACAGTATGAACACAACAGCATCAGCCAAAGACTGATCTTAACTGTAACATAACCCTTATGTAAGCAACAACTATATACAAGTCTTGCAGAAATATGTCCGCACTGGGACGGGCGCCCAGCATCCTCTACGGCAGTGATTTTCAACCTTTTTTTTACTCGCGGCACACCGAACAATATTTTAAAATTGCCAAGGCACACCATCAGTTAAAAAAAAAAATCCACACATACATTGGCCTACACAGAAAAAACAATCACATTGCTCCCCCCATAAATCATGTTGCTCCCTACATAAATCCTATTAATCCCCATATAAATCAATCACATTGCTCTCCACATAAATCCATAAATCCTTATTCTCCCCACATAAATCCTATTGCACCCCACAGGAGAAATAAAATAACAAATATTTGCCCCTATCGGTCAGCTGTCCTCCCTGTCCCTCAGTGGCGGGGGTTATTCATAGTGGAGTTCTACGAATACTGAGCAGCGGGTGGTCGGGCATGTGTGGATGTGGGTGTGCAAAGAAAGCTGTGTATGCAGGCAGGAACTGGAAGATGCATATTGCAGGCGGGTGGGCTGGCTGGGTGGTGAGACGCGGCAGCCGTGACCTATGATATCACACCGCTGCATGTTCAAGGCATAGGTCACGGCCGGAGCATGACTGATCCTTTAATAAGAGCCTGGGCCAACAGTTCACTCTGAAGGTGCAGGAAGCTGCTCTGGCTCCGCGGCACACCTTGCAACTGGTCGCGGCACACTAGTGTGCCACGGCACACTGGTTGAAAAAGCCTGCTCTACGGACTAGGAGAAAAAGATTTACTGGTAGGTTTAAAATCTTATTTTCTCTTACGTCCTAGAGGATGCTGGGGATTCCGTAAGGACCATGGGGATTATACCAAAGCTCCAAACCGGGCGGGAGAGTGCGGATGACTCTGCAGCACCGATTGAGCAAACATGAGGTCCTCATCAGCCAGGGTATCAAACTTGTAGAATTCTGCAAAAGTGTTTGAACCCGACCAAGTAGCTGCTCGGCAAAGCTGTAATGCCGAGACGCCTCGGGCAGCCGCCCAAGAAGATCCCACCTTCCTAGTGGAATGGGCCTTTATAGAATTTGGTAACGGCAATCCAGCCATAGAATGAGCCTGCTGAATCGTGTTACAGATCCAGCGAGTAATAGTCTGCTTAGAAGCAGGAGCGCCAACTTTGTTGGCTGCATACAGGACAAACAGCGCCTCTGTTATCCTAACCCGAGCCGTCCTGGCTACATAAATTTTTAAGGCCCTGACTAAATCGAGGTACTTGGAATCCTCCAAGTCTCCCGTAGCCACAGGCACCACTGTAGGTTGGTTCATATGAAACGAGGAACCCACTTTAGGCAAAAATTGAGGACGAGTCCTCAACTCTGCTCTATCCACATGGAAAATCAGTTAGGGGCTTTTGTGAGACAAAGCCGCCAATTCGGACACCCGCCTTGCAGATGCCAAGGCCAACAACATGACCACCTTCCAAGTGAGAAATTTTAATTCAACTGTTTGAAGAGGCTCAAACCAGAGAGATTTTAGGAACTGTAACACCACGTTAAGGTCCCATGGTGCCACTGGGGGCACAAAAGGAGGCTGGATGTGCAGCACTCCCTTTACAAAAGTCTTGACTTCTTGGAGAGAAGCCTATTCCTTCTGAAAGAATATAGATAGGGCCGAAATCTGTACCTTAATGGAGCCTAACTTCAGGCCCATATCCACTCCGGTCTGTAGAAAGTGGAGAAAACGGTCCAGGTGGAAATCTTCCGTAGGAGCATTCTTGGCTTCACACCAAGATACATACTTCCTCTAGATACGGTGATAATGTTTCGCCGTCACCTCCTTCCTAGCCTTTATCAGAGTAGGGATGACTTCCTCCGGAATACCTTTCCCAGCTAGGATTCGGTGTTCAACCGCCATGCCGTCAAACGTAACCGCGGTAAGTCTTGGAACACGCAGGGCCCCTGCTGTAACAGGTCCTCCCTGAGAGGAAGAGGCCATGGATCTTCTGTGGGCATCTCCTGAAGATCTGAATACCAGGCCCTTCGAGGCCATTCTGGATCAATGAGTATTGTCTGCACTCTTTTTCGTCTTATGACTCTCAATATTTTTGAGATGAGAGGTAGAGGAGGGAACACATAGACCAACTGAAACACCCATGGTGTCACCAGGGCGTCTACCGCTACTGCCTGAGGGTCCCTTGACCTGGCACAATACCTCCGAAGCTTCTTGTTGAGGCATGACGCCATCATGTCTATTTGAGGAAGTCCCCAAAGACTTGTTATCTCTGGAAAAACTTCTTGATGAAGTCCCCACTCTCCTGGATGGAGATCGTGTCTGCTGAGGAAGTCTGCTTCCCAGTTGTCCACTCCCGGAATGAATACTGCTGACAGAGCGCTTACGTGATTTTCCGCCCAGCGCAGAATCCTGGTGGCTTCCGCCATTGCCACTCTGCTCTTTGTCCCGCCTTGGTGGTTTACATGAGCCACGGCTGTGACGTTGTCTGATTGAATCAGAACCGGTAGGTCGCGAAGAAGATTCTCCGCTTGTCGTAGGCCGTTGTATATGGCCCTTAATTCCAGTATGTTGATGTGTAGACAAGCCTCCTGGCTTCACCATAGTCCCTGAAAAATTCTTCCTTGTGTGACTGCTCCCCATTCTCGGAGGCTCGCGTCCGTGGTCACAAGAACCCAATCTTGAATGCCGAACCTGCGACCCTCTAGAAGGGGAGTACTCTGGAGTCACCACAGGAGAGACACCCTGGCCCTGGGGGACAGGTTTATTTTCTGATGAATTTGAAGATGGGACCCGGACCACTTGCCCAGAAGGTCCCACTGAAAAGCCCTCGCATGAAACCTGCCGAAGGGGATGGCCTCGTAGGTCGCCACCATTTTTCCCAGTACTCGAGTGCATTGATGGACTGACACTCTTTTCGGTTTTAACAGGTCTCTGACCATGTTCTGGAGTTCCTGGGCTTTTTCCATCGGGAGAAAAACCCTCTTTTGTTCTGTGTCCAGAATCATGCCTAAGAAAAATAGCCGAGTCGTTGGAACCAACTGTGACTTTGGTAGATTCAGAATTCAGCCATGCTGCTGCAGCACTCTCAGGGAGAGCGACACGCTTTTCTGCAACTGTTCCTTTGATCTCACTTTTATCAGGAGATCGTCGAAGTACGGGATAATTGTGACTCCCTGCCTGCGCAGGAGCACCATCATTTCCGCCATTACCTTGGTGAAAACCCTCGGGGCCGTGGAAGGACCAAACGGCAACGTCTGAAACTGGTAATGACAGTCCTGTACAGCGAATCTCAGGTATGCCTGATGAGGAGGATATATGGGGACATGAAGGTATGCATCCTTTATGTCTAGTGACACTATAAAATCCCCCCCTTCCAGGCTGGAGATAACTGCCCTGAGCGATTCCATCTTGAACTTGAACTTCTTCAAGTACAGGTTTAGGGATTTTAAATTTAGAATGGGTCTGACTGAGCCATCTGGTTTCGGGACCACAAATAGGGTTGAATAGTACCCTTTCCCCTGTTGCATTATGGGAACCTTGATAATCACTTGCTGTTGACACTTTTGAATTGCAGCTAAAACTATCTCCCTCTCTGGGGTAGAAGCTGGTAAAGCCGATATGAAAAATCGTCGAGGAGGCACGTCTTCGAATTCCAGCTTGTAGCCTTGGGATACAATTTCCATCGCCCAAGGATCCACGTCTGACTGAACCCAGACGTGGCTGAAGAGTCGAAGACGTGCCCCCACCGGCGCGGACTCTCTCAGTGGAACCCCAGCGTCATGCGGTGGATTTAGTAGAAGCCGGGGAGGATTTCTGCTCCTGGGAACTAACCGTAGCAGGCATTCTTTTCCCTCTACCTTTACCTCTGGCGAGGAAGGAAGAGCCCCGACCTCTTCTGGATTTATGCGACAAAAAGGACTGCATCTGATACTGTGGTGTTTTCTTTTGCTGTGGGGGAACATAAGGCAAAAAGGTAGATTTACCCGCTGTAGCTGTGGAAACCAGGTCCGCAAGACCTTCCCCAAATAAAACCTTACCCTTGTAAGGCAAAACTTCCATATGCCTCTTTGAGTCGGCATCACCCGTCCATTGGCGGGTCCACAGTGCTCGCCTAGCAGAAATCGCCATGGCGTTGGCTCGCGAACCTAGCAGACCAACGTCTCTCTGAGCGTCTCTCATATATAAGACTGCATCTTTAATGTGACCTAAGGTCAATAAAATGGTATCCCTATCTAGGGTATCAATGTCAGCTGACAAGGTATCTGTCCAAGCTGCTACCGCACTACAAACCCAAGCCGATGCTATTGCCTGTCTGAGCAAAGCACCCGTATGTGTATAAACTGATTTTAAGGTAGTTTCCTGTCTGCGATCAGCAGGATACTTGAGGGCCGCCGTGTCTGGAGACGGTAGCGCCACCTTCTTGGACAAGCGCGTTAAAGCCTTGTCCACCCTGGACGAGGATTCCCACCGTACCCTGTCCTGTGTAGGGAAAGGGTACGCCATAAGAATCCTCTTGGGAATCTGCAGTTTTTTGTCTGGAGTTTCCCAAGCTTTTTCAAATAACGCGTTCAGCTCATGAGATGGGGGAAAGTTTACCTCAGGTTTCTTTTCCTTAAACATGCATACCCTCGTGTCAGGGACAGAGGGATCATCTGTGATATATAAAACATCTTTATAATGAATACTTTTGGCCACCCTTGGGTGTAACCTCGCATCATCGTAGTCGACACTGGAGTCAGAATCCGTGTCGGTATCAGTGTCTGCTACTTGGAACAGGGGACGTTTTTGAGACCCTGAAGGGCCCTGTGACACAGTCAAAGCTATTGATTGACTCCCTGTTTTATCCCTGGACTCTGCTTTGTCCAATCTCTTATGCAATAAAGCCACATTTGCATTTAAAACATTCCACATATCCAACCAATCAGGTGTCGGCGTTGCCGACGGAGACACCACAATCATCTGCTCCACCTCCTCCTTAGATGAGCCTTCCGCTTCAGACATGCCGACACACATGTACCGACAACCCCACACACTCAGGGATATATCTATATGGAGACAGTCCCCCAATAAGGCCCTTTGGAGAGACAGAGAGAGAGTATGCCAGCACACACCCAGCTCCACCGGACACTGGAATAAAATCCCAGTTAGTACAGCGCTTTTATATAAATATGTATAAATACACTCACTGCGCCCATGAAATGTGCCCCCCCCCCCCTCTTTTTTGCCCTCTGTAACTGTGTTCAGCAGGGGAGAGTCCGGGGAGCCAGCTTCTCTGCAGTGTGCTGTGGAGAAAATGGCGCTGGTTAGTGCTGGAAGATAAAGCCCCGCCCCCTCACCAGCGGGCTTCGGTCCCGCTCAAATTATTTATACTGGCGGGGGTTTATTAATATACTGCCTCCGCAGTATCTACTTTCTATGCCAGTGTCCCTAGAGGTTTTTATTGCTGCCCAGGGCGCCCCCCCTGCGCCCTGTACCCTTACAGTGCCCGCTGTGTGCGTTTGTGTGGGAGCAATGGCGCGCAGCGTTACCGCTGCGCATTACCTCAGTGAAGATCTGAAGTTTTCTACCGTCTTTGAAGTCTTCTTTTCTTCTTAATACTCACCCGGCTTCTATCTTCCGGCTCTGTGAGGACGGCGGCGCGGCTCCGGGAGGAACGGCGAGGGTGAGACCTGTGTTCCGACCCTCTGGAGCTAATGGTGTCCAGTAGCCTAAGAAGCAGAGCCTATCATTTAAGTAGGTCTGCTTTCTCTCCTCAGTCCCACGATGCAGGGAGCCTGTTGCCAGCAGTGCTCCCTGAAAATAAAAAACCTAACAAAAAGTCTATTTCAGAGAACCTCAGGAGAGCTCCCCTGCAGTGCACCCAGTCTCCTCTGGGCACAGGATCTAACTGAGGTCTGGAGGAGGGGCATAGAGGGAGGAGCCAGTGCACACCCATTCTAAAGTCTTTATAGTGCCCATGTCTCCTGCGGAGCCCATCTATACCCCATGGTCCTTACGGAGTCCCCAGCATCCTCTAGGACGTAAGAGAAAAAGAAGACGCAGCGCCTATCACATGAGGATTGACAGCGGAGAGGCATTCCGGGGCGGATACTCACCGTTGGTTGCCGTTTTTGGGGAGTGGTCGTCCGAACACTCGTGTGTCCAGGCAAACGGAGGGCGGATGTCTGACGTCAAAGTTGGGAGGAACGTCGCTGGATCCGTCGCACAGGGTAAGTAGCTCCAGCCTTACTCCTAGGTTTCTGAAAACTTTTTTGCTTAGCAGGGCAGCACAAACGTTCGCAGCCCTGCTAAGCAAAAATATACTCCCCCATAGGCGTGGATTAGTTGATCGCACCAGCAGCAAAAAGTTACTGGCTGCGATCAACTCGGAATGACCCCCATGGTAGCTTTGCAGGTATACACAGAAAGTGTATAGACATGCAAATATAGTAAGCTGCAGAGTAAAAGATGCTGTGTGTGAATATGGTAGCTTTGCAGGTATACACAGAAAGTGGATAGACAGGGCAGCCTGTAGGAATAAAGCTGGGTACACACTGGAGTGATGTCGCACCAAAATGCTATTTTGGTGCGACATATCACTTACACTGCGCAGTATGTACCCAGGATTGAACGCTCCCGTGGTCGCATGCGACAGACGCTTGGTTTGATATGCAGCACATCAAACCAAGCGTAGCACCATCGCTAGCATCCTGTTATGTTAATGAAGGACGCATTTTCAGAGATGAGGGGGCCCGTGTGCAGACTCCGGGTGGGCCCCCTCCTCTCCACAACACAGTAGGCTCCGGCATTGACCCGGAGTCTACTGTGCATTCGCAAGTCTCTGGAAACATGGCGCCTGCCATGGTCCGGAGACAAATTTCAAACTGCGCATGCAGGGTGGCCATATTTGGTTGGATTTTTGCTGCGGCTGTAGTGCCAGTCACGGGACTCTGGAAAGGTAAGTATTTAAATAACATGGGTGCAGTGTGTGCGGTGTGGACTCCACCTGGACCCAGGGGCCCGTGTTGCACCGCACACATTGCACCCATGATAGAAATGCCAACGGTTCCGTCCTTCATTAAAATCACCCCAGTGTGTACGGGCAATTCTGGCTGACGTGGATTCCCCGTCACTCCAGTGTGTTTGTTACCTTTGTTGCACATTGCGGGGTATCCGGACTACAGGTCGACAACAAAAAGGTCGACACACCTTAGGTCGACACACCTTAGGTCGACATGGACAAAAGGTCGACATGAACTAGGTCGACATGGAAAAAGGTCGACATGAGTTTTTCACAATTTGTTTCTTTTTTGGAACCTTTTCATACTTAACGATCCACATGGACTACGATTGGAACGGTAATCTGTGCCGAGGGAAGCGGAGCGGAGCGAAGGCACCATGCCTGAAGCATGGCGAGCGAATGCGGTGCACTAATTGTGGTTCCCGGTCACTCTATGAAGAAAACGACACCAAAAAAACATAAAAAACTCATGTCGACCCTTTTCCCTGTCGACATTTTCCCTGTCGACATTTTGTCCATGTCGACCTTTTGTCCATGTCGACCTAAGGTGTGTCGACCAATTGGCGTCGACCTAAGGTGTGTCAACCTTTTTGTTGTCGACCTGGAGTCCCAGACCCCATTGCACAGAGCAAAACAACAAAATTGTGAAATGTTACCTTTGTGAGTTAATTATTTAAACAAGCAACAAGAGAGCTCACGGGACACTGGACAGGTTAGGTATGATATGACGACATTCATAATGTTGACATAAGAATGTTGACAAGATCAGAATGTCAACATTTGACATGTTGACATTCATCATGTATACAGTGATGAAACGTCAACTAAATAAAATGCCGACATATAGGGCCTAATTCAGACCTGATAGCTAGGCTGCTTTTTCGTACAGTGGGCGATCAGGTTTAAACTGCGCAGGCATATGCACCGCAATGCGCAGGCGCGTCTTACGGGTACAAAGCCGATCGCTGCTCAGCGATGGTTTTGTGTGAAGGATACATTCGCACGGGCGGTCGCAAGGAGATTGACAGTAAGAAGCGGTTTGTCGGGGTCAACTAAACTGTGCAGAGACTGCACAAAATCTGTTTGTACAGCTCTGCTACACATGCGTTCACACACTTGCAAAGCGAAAAATACACTCCCCTATGGGCGGCGACTATGCGAACGCAGGACTGCAAAAAAAAAACCCTAGTGCACGAACAGGTCTGAATTAGCCCCATAGTCCCTAGTTGCCCAGCGGTCATTTACATGGTCCTGGTAACGGAGTGTCCAGCAGAAGCTTTTACTGTAGTTCCTGACTGTCAGTTCCGTTAAAATAATGATTTGCCATCCCTGCCAGTGGGGTTGACGGACAAGTGCCTTCATAACACTTCTAACCTGTCCACTACTGTTGGCTACTGTATAGCAGCAGCAGTGGCCTATCATGCAGAGATAGAAGGAGACTGCTGCTCAGCGGCAGCCTCCCTTCCTAGCCAAGCACACTATACTGTGTACTGGGCTGCGGAGAGTCCAGGGAAGCTGCTGCCCTTCTCTCTCCCTGCATGATGTGCCATTGCCATACAGCGGTCCGCAGTAGTGCATGGGTGAGGTGTTGTCACTGATTCCTCTGACTAGTGCTTAGCCCAGTGGTTCTCAAACTCTGTGCCGTGGCACCCTGGGGTGCCGTGAGGCTCTTGCAAGGGTGCCCTGAGTTGGTGGTCTGGGACCAATTCAGATTATTTATGGTCAATGTAATAGGCAAAAACAGTGCTTGTGGCTGCCAGTCATAAAATATATGGGCAAACAGAAGCATATCTTGTCCCTCACCACATAACTGACCTAAGGGCTGTAACACACGAGCCGGGCTTTGCCGGCCGGGAAAAAGCCGGATGGCTTTTTCCTGTGCCGGCATTGTAATTAACAGTGTGAGGTGTAGTGTCCTTTCACACTGCACGGCCCCGGCCGCCGTGTTGCAGCCGGAAATATCCACTGGAAGGTCCGGCTGCTGGGCCGAGGCCATGCCTTCTTTGCAGCCAGTGGACCGTGTGTGTGAAGGGGAGCTTTCACACACAACGTTTTTTTTCCAAGCCGTGTCTAATGCTGCGCATGCGCACAGCATCACACACAGCTCAAAGCCGTTGTGTGTGAAAGACTCTGCCGGATGGCAAAAAGCCGGACAAAGTTTGTCCGGCTTTTTGCCATCCGGGAGAAACCGGCACGTGTGATGCAGCCCTAAGGATGACATATAAACATAACTTATTATGTTTTTCTACATTTCTCAATAAAAAAACGTTTGGCCTAGGGGTGCCGTGAAAAAATTTGTGATGCTCTATGGTGCCGTGAGTCAAAAGAGTTTGAGAACCACTGGCCTAGACCAAACCCTCTGTCCAGCAGCTTAATGTCAACATTCTGACATTGGCCCTCATTCCGAATTGTTCGCTCGCCAGCTGCTTTTAGCAGCATTGCACACGCTAGGCCGCCGCCCTCTGGGAGTGTATCTTAGCTTAGCAGAATAGCGAACGAAAGAGTAGCAGAATTGCGATTAAATAATTCTTAGCAGTTTCTGAGTAGCTAGAGACTTACTCCTGCACTGCGATCAGCTCAGCCCGTTTCGTTCCTGGTTTGACGTCACAAACACGCCCTGCGTTCGGCCAGCCACTCCCCCCGTTTCTCCAGACACTCCCACATTTTATCCTCCCAGAAAACGGTCAGTTTCCGCCCAGAAACACACACTTCCTGTCAATCACACTCCGATCACTTCAACGATGAAAATTCTTAGTTCGGACATGAGTAAATCTACTAAGTTTTGTGCTAAAATACTTAGCGCATGCGCGCTGCGTACCATGCGCATTTTTTCCTTAATCGCTCCGTTGCGAAAATCGGCAACGAGCGAATAACTCAGAATGACCCCCAATATTGTACAAAGTGGGGTAAAAATAAGAGTTTACTCACCGGTAAATCTATTTCTCGTAGTCCGTAGTGGATGCTGGGGACTCCGTAAGGACCATGGGGAATAGACGGGCTCCGCAGGAGACTGGGCACTCTAAAGAAAGATTTAGGACTATCTGGTGTGCACTGGCTCCTCCCCCTATGACCCTCCTCCAAGCCTCAGTTAGGAACTGTGCCCGGAAGAGCTGACACAATAAGGAAGGATTTTGAATCCCGGGTAAGACTCATACCAGCCACACCAATCACACCATATAACACGTGATAGGAACCCCGGTTAACAGTATGATAACAATTGGAGCCTCTGAAGAGATGGCTCACAACAAAACCCGATTTTTGTAACAATAACTATGTACAAGTATTGCAGACAATCCGCACTTGGGATGGGCGCCCAGCATCCACTACGGACTACGCCCTTTTTATTGGAACCAGCACATTGCAGCCTCACCGGTGATAGCTTCCTGTATGCTGTTCCTGCCCTGCAGAGTTCATTGTCCAGCGTGCTGTTATCTGGTCGATCCTGCTCCCTGAGGTCCAGAGTCCAGGAGTTCAGAAGCCGGTCGTGGGAATCTTTCCAGTTCTCTAGTCGAGTGTACCTGTAACAGTCATCTCGTGGTTCTCGCTCGTTGGGGTTCTCTCCCGGTTTCGTGAGTAGCGGCTCCTGCCGCGTCTTGCGGCCTAGGTCGCTGAGTCCTTGTGTTTATTTTGTTTCTGGTGTTTTTGTGGAGGTTTCCGCTCTCACTGTCCTCCCCGGTACACGACGGTGCCGTGTAGGGTGTGGACAGTGGAACCTTTGTTGTTCTTTTTCTTTGGCGGCGTGCCGCACATATATTTAGTTTTAGGTTTCTTAGTAGCCCCTAGCTCTCTGTTTTGTTTAGTTAGAGGTCCCCTTGTTATCATCCCGTCTCGGTTTATGCCTTGTCTCACATTAAGACCTGGGGGCATCGGAGTTGGGCAGACCTAATCCGCCCTTCAAACGCGGCTGCCGGAGGCCCAAGAAACCATAGTCTCGCAGGCGTGAACTGACCACGTGGGTGAAACAACGGAGGTAGGTTGCTAGGGGTTACCATCACACCTGGCCATTACTTCAGCGTCACGTTCTGGTGCTTTGGAGTTGCTACAGTACACCTCTTTGTTCAGAGCACCAAGAACATAACAGTTACATGGTTACAATTTACACAGTAAGCAAATATTACAAACTAATTCAAATACAGACATGGCCAGAAATACAATTACCAGATTTTGCTCAAATGCTCACTACGCTCCCCCTCCATGCTTACAGCAAAGTATCGGCAGAAACCCATCTCGTTCAGCATCTGGGACAAACAGGGCCATCTGTGTGTGTGTGTTCAGCAATACACTGGGAGTAGGGGGCGTGCACAGGTCTCTTGTTATTAGTCTAGGGGAGGGAACTTTCTCATTCATGAGGAGTCATTGGTCAGTTCATATGCAAGCCTTGAAGACATCCAAAGGGCTGGACTGAGTTTCCTGTCCACATGCTTTAAATGGAGTCCTTTGTCCTCTTCAGAATTGTGGCTTTATATTCCTACATTCAATCATAACTACTCATTGCAATGTGCTACAACTTAATAACAGGCATCAAATGAATCTACACATTAATCTGGTTACCTTGACACCAAGCACGACATGTCCATCTTCCTCCGCTCCAATAATACAGATACATGACATTACTCCATTATATAATTTAAAACATTATGATGTCTGGCGCTTGATATGTTCAATTTATGTGTTGTATGAAATATGTGTCGGATCTATCTTTGTGGCATGTCTGTGTAAATGCGTATGTTACCATATATTGCTGTGCTCGCTGCGCGTATTTGCAAGCATAGCGACTCATAATGTGTGGAGTCTGTATGTTCTCTCTATGTAATATTTTTGACTTCGACACTGTGGACAGCCCCACAGATTGATGATATGTTGAAACACCTACTGGTGTAGGCCCCACTCCCCTGGGTGGAGATCGTGGCGACTGAGGAAGTCCGCCTCCCAGTTGTCCACCCCCGGAATGAAGATGGCCAACATTGCTCTTGCATTTCTTTCCGCCCAGAGGAGTATCCTTGACACCTCTCGCATGCAGGCTCTGCTTTTTGTCCCTCCTTGTCGACTGATATAAGCCACGGCCGTGGCGTTGTCCGACTGAACCTGAACAGCTCGATCCCGGAGTAGAGGAGAGGCCTGAAGCAGAGCATTGTAGATCGCCTGAAGTTCCAGAATGTTGATCGGAAGTAGGGCTTTATGGGCTTACCACCTGCCATGGAACTGAGCCCCTTGGGTGACAGCTCCCCATCCTCTCAGACTAGCATCTGTCGTGAGGATCCAATCCTGAATCCTGAAACTCCGACCTTACAGTAGGTTTGAGGACTGTAGCCACCACAGGAGGGAAATCCTGGCCTGAGGTGATAACCGTATAATCCGATGCATCTGTAGATGCGATCCAGACCACTTGCTTAGGAGATCCAATTGAAATGTTCTGGCATGCAACCTTCCATACTGGATCGCCTCGTATGAGGCTACCATCTTTCCCAACAATCATATGCAAAGACGGATATCCGAGTCGGCCGTAGGACCACTCTGACCATTTCCTGAAGCATCCTTGCTTTGTCCTCTGGGAGGAATACTTTCTGAGCAACTGTGTCCAGAAACATTCCCAAGAACAGGAGCCGCTGAGTAGGCTCCAGGTGGGACTTCTGCAAACTGAGAATCCACCAATGTTGTGTAGAAGCTGAATAGTGCGGTCTATACTGAGCAATAGAAGCTCCCGGGATCTTGCTTTTATTAAGAGATCGTCCAGGTAAGGGACGATGTTTACCCCCTGGACTTGGAGCTGGAACATTATTTCCGCCATCACCTTCGTGAAGACCCTTGGAGCTGTGGACAGTCCGAAGGGTAGCGCCTGGAACTGGTATTGATCGTTCAGCAGGGCGAACAGCAGGTAAGCCTGGTGAGGCGGCCAAATTTTAATATGGAGATTAGCGTCCTTTATATCCAGCGAGACCATGAACTCCTGTTCTTCCAGACCCGCAATCACTGCTCGCAAGGATTCCATCTTGAACTTGCGTACGAATGGCATGCGTCATCCAGCAACCCGCTTTGATGGGTCTTTGTGATATACCAGCCGCTGTGTAAATAGACTTCAGTGTAGTCTCTATTTTCCTATCCCCAGGGTCCTTTATGGTAAAGGAGCCCGGAGCTGGTAGTACCGCCTTTTCAGATAGGTGAGAGACTGATACGTCTACGGCTGGGGGTTCTTCCCAGATTTTCCTGCCTTCAGGAGCAAATGGGAAATTGTGCAAAAAACTTTTGTCACTTGGTAATTCTTATCTCGATTTTTCCAGGCTAACTTAAACAGGATATCCAATTCTGCAGAATCAGGGAAAGTGTTCTGTGTTAAGAAAAATGACTGCTGTGCTGCAGCGTCCTCTAGAGGGAGTTTTAACTAGAGATGAGCGGGTTCGGTTTCTCTGAATCCGAACCCGCACGAACTTCATGTTTTTTTCACGGGTCCGAGCAGACTCGGATCCTCCCGCCTTGCTCGGTTAACCCGAGAGCGCCCGAACGTCATCATGACGCTGTCGGATTCTCGCGAGACTCGGATTCTATATAAGGAGCCGCGCGTCGCCGCCATTTTCACACGTGCATTGAGATTGATAGGGAGAGGACGTGGCTGGCGTCCTCTCCATTTAGATTAGGGTTGAGAGAGAGAGAGAGAGATTGACCTGAGGCTGTGATACTGTAGAAGAGAGTGCAGAGTTTAGTGACTGACGACCACAGTGACCACCAGACAGTGCAGTTGTTTGTTTTATTTAATATATCCGTTCTCTGCCTGAAAAAAACGATACACACAGTGACTCAGTCACATACCATATCTGTGTGCACTGCTCAGCCCAGTGTGCTGCATCAATGTATATATATATCTGACTGTGCTCAGCTCACACAGCTTATAATTGTGGGGGAGACTGGGGAGCACTGCAGTGCCAGTTATAGGTTATAGCAGGAGCCAGGAGTACATAATATTATATTAAAATTAAACAGTGCACACTTTTGCTGCAGGAGTGCCACTGCCAGTGTGACTAGTGACCAGTGACCTGACCACCAGTATATATAATATTAGTAGTATACTATCTCTTTATCAACCAGTCTATATTAGCAGCAGACACAGTACAGTGCGGTAGTTCACGGCTGTGGCTACCTCTGTGTCGGCACTCGGCAGCCCGTCCATAATTGTATATACCAACTAACCGTGGTTTTTTTTTCTTTCTTTATAGTCATACTAGTTACGAGTATACTATCTCTTTATCAACCAGTCTATATTAGCAGCAGACACAGTACAGTGCGGTAGTTCACGGCTGTGGCTACCTCTGTGTCGGCACTCGGCAGCCCGTCCATAATTGTATATACCACCTAACCGTGGTTTTTTTTTCTTTCTTTATACATACATACATACTAGTTACGAGTATACTATCTCTTTATCAACCAGTCTATATTAGCAGCAGACACAGTACAGTGCGGTAGTTCACGGCTGTGGCTACCTCTGTGTCGGCACTCGGCAGCCCGTCCATAATTGTATATACCACCTAACCGTGGTTTTTTTTTCTTTCTTTATACATACATACTAGTTACGAGTATACTATCTCTTTATCAACCAGTCTATATATTAGCAGCAGACACAGTACAGTGCGGTAGTTCACGGCTGTGGCTACCTCTGTGTCGGCACTCGGCAGCCCGTCCATAATTGTATATACCACCTAACCGTGGTTTTTTTTTCTTTCTTTATACATACATACTAGTTACGAGTATACTATCTCTTTATCAACCAGTCTATATATTAGCAGCAGACACAGTACAGTGCGGTAGTTCACGGCTGTGGCTACCTCTGTGTCGGCACTCGGCAGCCCGTCTATAATTGTATATACCACCTAACCGTGGTTTTTTTTTCTTTCTTTATACATACATACTAGTTACGAGTATACTATCTCTTTATCAACCAGTCTATATATTAGCAGCAGACACAGTACAGTGCGGTAGTTCACGGCTGTGGCTACCTCTGTGTCGGCACTCGGCAGCCCGTCCATAATTGTATATACCACCTAACCGTGGTTTTTTTTTTCTTTCTTTATACATACATACTAGTTACGAGTATACTATCTCTTTATCAACCAGTCTATATATTAGCAGCAGACACAGTACAGTGCGGTAGTTCACGGCTGTGGCTACCTCTGTGTCGGCACTCGGCAGCCCGTCCATAATTGTATATACCACCTAACCGTGGTTTTTTTTTCTTTCTTTATAGTCATACTAGTTACGAGTATACTATCTCTTTATCAACCAGTCTATATATTAGCAGCAGACACAGTACAGTGCGGTAGTTCACGGCTGTGGCTACCTCTGTGTCGGCACTCGGCAGCCCGTCCATAATTGTATACTAGTATCCAATCCATCCATCTCCATTGTTTACCTGAGGTGCCTTTTAGTTGTGCCTATTAAAATATGGAGAACAAAAATGTTGAGGTTCCAAAATTAGGGAAAGATCAAGATCCACTTCCACCTCGTGCTGAAGCTGCTGCCACTAGTCATGGCCGAGACGATGAAATGCCAGCAACGTCGTCTGCCAAGGCCGATGCCCAATGTCATAGTACAGAGCATGTCAAATCCAAAACACCAAATATCAGTAAAAAAAGGACTCCAAAACCTAAAATAAAATTGTCGGAGGAGAAGCGTAAACTTGCCAATATGCCATTTACCACACGGAGTGGCAAGGAACGGCTGAGGCCCTGGCCTATGTTCATGGCTAGTGGTTCAGCTTCACATGAGGATGGAAGCACTCAGCCTCTCGCTAGAAAAATGAAAAGACTAAAGCTGGCAAAAGCAGTAGCACCGCAAAGAACTGTGCGTTCTTCGAAATCCCAAATCCACAAGGAGAGTCCGACTCCAATTGTGTCGGTTGCGATGCCTGACCTTCCCAACACTGGACGTGAAGAGCATGCGCCTTCCACCATTTGCACGCCCCCTGCAAGTGATGGAAGGAGCACCCGCAGTCCAGTTCCTGATAGTCAGATTGAAGATGTCAGTGTTGAAGTACACCAGGATGAGGAGGATATGGGTGTTGCTGGCGCTGGGGAGGAAATTGACCTGGAGGATTCTGATGGTGAGGTGGTTTGTTTAAGTCAGGCACCCGGGGAGACACCTGTTGTCCGTGGTAGGAATATGGCCGTTGACATGCCTGGTGAAAATACCAAAAAAATCAGCTCTTCGGTGTGGAAGTATTTCACCAGAAATGCGGACAACAGGTGTCAAGCCGTGTGTTCCCTTTGTCAAGCTGTAATAAGTAGGGGTAAGGACGTTAACCACCTCGGAACATCCTCCCTTATACGTCACCTGCAGCGCATTCATAATAAGTCAGTGACAAGTTCAAAAACTTTGGGTGACAGCGGAAGCAGTCCACTGACCAGTAAATCCCTTCCTCTTGTAACCAAGCTCACGCAAACCACCCCACCAACTCCCTCAGTGTCAATTTCCTCCTTCCCCAGGAATGCCAATAGTCCTGCAGGCAATGTCACTGGCAATTCTGACGAGTCCTCTCCTGCCTGGGATTCCTCCGATGCATCCTTGTGTGTAACGCCTACTGCTGCTGGCGCTGCTGTTGTTGCTGCTGGGAGTCGATGGTCATCCCAGAGGGGAAGTCGTAAGCCCACTTGTACTACTTCCAGTAAGCAATTGACTGTTCAACAGTCCTTTGCGAGGAAGATGAAATATCACAGCAGTCATCCTGCTGCAAAGCGGATAACTGAGGCCTTGACAACTATGTTGGTGTTAGACGTGCGTCCGGTATCCGCCGTTAGTTCACAGGGAACTAGACAATTTATTGAGGCAGTGTGCCCCCGTTACCAAATACCATCTAGGTTCCACTTCTCTAGGCAGGCGATACCGAGAATGTACACGGACGTCAGAAAAAGACTCACCAGTGTCCTAAAAAATGCAGTTGTACCCAATGTCCACTTAACCACGGACATGTGGACAAGTGGAGCAGGGCAGGGTCAGGACTATATGACTGTGACAGCCCACTGGGTAGATGTATGGACTCCCGCCGCAAGAACAGCAGCGGCGGCACCAGTAGCAGCATCTCGCAAACGCCAACTCTTTCCTAGGCAGGCTACGCTTTGTATCACCGCTTTCCAGAATACGCACACAGCTGAAAACCTCTTACGGCAACTGAGGAAGATCATCGCGGAATGGCTTACCCCAATTGGACTCTCCTGTGGATTTGTGGCATCGGACAACGCCAGCAATATTGTGTGTGCATTAAATATGGGCAAATTCCAGCACGTCCCATGTTTTGCACATACCTTGAATTTGGTGGTGCAGAATTTTTTAAAAAACGACAGGGGCGTGCAAGAGATGCTGTCGGTGGCCAGAAGAATTGCGGGACACTTTCGGCGTACAGGCACCACGTACAGAAGACTGGAGCACCACCAAAAACTACTGAACCTGCCCTGCCATCATCTGAAGCAAGAGTTGGTAACGAGGTGGAATTCAACCCTCTATATGCTTCAGAGGTTGGAGGAGCAGCAAAAGGCCATTCAAGCCTATACAATTGAGCACGATATAGTAGGTGGAATGCACCTGTCTCAAGCGCAGTGGAGAATGATTTTAACGTTGTGCAAGGTTCTGATGCCCTTTGAACTTGCCACACGTGAAGTCAGTTCAGACACTGCCAGCCTGAGTCAGGTCATTCCCCTCATCAGGCTTTTGCAGAAGAAGCTGGAGACATTGAAGGTGGAGCTAACACGGAGCGATTCCGCTAGGCATGTGGGACTTGTGGATGGAGCCCTTAATTCGCTTAACAAGGATTCACGGGTGGTCAATCTGTTGAAATCAGAGCACTACATTTTGGCCACCGTGCTCGATCCTAGATTTAAAGCCTACCTTGGATCTCTCTTTCCGGCAGACACAAGTCTGCTGGGGTTGAAAGACCTGCTGGTGACAAAATTGTCAAGTCAAGCGGAACGCGACCTGTCAACATCTCCTCCTTCACATTCTCCCGCAACTGGGGGTGCGAGGAAAAGGCTCAGAATTCCGAGCCCACCCGCTGGCGGTGATGCAGGGCAGTCTGGAGCGACTGCTGATGCTGACATCTGGTCCGGACTGAAGGACCTGACAACGATTACGGACATGTCGTCTACTGTCACTGCATATGATTCTCTCAACATTGATAGAATGGTGGAGGATTATATGAGTGACCGCATCCAAGTAGGCACGTCACACAGTCCGTACTTATACTGGCAGGAAAAAGAGGAAATTTGGAGGCCCTTGCACAAACTGGCTTTATTCTACCTAAGTTGCCCTCCCACAAGTGTGTACTCCGAAAGAGTGTTTAGTGCCGCCGCTCACCTTGTCAGCAATCGGCGTACGAGGTTACATCCAGAAAATGTGGAGAAGATGATGTTCATTAAAATTAATTATAATCAATTCCTCCGCGGAGACATTGACCAGCAGCAATTGCCTCCACAAAGTACACAGGGAGCTGAGATGGTGGATTCCAGTGGGGACGAATTGATAATCTGTGAGGAGGGGGATGTACACGGTGATATATCGGAGGGTGATGATGAGGTGGACATCTTGCCTCTGTAGAGCCAGTTTGTGCAAGGAGAGATTAATTGCTTCTTTTTTGGGGGGGGTCCAAACCAACCCGTCATATCAGTCACAGTCGTGTGGCAGACCCTGTCACTGAAATGATGGGTTGGTTAAAGTGTGCATGTCCTGTTTTGTTTATACAACATAAGGGTGGGTGGGAGGGCCCAAGGACAATTCCATCTTGCACCTCTTTTTTCTTTTCTTTTTCTTTGCGTCATGTGCTGTTTGGGGAGGTTTTTTTGGAAGGGACATCCTGCGTGACACTGCAGTGCCACTCCTAGATGGGCCCGGTGTTTGTGTCGGCCACTAGGGTTGCTTATCTTACTCACACAGCTACCTCATTGCGCCTCTTTTTTTCTTTGCGTCATGTGCTGTTTGGGGAGGGTTTTTTGGAAGGGACATCCTGCGTGACACTGCAGTGACACTCCTAGATGGGCCCGGTGTTTGTGTCGGCCACTAGGGTCGCTTATCTTACTCACACAGCTACCTCATTGCGCCTCTTTTTTTCTTTGCGTCATGTGCTGTTTGGGGAGGGTTTTTTGGAAGGGACATCCTGCGTGACACTGCAGTGCCACTCCTAGATGGGCCCGGTGTTTGTGTCGGCCACTAGGGTCGCTAATCTTACTCACACAGCTACCTCATTGCGCCTCTTTTTTTCTTTGCGTCATGTGCTGTTTGGGGAGGGTTTTTTGGAAGGGCCATCCTGCGTGACACTGCAGTGCCACTCCTAGATGGGCCCGGTGTTTGTGTCGGCCACTAGGGTCGCTTATCTTACTCACACAGCGACCTCGGTGCAAATTTTAGGACTAAAAATAATATTGTGAGGTGTGAGGTATTCAGAATAGACTGAAAATGAGTGGAAATTATGGTTTTTGAGGTTAATAATACTTTGGGATCAAAATGACCGCCAAATTCTATGATTTAAGCTGTTTTTTAGGTTTTTTTGAAAAAAACACCCGAATCCAAAACACACCCGAATCCGACAAAAAAAATTCGGTGAGGTTTTGCCAAAACGCGGTCAAAACTGTTAGGAAAAACACAAGGAAAAGGAAGCCAGTGTGGTTTGCAAAAGAAGTAGCAAATATTGTGAGAGCAAAAAAGATGGCTTTTAGGAAATATAAGCAGACACAAAATAATGAAGACAAAAAGATATATCTTGTTAGACAGAAGGAGACAAAGAGGTAATCAGATGTGCAAAGGCACAAGCTGAGGAGAAAATGGCCCAGTCAGTGGGTAAAGGAGGCAAAACTTTTTTTAGGTATATAAGCGAAAAAAGAAAAACAAAAGGCGGAATTATAAAACTAAAGACGGACACTGGGAATCTTGTTGAGGGAGACAATTTAATAGCAGATCATCTTAATGATTATTTTTGCTCAGTATTTACTACTGAAAGAGAGGGGAAGGGGCCACAGTTAAGTTGCAGGGATATTCAGGAAAATGAAACAAGTACATTTACAGAGGAGAAGGTCCTAACAGAACTCTCAAAGCTGAAAGTGGACAAATCTATGGGGCCAGATGGGATACATCCAAGGATACTAAAAGAACTTAAAGAGGTGCTGGTAGCACCATTGACAGAATTATTCAACCAGTCATTAGCTACAGGAGAAATTCCAGGGGACTGGAAAAGAGCAAACGTAGTCCCACTGCACAAAAGTGGAAGCAAGGAAGAGGCAAACAACTACAGACCAGTGAGTCTTACATCAGTAGTAGGGAAATTGATGGAAACACTCTTAAAAGAAAGAGTTGTAGATCATCTCAAATCCGGCAATTTACTGGATCCCAAACAGCATGGATTCACTGGGGGAAGATCATGTCAAACAAATCTTATTGACTTTTTTGATTGTGTGACTAAAGTGATGGATAAAGGTGGAGCCATGGATATAGCTTATCTTGACTTTAGTAAGGCTTTTGACACAGTTCCACATCGCAGACTGCTAAATAAACTTGAAAGTTTGGGATTGGATATTAGGATTATTGAATGGATAAGATCTTGGTTGAAGGATAGAAAACAGAGAGTTGTGGTAAATGGAGTGCATTCACAGGAGGGAAATGTTACCAGTGGAGTACCCCAGGGATCTGTACTTGGACCAGTGCTTTTCAATATCTTTATTGGTGACATTGCAAATGGGATTAAAGGGAAAGTATGCCTTTTTGCAGATGACACAAAGGTATGCAACAGGGTAGACACACCAGGTGGGGTAAAACAAATGATTGAGGATCTAGGTAGACTAGAGGAATGGTCAAGAGTCTGGCAATTACAGTTTAATGCCAAAAAATGCAAAATCATGCACTTGGGTCTCAAAAATCCTAAAGCTAAATACAGTATTAATGGCACTATACTGGAAAC
Organism: Pseudophryne corroboree; assembly: GCF_028390025.1. Taxonomy (NCBI): domain Eukaryota; kingdom Metazoa; phylum Chordata; class Amphibia; order Anura; family Myobatrachidae; genus Pseudophryne; species Pseudophryne corroboree. The sequence goes on from NC_086445.1 coordinate 185,478,594, forward strand.
TACTGAGGAGGAAAGGGATCTAGGAGTCACTATTTCAGATGACTTAAAGGCAGGTAAGCAATGTAACAAGGCAATGAGGAAGGCTAGTCAGATGCTTGGCTGCATTGGGAGAGGAATCAGCAGCAGAAAGAAAGAAGTAATAATGCCACTGTATAGGTCATTGGTACGGCCTCATCTAGAATACTGTATTCAGTTCTGGAGGCCATATCTTCAAAAGGATATTAATACATTAGAAACTGTACAAAGGAGGGCAACTAAAATGGTGCATGGCCTACATCACAAAACATACCCAGAAAGACTAAGAAATCTCAATATGTATAGTTTGGAGCAGAGAAGAGAAAGGGGCGACATGATAGAAACTTTCAAATATATGAAGGGTTTTAACAAAGTCCAGGAGGGAAACATTCTCCAAATGAAGAGAAGCAATAGGACACGAGGACATGCACTGAGACTGGAGGGGGGGAGGTTCAGGGGAAATTTGCGGAAAAATTATTTCACAGAAAGGGTAGTGGACAAGTGGAATAGCCTCCCATCAGAGGTGGTAGAGGCTAAGACAGTAGAGCAATTTAAACATGCATGGGATAGACATAAGGATATCCTTACAAAGAAATAAGGATCAAATAAGGTTAGTGATAAAAAAAAATAATATATAAAAAAAAAAAAAAGGGGCAGACTAGATGGGCCAAGTGGTTCTTATCTGCCGACAAATTCTATGTTTCTATGTTTCTATGTAACCCAAAACACGGCCGCGGAACCGAACCCAAAACCAAAACACAAAACCCGAAAAATTTCCGGCGCTCATCTCTAGTTTTAACATGTCCCGTATAGCAAGCATGAGAGCTCAAAACCCTGTGCAGAAGGGGAATCCCCAGTAACAGGATCCAATTGCTCCCCCTCCTCCTGTATCTCCTCATCAGAGTCTGAGAGTAAGGCAGGTAACCCACGTTTTAGTGGCCCTGATCTAGAGAGGGGGGGCTGTTGAACATTTGCCCTTGCAGCCTGTTGAAGTTGTTGAGTCTTTTGAGTATTAGCAGTGAGCTGAGATTACATATCTGACATCAGCAGTCGGCTGTGCCGACAGAGCCATCTCCAGCCCCTTTTCTGCGCCCCCAGTAACCTCCTCCGGGTAGGAACACTCAGCCTCAGACATGCCGACACGTAGTACCGACACCCCCACACTCACACTGGCAAATAAAGGGGACAGCCTACAGGGAAGCCCAGAGAAAGAAACACAGAGGGAGTATGCCAGCTCACACCCCAGCGCCTATATACTACACAACGATAATATATATAAGTAGCACTGAAATACACAAAAAAGCACCAATTTATCTGTGCCCCCTTTAGCTCCCTTTTACTTGTGAGGAGCATGGAGGTCCCGTGCCAGCGTCTCTGCAGCGGCTGTGAAGAGAAGAAAATGGTGCTGGTGAGCTGTGTGGCTAAGCCCCGCCCCTTCCCGGCGCGCTTCAGACCCGCTCAAATTTGAAAATGCATACTGGCGGGGGTATTATATATGGTGCCCGGGCACCGAGTATGCCTTTAGCCAGCCTGGATGACCTCAGTAACTGCTGCCCAGGGCGCCCCCCCCCCCCCCCAGCGCCCTGCACCCTGCGAGTGCCGTTGGTGATGTGTGTGGGAGCATGGAGCGCAGCGCTACCGCTGCGCTGTACCTCATTACTGAAGTCTTCTGCCGTCACTGAAGTCTTCGGTTCTTCTAATACTCACCCGGCTTCTTTCTTCTGGCTTCTGTGAGGGGGGTGACGGCGCGGCTCCGGGAACAAGCAGCTAGGCGAACCAAGTGATCGAACCCTCTGGAGCTAATGGTGTCCAGAAGCAGAGCCCTTGAACTAAGAAGAAGTAGGTCTGCTTCTCTCCCCTCACTCCCACGATGCAGGGAGCCTGTAGCCAGCAGGTCTCCCTGAAAATAAGAAACCTAACAAAAGTCTTTCTAGAGAAACTCAGTAGAGCTTCCCTAGTGTGTGTCCAGTCACTCCTGGGCACAAAGTCTAACTGGGGGAGGGGCATAGAGGGAGGAGCCAGTTCACACCCAGTCAAAGTCTTTTTAGAGTGCCCAAGCTCCTGCAGATCCCGTCTATACCCCATGGTCCTTTTGGAGTCCCCAGCATCCTCTAGGACGTAAGAGAAAAGATCCATAGTAAAGGTGAAGAACCACTATCATGCGCACACCTAAAATGGGGGCGTGGACTAGTAGTCACAAAGCCACACTCCATTTTTGTGCGCACACCTTTTGGTATCACATTTGTAGTAGTATGACCTTGTGTCATAACCCCATTTTTAGTCATGTTGTACAGTGCCACATACATATAATGCCCCAGTACAGTGCCACATACATATAAAAATGCCAAAAAATGGGTGCCTCCACAGTGCCAGATACACATGTCCCCACAGTACCAGATAAATATATGCCCCCAGTGCCAGATACACATGCCCCCACAGTGCCAGATACATATATGCCCCACAGTGCCAGGTACATGCCCCACAGTGCCAAATACATATATGCCCCACAGTGCCAGATACACATGTCCTTACAGTGCCAGATATGCCCCCAATGCCAGATACACATGCCCCCACAGTGCCAGATATGCCCCCAGTGCCGGATACACATGTTCCCAGAGTGCCAGATACACATGCCCCCACAGTGCCAGATATGCCCCCAGTGCCGGATACACATGTTCCCAGAGTGCCAGATACACATGACCCCACTGTGCCAGATATGCCCCCAGTGCCAGATTCACATGCCCCCACAGTGCCAGATATGCCCCCAGTGCCGGATACACATGTTCCCAGAGTGCCAGATACACATTCCCCCACTGTGCCAGATATGCCCCCAGTGCAGATACACATGCCCCCACAGTGCCAGCTATGCCCCAGTGCCAGGCACACATGTCCCCACAGTGCCAGACATGTCCCCACAGTGCCAGACATGTCCCCACAGTGCCAGACATGCCCCCAGTGCCAGACACACATGTCCCCAGTGCCAGACATGCCCCCCAATGCCAGACATGCCCCCCAGTGCCAGATATGCTCCCAGTGCCAGATATGCTCCCAGTGCCAGACATGCCCCAGTGCCAGATATGCCCCAGTGCCAGACATGCCCCAGTGCCAGATATGCCCCAGTGCCAGACATGCCCCAGTGCCAGAGATGCCCCAGTGCCCGATGTGCCCCCAGTGCGACATGCCCCAGTGCCAGATATGCCCCAGTGCCAGACATGCCCCCAGTGCAGATACACATGTCCCCAAAGTGCCGCAGCCCCCCCCCCCCCAAGTACTACTCACCGTGCTGCTGGAGGGGAGGAGAGCGCAGCGTGCACCTCTCCTGCCCCTCTGACTCCGGCAGCGGTATTTTCAATTCGGCGCCGGCCCATGAGCCAATCAGAGCTCGTGGTCCGGCAGCCAATCAGGAGCCTTAGCTGCCGGACTGCGAGCTCTGATTGGCTCATGGGCCGGCGCCGAATTGAAAATACCGCTGCCGGAGTCAGAGGGGCAGGAGAGGCACACGCTGCGCTCTCCTCCCCTCCTCTCACACGCCGGAGACCTGCCGGGCAGTGTATGTAGGGCAGCGGTGGCCGGGTGCGGATCGAGCTGCATGCGGAGGATGAAAGAGCCGCATGCGGCTCAAGAGCCGCGGGTTGGCCACCGCTGCATTAGTGAGTGGTAATCACTCAAGGGATGTCTACAAATGCCTTATTGCTAGACTGACATCTCTGGATGCACTCATCTTCAAATATGGGGTCACAATAACAACAAAATACAGTATTCCTCAGACAATAGCCTATCACGTTACCTCCGAACTCCGTAACTACTAGACATTTGATTTTTCTCCGGCTTTAACAAACTGATCGGCTAATCCTGGGATCCTATAACTAAATCACTCCTTCCTCCAGAACCAGTTCCAGTCCCACACTCGACTCCTCATGAAAAACCTCGCAAAAATAGAATGTCCTGAAAAAAATGTTTGTCAGCGGGAAAAAGGAAAGAAAAAAAATTGAACAAAACAAATCTTGTCCATAGCAAATCAATTACAACGACTGGTCTTTCTGTAATCCTTTAGTACGCTCAGGTAGTGTTCAACAGTGCCGCCTCTCAGTCTTCATGGAACAGACTTTCTGGTGATACTTTTGCGATCTCACTCTATTTACGAGTTCCTTCCGGACTACCGACTTTCCTGTAATGGGAATCGTGGACCCAAGTCTCTCTCTCGGCTACTTTCACTGGGATACAAAACTTGGTATGGTCCTTCCCACCTGTCTATTAGGCAACCTGAGCATAAGAACAATCCCACAGTCTCTTGGTTCACAATCAAGACAGTTAGTATTTGGCATACCAGGAATCAACAGTTTCAAGTTCTTTTGTCAAGTTCTCAAATGCTGGCTCATCTCGATAAGGTACTGTACTGTCACCTCATTGGTGTATTTCTGATCATTGTGCGGATCAATCATGGCATGAGGTTGTCTTCCAAAAAAAAAAAAAAAACACAAAAAACAAAACCAAAAATTTCGAAGAGGGTGATTCATTAAGTGAAGATCTGGGAGTATTTCCGATGCTACATAATACTAGTGGCAGTGTCTATGACCACAATAGTCCAATTTCAAGCTTTGCTCCTACTCCTAGGTGTACCATATCTACACATAAATGTCTGCACAATTTTCTTCGCGGTAAACACAGCACCATCCGTGGCAGCAGGGAATGCCTCTACCCAGTTTGAGAAAACATCAGTGCACACCAATACATAACACCCTTTAGGAGTTATTGTTAACTGTACGAAGTCGATTTGTATTACCTGAAAAGGTCCGTCTGCAGGAGGGATATGGGATGGCTCTGTTAGTACTACCTTACCAAATGTTCTTCCTCATGCAAGTAAGACAGGTCATTGCTTTCCTGCTTGCCTGAGAAGAGAACCCTGGTACACGCCAGTAAGCTCTTACCAATTTGCACATACCTTCCTTACCCTAGGTGAGTCAGACCATATGCCGCCTCAGCTAGGCTTGGGAGATACATCCTGGTGGCCACTGGCTTACCTTGTCCATCTCTCCAGAGTCCTGGGGACTCCTAACCATACCCCTTCGACTTCCAGACCTCCTTTTCCTGTATCTTAATTTAACTGTTGTGTGTTTGCAATGTAGAGTGCCATGAGCATAACTCAAAAAAGAAAAAAAAGAAAAAAACATCTCTAGAGGAGAGAAAGAAGAAGAAAATATCAGGTCTGCGTTCACCAACGGGCATATCAGTGTCTATAAAAAAAAAATCCCTTCACCAGTATTCTCATCCTTCCTCCACCCTTTGTGCATGACAAAGTATCGGCAGAAACCCATCTCGTTCAGCATCTGGGACAAACAGGGCCATCTGTGTGTGTGTGTTCAGCAATACACTGGGAGTAGGGGGCGTGCACAGGTCTCTTGTTATTAGTCTAGGGGAGGGAACTTTCTCATTCATGAGGAGTCATTGGTCAGTTCATATGCAAGCCTTGAAGACATCCAAAGGGCTGGCCTGAGTTTCCTGTCCACATGCTTTAAATGGAGTCCTTTGTCCTCTTCAGAATTGTGGCTTTATATTCCTACATTCAATCATAACTACTCATTGCAATGTGCTACAACTTAATAACAGGCATCAAATTAATCTACACATTAATCGGGTTACCTTGACACCAAGCACGACATGTCCATCTTGCTCCGCTCCAATAATACAGATACATGACGTTACTCCATTATATAATTTAAAACATTATGATGTCTGGCGCTTGATATGTTTAATTTATGTGCTGTATGAAATATGTGTCGGATCTATCTTTGTGGCATGTCTGTGTAAATGCGTATGTTACCATATATTGCTGTGCTCGCTGAGCGTATTTGCAAGCATAGCGACTCATAATGCGTGGAGTCTGTATGTTCTCTCTATGTAATATTTTTGACTTCGACACTGTGGACAGCCCCACAGATTGATAATATGTTGAAACACCTACTGCTGTAGGCCCCACTCCCCTGGGTGGAGATCGTGGCGACTGAGGAAGTCCGCCTCCCAGTTGTCCACCCCCGGAATGAAGATGGCCAACATTGCTCTTGCATTTCTTTCCGCCCAGAGGAGTATCCTTGACACCTCTCGCATGCAGGCTCTGCTTTTTGTCCCTCCTTGTCGACTGATATAAGCCACGGCCGTGGCGTTGTCCGACTGAACCTGAACAGCTCGATCCCGGAGTAGAGGAGAGGCCTGAAGCAGAGCATTGTAGATCGCCTGAAGTTCCAGAATGTTGATCGGAAGTAGGGCTTTATGGGCTTACCACCTGCCATGGAACTGAGCCCCTTGGGTGACAGCTCCCCATCCTCTCAGACTCGCATCTGTCGTGAGGATCCAATCCTGAATCCTGAATCCTGAAACTCCGACCTTACAGTAGGTTTGAGGACTGTAGCCACCACAGGAGGGAAATCCTGGCCTGAGGTGATAACCGTATAATCCGATGCATCTGTAGATGCGATCCAGACCACTTGCTTAGGAGATCCAATTGAAATGTTCTGGCTACCATCTTTCCCAACAATCATATGCAAAGACGGATATCCGAGTCGGCCGTAGGACCACTCTGACCATTTCCTGAAGCATCCTTGCTTTGTCCTCTGGGAGGAATACTTTCTGAGCTACTGTGTCCAGAAACATTCCCAAGAACAGGAGCCGCTGAGTAGGCTCCAGGTGGGACTTCTGCAAACGGAGAATCCACCAATGTTGTGTAGAAGCTGAATAGTGCGGTCTATACTGAGCAATAGAAGCTCCCGGGATCTTGCTTTTATTAAGAGATCGTCCAGGTAAGGGACGATGTTTACCCCCTGGACTTGGAGCTGGAACATTATTTCCGCCATCACCTTCGTGAAGACCCTTGGAGCTGTGGACAGTCCGAAGGGTAGCGCCTGGAACTGGTAGTGATCGTTCAGCAGGGCGAACAGCAGGTAAGCCTGGTGAGGCGGCCAAATTGGAATATGGAGATTAGCGTCCTTTATATCCAGCGAGACCATGAACTCCTGTTCTTCTAGACCCGCAATCACTGCTCGCAAGGATTCCATCTTGAACTTACGTACGAATGGCATGCGTCATCCAGCAACCCGCTTTGATGGGTCTTTGTGATATACCAGCCGCTGTGTAAATAGACTTCAGTGTAGTCTCTATTTTCCTATCCCCAGGGTCCTTTATGGTAAAGGAGCCCGGAGCTGGTAGTACCGCCTTTTCAGATAGGTGAGAGACTGATACGTCTACGGCTGGGGGTTCTTCCCAGATTTTCCTGCCTTCAGGAGCAAATGGGAAATTGTGCAAAAAACTTTTGTCACTTGGTAATTCTTATCTCGATTTTTCCAGGCTAACTTAAACAGGATATCCAATTCTGCAGAATCAGGGAAAGTGTTCTGTGTTAAGAAAAATGACTGCTGTGCTGCAGCGTCCTCTAGAGGGAGTTTTAACATGTCCCGTATAGCAAGTATGAGAGCTCAAAACCCTGTGCAGAAGTGGAATCCCCAGTAACAGGATCCAATTGCTCCCCCTCCTCCTGTATCTCCTCATCAGAGTCTGAGAGTAAGGCAGGTAACCCACGTTTTAGTGGCCCTGATCTAGAGAGGGGGGGCTGTTGAACATCTGCCCTTGCAGCCTGTTGAAGTTGTTGAGTCTTTTGAGTATTAGCAGTGAGCTGAGATTACATATCTGACATCATGGATTTTATGGCACCTAGCCAAGAAGCCTCTTGACCCTCCCATGCCCCCCCCCCACACCCCAGCCCCCTCACTGGGTTGTGCGCACTGGCTGCTTTGTTCACAATATGGAACCTGATGTAGAGGGAGAGAATCTGTTGTAACATACACTGCATAATTGGTGTTTTACCATGTTTACAGTAGACAACACTTATATACACATACACACACACACAAGTAATATAATAGCAAGCCTGCCCTTACTGTATGAGAGAGGGAGACACAGAGGAAGGAACAGCACACACAAGCTAAGCAGCCCCAGTGAGATTGCAAGCTGTTTTATCATGGTGTAACACCGGCTCTCCCCCTTTGCAAGACCCCTGTACCAATTTTCCTGCGTATCCTGAGTGTCTGGAGGAGCTGTGTGTGCCTGCTGCTGCAGCTGTAAGCAGAGGAAGGCGCCAAAACGCTGCTGGTCCTGCTCTGAAGGAAGCTCCACCCCCTGCAATGACGCCAGAGCTATGTAGATTTTTATACTGGCCAGTGTACGCAGGGGGCTATAGCGGATCCCCCCAGGGAGGGTTCCATATGCCGTCCCTGCGTTTGCGCTGCGCCAAGAACCGGGGGACCCCCTAGCGGGGCACTCGGTTTGTACTCACCACTCCTCACCTTCAGGCATCTGTTAGGGGTGTGCGGCGTGCTGTGATTGTGACAGCTAAGGCACAGTGACCAGCTGTACAACAACCACTCAGGACAGTGGTCCTGCAGTGGGGAAGCGGCTCTGACACCTGAAGAGAGCGGTAAATGCCCCCCCCCCTAACTTCCACGGTGCAGGTATGCTGATGCACAAACAGCACACCGAAAATAATAAAAGTTTTAAAATAAACTGAAGAAAACTCTGTGGAGCTCCAGATTGTGCATCCTCTCCTGAGGGCACATTTTTCTAAACTGCCTGTTGCCCCATAGAGGGGAGAAGCCAACACACCCAGTTGAAGAAACCGTCTACACCCCATCGTACTAAGTGAACCCCAGTATCCCTTATGGATGCTAGAGAAAAAACTTTGTGTCTGGAACAAACCATGTTGCCATGCAAGGGGAGCAAATACATTTCTATTTTTTTCTGTGCAGGGTAAATACTGGCTGCTTTTGCAATTAGCCCACAAATGTTACACAGCTTAATTTTTACACTGCAATTTAGATATCAGCTTGAACACGGTTCCGATATGATAATGTCGATATTATCTTAGACCGTAAAGCTATACCTCTAGATACACTCTTACCGTGGAGCCGCTATGGCCGCTAGACTAAATACACGTGCTACGCACTCTGTACGCTATTTGCGTACCGAGTCCCGTGCGTGGTACGTACTTGGCGTACACACGCCGCGCTGAGTGTACAGAGTACACACAGCGCACGCACACACAATTGATAACCTTTAAACCTTGTTAGTGATACAATGCAATGATAAGAATACACTGTAAACCTTTTAGCAGCAAAGTACTGCAACGATGTTATACCTTAAACCTTAAGTAGCGCTGACGGTATAAAGTACCCGCAGTGCGTACACCTTATCAATGCTTATAAACCTTATACAGTAAAATATGCTTTTAAACCCTTGCAGGAAAGTGAGGACACAACACCGATTTGTAGTTGAAACCACAGGGTTCTAAGGCCACCGTGGATTATTTCAAAAGGTAAAACAGTACAAATCATACACTACAGGCTAACAAGTAAATCTAAAACAGAATAATGGCTACAGAGAATGTACATACGTGAGAATGTTCGCAAGCGCAACCCGGCCGGTCCTCCGCTAGTCAGATAGAAAGCGTTCAGAGTCTTCTGACCGGCCAGGCAACAACGGTCTTTTTATACACAACTTACATACACATACATACACAATACAATGGTCACTGTAATCTCATTGTCCATTGGACACAGAGATGTGTCTTTTCATTACAGGAGAGGTCATAGGTTGATTTGAAAAGGTGGGCGATGTCTTTCCCCAACTGCTCTTGTGGGTGGTATCCTCTGGATTCCCGCCGCATACATAATATACAGTAAATACAGTTAATATCCATATTCTACTTCTGCACATAACTATACGCTGGAACATGCGATCTTTCTCTAACCAACACCGGAATGTTACCCTTAAAATACCCTACAGCTGGATACTAGACATCACCTTCCAACCTTTATTTGACCCTTCCTATCATGCAAAGGTGAATCCCTTAGTCCTGGAACTGTTTAAACTATTGATACTCGCTGATGTGGTGCAAGGGAGTTATATCTAAAATGTATACTATTTGGGTTAAATATGTAATGTTCTAATAACCCTCTATGCGCTCACAAACTCCGCCTTAAATACCCATACCACGCGCATGATCGCAGGAGTGATCCTACGCAAATTGCGGATATGTGCACGCACGGCGGACTGAGTGCACGTGCAGCGGGCATGTGCATGGGGTTAGTACAGGGTATATGCATCACAATATTTTTCGACTTTGACAGGTATGAATGGTCGACCATGTTATGGTCGACAGTCATTACGTCGACCAATATTGGTCGACATTGGCATGGTCGACACATGAAAATTGTTGACGCATGAAAAGGTCGATGTGAGTTTTTTTTTTTTGGTGTCGTTTTCTGTGTAAAGTGACGGGGAACCCCAATTAGTGCACCGCTTCACTCACCATGCTTCGGGCAAGGTGCCTCGCTGCGCTCGGCACAGATTACTGTTCCCAATCGTAGTCCACGTGGATCATAAAGTGTGGAAAAGTTCCCCAAAAGAAAAAAATGTGAAAAAATCATGTCGACCTTTTCATGTGTCGACCAAGTGTCCATGTCAATGTTGACTAATAGTGGTCGACCATCCAAACGGATACCCTTGAACACACCCCACCCAAATCTAAGGGGCCCATTTATCATTAATCGCATATTGCGAGGACTGAGGAAATATGTTCCATTCTGTAGGTTGACCAAACAGCATTGATAGTAGCTGGGAGTGAAGGAGCAGTGGTGGATTTTCACAGTTAAACAATTTAGCATTTAGCTGTGTTTAGTATATGGGTGATCAATTTATGTGCTGGTCACTGGATGTGAGGAATGGGTCAAGCTAGGAGAGTATGGAGGGTGAAGTTGGCATATCAACACCAGCTATTTCTCTACGTACTGTAAATCATGTACCTCCAACCAATAATGCTGTATACAGGGGGAAGACCACCATATGTGCAGCAGGGATTATTTCTGGCCATATAAACGCCCACATAATTCTGAGGTATTTGTATAGGCAGTGCAAAGGTGAGTAGGTACAAGATACCATCGAGCATAGAGCTTATATGCATTTTCTTTAATATGCACGGAGAAGGAACACTTAGCGATTGCTAGTTTGGTCTGGGACCACTCCTCAGGGGTCACGGTTTCACCCACATCATACTCCCAAGCCTCTTTAAGAGGCTGATTGTGGGAAAGCAGGATTTGATATAGATAAGCCTCTTAGGTGATCCACGATGATGGCAAAAATTGGTAAAAGAGCTTGTGTGGGGGAGTGAAGCAGGATTGCAGACTAGCAAAGTCAGGGAATGTTCATAAGGGAGCAATATCATAGGGAAAGAGGACATTGTGGCGGGTCCAAAGATTAAACTGATGGTTGTCACGATCCGGGTATCTGGACGCCATTTCTTACCCATCAGATGCCTCCTAAGGCTGGCTCAGCGCTCCAGGACCGGATCCCATCTGTTATCCTGATGTGTACATTCCTGTATCCTCTCCTGTCACTCTGGGACGCTGTCACAGTAAACGCCATATTACACCTGGCATGGCGTCTCCCGCGGCCTCCGCCGCCGTCCCTGAACTTCTGCATGCAGAGTGTCTGAGTGGCGATTACGTCAGCCGCGGCCTCCGCTGTGTCCGCGTGGTTGGATGTGCATCTGTCAGCCTGGCGCCTCCTGTCTCCGGTGGCCGGCGCCGCCATTACTGTTTTCATTACCACATGGATTACAAACCAAACTTCCCTCCAAGTGTCTGCATGGGCGCAGCTATCTTGGATTCTGTCAGCTGATCATTTCCACCAATCTGTTCTCAGTATTGATAATCTGCATAATTGCCTAGCCAATCCCTTCCTTGCTGCAGGTATAAATACACTGTGCCTGAGCAAGGAAGGCGTCAGTGCTTTGGTTGTCAAACCTAGTTCCTGTTTGTCTCTCTCCTGTGATTGTCTTCCAGGTTCCAGCTCCTGTCTCAAGACTTCCACCATAGAGACCCGCACCAGCATTCCACCTGCGGTGTAGCCTGACTCTCCAATCCATTGTGGATTCATCTGTTTCCAGCTACAACATTACCTGCTTCCAGCTCAGCTTCCAGCAGAGTACAGCTTCCCTTAAAGGGCCGGTGTCCTTTCTACACTTTACCACTCTCCACCGGTATTATTATTTCTCCGCTCTCAAGTTCTACATTTCAGTTCATATTTCATCGCTCCCAAGTTCATTTATTATTTAACTGGTTCCAGCCAGTATCCACTCCGTGCTAACAACAGTCTGGTTCCAGCCAGTATCCACAGCAGCTGTTTTATCTTCAGCAACCCAGCTTTTCCTGGAACACCAGCTGGCACAATCCTGGGTTATCTCCATTGCTACAGTCGGGCCTGGTAAGGACTTTCCATCTAGAAGATCATAAGAACTATCTCACACTACCAGTGCCCTGTGGCTCCTGCCATCCTGTAGTACCCAGGAACTGTATTTATTCTTTGCTGACTTTTTACGTTTTCTTTTACTGCTGCTGTGTTGCGGAGTTGTCATAATAAACATCATTGACTTTTATCCAAGTTGTCGTGGTCACGCCTTCGGGCAGTTATTATTCATGTTACTTACATGTCCAGGGGTTCCGGTACATCTCAGCCCCTACAACTGAGGCTGCCTCCCGTCAGCTCAGGCCCTCAGTTGTGACAGTAAGCACTGACCTAATGAATCCAGCCGGAGACCAGGATCAAGCGGCCAGGCCGATGCAAGAACTGGCAGCCCGACTAGAACATCAGGAGGCTGCACAGGGCCACATCATCCGCTGTCTCCAGGATCTCTCTACTCGGCTGGATGGGATTCAGACAACTCTCCGTGGATCAGGCGCGTCTGGTGCGTCAACCACAGTGACTCCAGCTATAACCCCACCCACCTTACCCATTTCTGCTCCACGTCTTCATCTTCCAACACCAGCAAAATTTGACGGATCTCCAAGATTCTGCAGGGGATTTCTCAACCAGTGTGAGATTCAGTTTGAGCTACAACCTGGCAATTTTCCCAGTGACCGTACAAAAATTGCCTACATTATTTCTCTTCTCAGTGGCTCAGCCCTTGATTGGGCATCACCGTTATGGGAGAGATCCGACACCCTGCTATCTTCCTACACTGCCTTCGTGTCAACATCCAGGCGCATCTTCGACGAGCCAGGCCGGGTAACCTCAGCTTCATCCGAGATTCTCCGTTTACGCCAGGGGTCACGTACTGTAGGACAATATCTGATACAGTTCCAGATCCTGGCATCCGAACTGGCATGGAACGACGAGGCCCTGTATGCTGCATTCTGGCATGGCTTATCTGAGCGTATTAAAGATGAGTTAGCTACCAGAGACTTACCTTCTAAGTTAGATGAGCTAATCTCACTCTGCACGAAAGTTGATTTACGTTTCAGAGAGAGAGCAACTGAGCGTGGAAGATCATCTGCTCCAAAATCTTCTGCTCCTCCTCCTCGTCAACTGTCACCATCTAAAGATGAGCCCATGCAACTTGGCCGTTCCCGTTTAACTCCTGCTGAGCGCCGAAGACGTCTCTCCGAGTTTCTCTGTCTCTATTGTGCAGCTCCGTCTCACACCATTAATGCCTGTCCCAAACGTCCGGGAAACTCCAAATCCTAGCTCGCCAAGGAGAGGGCCGGCTAGGAGTAATGATCTCCTCTCCATCTCCTCAAGATTGTAATCTCCCAGTCTCGCTTCAAGTTGCTCAACGTTATCGGAACGTCATTGCCCTCCTTGATTCCGGAGCAGCTGGGAACTTTATTACCGAAGCCTATGTTAAACGGTGGTCCCTACCCACCGAGAGACTTCCTTCGTCCATTTCTTTAACTGCCGTGGATGGCAGCAAAATTTTTGATGCAGTTATTTCTTTAAGGACTCTACCAGTTCGTCTGAGAGTGGGAGTTCTTCATTCCGAACTTATTTCTTTTTTAGTGATTCCAAGAGCCACACATCCTGTGGTCCTGGGCCTTCCATGGCTCTGTCTTCACAATCCTACAATTGATTGGACGACTACGCAAATCCTGGCATGGGGTTCCTCCTGTGCTGAGACATGTTTGTTTAAAGTATTGCCTGTCTGTTCTTCCTCCCCCAGGTCGTCTGATGTTCCACCTCCTCCATATCAAGATTTCACGGATGTGTTCAGTAAAGCTTCTGCTGATATCCTTCCTCCTCATAGAGAATGGGACTGTCCGATTGATCTCGTTCCAGGGAAGGTTCCACCTCGAGGCCGAACTTATCCGTTGTCTCTGCCTGAGACGCATTCTATGGAGGAATATATTAAAGAGAACCTAGCAAAGGGGTTCATTCGACCTTCTTCTTCTCCAGCCGGCGCAGGCTTCTTTTTTGTAAAAAAGAAAGATGGTGGTCTGCGGCCGTGCATCGACTACAGAGGTTTGAACGACATTACCATCAAGAACCGTTATCCTTTACCCCTGATTACTGAGCTCTTTGACAGAGTTAGCGGAGCTACCATCTTTACAAAGCTGGACTTGCGAGGTGCATACAATCTCATCCGGATCCGTGAGGGTGACGAGTGGAAGACCGCCTTTAACACCCGTGACGGACATTATGAGTACCTCGTCATGCCCTTCGGATTGAGCAATGCTCCAGCTGTCTTCCAGCATTTTGTCAATGAGATCTTCAGAGACATTCTATACCGTCATGTCGTGGTCTATCTAGACGATATCCTCATTTTTGCCAACGATTTAGAGGAACATAGTTTTTGGGTTAAAGAGGTTCTGTCCCGTCTCCGTGTCAATCATCTCTATTGCAAATTAGAAAAATGCGTCTTTGAAGTCAAGTCCATTCCGTTTCTAGGGTACATTGTGTCCGGTTCCGGACTAGAGATGGATCCTGAGAAACTACAAGCAATCCAAAATTGGCCGGTACCCTTAACCCTCAAAGGGGTCCAGAGGTTCTTAGGGTTCGCCAACTATTACCGAAAGTTTATACGAGACTTTTCCACCATTGTGGCGCCTATTACTGCTTTCACTAAGAAGGGTGCTAACCCGTCCAAGTGGTCTGAAGAAGCCATGCAAGCATTTCATCTTTTAAAACAAAGGTTCATCTCTGCGCCTGTTCTGAAACAGCCTGACATCGACTCTCCTTTCATCTTAGAGGTGGATGCCTCCTCCGTTGGAGTAGGAGCGGTGTTATCTCAGAGGGCTAAAGATGGCCATTTACACCCTTGCAGTTTCTTCTCCCGGAAGTTCTCCCCAGCTGAGCGCAACTATGCCATTGGCGACCAGGAGTTGCTAGCCATCAAGCTCGCTCTAGAAGAGTGGAGGTATCTGTTGGAGGGAGCTTCTCATTCAATCACCATACTTACAGACCACAAGAACCTTTTATACCTGAAGGGCGCACAATGTCTCAACCCTCGTCAGGCCAGATGGGCACTTTTCTTTTCCAGGTTCGACTTTAAACTCCAGTTCTGTCCGGGCTCTCAGAATCGCAAGGCCGATGCCCTTTCCCGCTCATGGGAGCAAGAAAATGAGTCAGAGTCTTCAGACAAGCATCCTATTATAAATCCGTTGGCATTCTCCACGGTAGGGATGGACTCTACGCCCCCATCAGGGAAAAGTTTTGTGAAGCCGATGCTAAGGAAGAAGCTCATGCATTGGGCCCATGCTTCCCGTTTTGCCGGACATACAGGTATCCAAAAAACCCTGGAGTTTATCTCTAGGTCCTATTGGTGGCCAACTCTGAAAAAGGACGTCTTGGAGTTTATTGCATCTTGCCCAAAGTGTGCCCAACATAAAGTATCCCGCCAGTCGCCTGCGGGGCAACTGGTTCCACTATCCGTTCCCCGTCGACCCTGGACCCACTTGTCGATGGATTTCATTACAGACTTACCCATGTGCAACAAGTTCAATACCATCTGGGTGGTAGTTGACCGGTTCACCAAGATGGCACACTTCATTCCTCTCACCGGTCTTCCGTCAGCTTCCAAGTTGGCTCAAGTATTCATACAAGAGATCTTCCGACTCCACGGTCTTCCTGAAGAAATTATCTCAGATCGAGGAGTTCAATTCACAGCCAAATTCTGGCGAAGTTTATGTCAAGTCCTTCAAGTCAAGCTAAAGTTTTCCACGGCTTACCATCCTCAGACCAATGGTCAAACCGAGAGGGTGAATCAGGACTTGGAGGCCTTCCTCCGCATCTATGTGTCCTCCTCTCAAGATGACTGGGTTCAATTACTTCCCTGGGCCGAGTTCTGTCATAACAACCAGTATCATTCTTCATCTGCTTCAACACCATTCTTCACTAACTTTGGATTCCACCCTAAAGTCCCTGAGTTCCAACCGCTTCCAGCAACTTCTGTTCCCGCAGTGGATATCACCTTGCATCAGTTTGCCAATATCTGGAAGAGCGTACGATCAGCTCTGCTCAAGGCATCGTTCAGGTACAAGAAGTTTGCGGATAAGAAGCGTCGAGCAGTTCCTGCTCTCAAGGTGGGTGATCGGGTATGGTTATCCACGAAGAATTTGAGGTTAAGAGTTCCCAGTATGAAGTTTGCACCTCGCTATATCGGTCCTTTCAAGATTGAACAAGTCATCAATCCTGTTGCTTACAGACTTCAGTTGCCTCCCTTCTTAAAAATACCCAGGACATTCCATGTTTCCCTGTTGAAACCGCTGATCTTGAATCGGTTTCATTCCTCACTTCCTCCAACTCCGAAAGTCCAAACTCAACGAGGCGTTGAGTATGAAGTGGCCAAGATCCTGGACTCACGTCACCGTTATGGTCAACTACAATATCTTATTGACTGGAAGGGTTATGGTCCTGAGGAACGTTCATGGACCAATGCTTCTGATGTCCATGCTCCTGCCTTGGTCCGGAGATTCCATTCCAAGTTTCCTCAAAAGCCAAAGAAGTGTCCTGGGGCCACTCCTAAAGGGGGGGGTGCTGTCACGATCCGGGTATCTGGACGCCATTTCTTACCCATCAGATGCCTCCTAAGGCTGGCTCAGCGCTCCAGGACCGGATCCCATCTGTTATCCTGATGTGTACATTCCTGTATCCTCTCCTGTCACTCTGGGACGCTGTCACAGTAAACGCCATATTACACCTGGCATGGCGTCTCCCGCGGCCTCCGCCGCCGTCCCTGAACTTCTGCATGCAGAGTGTCTGAGTGGCGATTACGTCAGCCGCGGCCTCCGCTGTGTCCGCGTGGTTGGATGTGCATCTGTCAGCCTGGCGCCTCCTGTCTCCGGTGGCCGGCGCCGCCATTACTGTTTTCATTACCACATGGATTACAAACCAAACTTCCCTCCAAGTGTCTGCATGGGCGCAGCCATCTTGGATTCTGTCAGCTGATCATTTCCACCAATCTGTTCTCAGTATTGATAATCTGCATAATTGCCTAGCCAATCCCTTCCTTGCTGCAGGTATAAATACACTGTGCCTGAGCAAGGAAGGCGTCAGTGCTTTGGTTGTCAAACCTAGTTCCTGTTTGTCTCTCTCCTGTGATTGTCTTCCAGGTTCCAGCTCCTGTCTCAAGACTTCCACCATAGAGACCCGCACCAGCATTCCACCTGCGGTGTAGCCTGACTCTCCAATCCATTGTGGATTCATCTGTTTCCAGCTACAACATTACCTGCTTCCAGCTCATCTTCCAGCAGAGTACAGCTTCCCTTAAAGGGCCGGTGTCCTTTCTACACTTTACCACTCTCCACCGGTATTATTATTTCTCCGCTCTCAAGTTCTACATTTCAGTTCATATTTCATCGCTCCCAAGTTCATTTATTATTTAACTGGTTCCAGCCAGTATCCACTCCGTGCTAACAACAGTCTGGTTCCAGCCAGTATCCACAGCAGCTGTTTTATCTTCAGCAACCCAGCTTTTCCTGGAACACCAGCTGGCACAATCCTGGGTTATCTCCATTGCTACAGTCGGGCCTGGTAAGGACTTTCCATCTAGAAGATCATAAGAACTATCTCACACTACCAGTGCCCTGTGGCTCCTGCCATCCTGTAGTACCCAGGAACTGTATTTATTCTTTGCTGACTTTTTACGTTTTCTTTTACTGCTGCTGTGTTGCGGAGTTGTCATAATAAACATCATTGACTTTTATCCAAGTTGTCGTGGTCACGCCTTCGGGCAGTTATTATTCATGTTACTTACATGTCCAGGGGTTCCGGTACATCTCAGCCCCTACAACTGAGGCTGCCTCCCGTCAGCTCAGGCCCTCAGTTGTGACAATGGTGGTCCATGGCCGGGGGAAAGGCATGGTTATTACATAAAGGAACAAAGAGTGGATGAAAAGAGTGGAGTTTGTAAACCAAGAACAGAAGTCCCAGATTGCCAATGTAAATTGTATTGTGGGGAGTGATGAGGCAAGAGTCGGAAGGCTTGATGGAGGGCACCATAAAAGGCTAGAGAGAGAATACAATGAGAGTATGTGAGCTTCAATGGATGTCCATATTCTCTGGTCCGGGGAGCATGCCAGTTGTACACATGAGGTCAAGCTGCACAACTCGGAAATATTTGATATCAGGGATGCCCACGCCTCCATAGGTTTTATGCTTCAGCAATATACGCATCTTAACCCTAGGTTTTTTCCCGGGCCAGATTTAGGGGGACATTTACTTTGCAGTGATAAGAGCAGAGAAGTGAGCCAGTGGAGAAGTTGCCCATGGCAACCAATCAGTATTGAAGTAACATCTATCATTTGCATACTATAAAATGATAGAGCTGCTGATTGGTTGATGGAGCCACTTCTCCACCGGCTCACTTCTTCCCTGGCAGTCTTATCACTGCTTATTAAATGTCCCCTTAAATCTGAAAGCTCTCTCTGTAGGTGTTTGAGAGTGTTTGTAGGAACATGAATTGGTAGCATCAGCCAGAGGTATAACACATGTGGAAGAATATTCATCTTGACAGCCGCTGTGTGACCGAACCAGGAGATAAACTGTTTGTCCCAGGTAGAAAGGTCCGATTTGATAGAAGTAAGCAATCTAGGGAAGTTGGCAGCATATAGTTGTGTATATGATCTGGTAAGATATATTCCCAGGCACTTAAGTTTACTGGGTTGCCTTCTAAAAGGATACTCGGCTTGTAGAAGATGGAGGTCTGAGTGTGGCATGTTTACATCTACATATGTAGCCACACTCATTGCGGCTACATCTGTGGTAAACGTGCACTCTCGGCACGGCTAGGTGCACCAGCACCTAGCTGTGCCAAGCTGCGGCATTTGCAGCTCCCATTCATGCAGAGATCTTTCTGCTGCTATATGAATAAGACTTATTAGTCGTTTTGTGCAGTCTGCCGCTTGCCTGTTGGGAATAAAGTCAACTTGATCTGGATGAACCAGGAGCAGCAGTATTGGTGCTAGATGGGTAGCAAGTATTTTTTTTTTTTAATAAAGTAATTTTTATTCAGTAGTCTGGAGAATAAGGTACAGACATTGCAGAGCATCATCATATCACAAACAATACATCAAATTGTCTTGAATCAGAGTCACATTTTGAGCGAAGCTTACAGCAATGAAATATCAGGTCAATTTCAAGAGGTAATATACAAGGATTTCCTATTGTTTGGACCATTAGGGTCTGCAAAATCCGTAGCCAACTATATTAGTCTCCATTAACTTTTATATTTACACCCGTAAACTAAACAGCAAGAAAAAAAACAAAAAAAAAAACAAAAAAAAAACACAGAAGCAGAGTGAGAAGGAGTCATCCGATTCAGGACCACATTAGTCATACATATAAGTAGGCGAACACGCGAACACGCAGGGCCCAACCGCCAAACATCTCAGTATACATCAGTAACAGTAAGTTTTTGATATGTTAGCACTTCAGTGCCCACTATATTTGGGGAACCAGGTGAGAATGGGGGGAGTCTATCCATGGAGACCAAACCTTTTCAAACTTGGCTGATGCGTTTTGTTTCATATAGACGTATCTTTCCTTAATTATTGTGTCGTTAATTAAGGTCTTAAGTGCAGATATTAACGGGCCTTTAGGGGCCATCCACATCCTTGCAATGCAAACCTTAGCCAAGGCACATACACTGAGAGCATAGAGACCCACTGAAACAGACACAGAAGTAGAGCATCCCATCCCCAAAATACAGAATTGTGGGGTAAGCAGTCCGCCAGTCACTCCCGTACTCTCCAGAATTGACCTGACCCCCAACCAGAACACCCTCAACCTCAGGCAATCCCACACTAGATGCCAGAATGTTCCCACCGCCCCCCCCGCACTTAGGACAAAGGCCAGATCTGCCCGTCCCAAAAGTAGCCAGCCTAGCTGGAGTCATATATGTTCTGTGTAAAATGAAGAATTGAATCTGTTGATATCTGAGTGATTTGGTAACCCTGGCAGGGTTTTCCAGAGCAAGGACCCAGTCCTCCTCAGTTATCAGACCCAAATCCTCCTCCCATTTTCCACGGAGACGTGTCAAAGGGTCCGTATGGAGCTTGGTAAGTAGATATCCATACGCAAGGGAGACCATCTTAGCCCGACCCAAAGCAGCCACAAA
This sequence comes from Pseudophryne corroboree, assembly GCF_028390025.1. Lineage (NCBI taxonomy): Eukaryota > Metazoa > Chordata > Amphibia > Anura > Myobatrachidae > Pseudophryne > Pseudophryne corroboree. The sequence continues at coordinate 185,499,040 of NC_086445.1, forward strand.
GGTCTTGATGGGGAATGGGAGGATTCGTGGGGGGGATTCAGCAAATTGGGACTGGAGGGCGTGACGAAGCTGGAGATATCTGAAGAAGTAAGAATTGGGTAGGTCAAACTCATCTCTCAGTTGTTGAAAGGATTTAAGTAAATTATCTAGGTAGAGTTGAGAGATAGAAATCACCGATCTAGGGGCCCATACCTCCCGCCCCTCAAGTGCATGCAATTCAGGGAGCCAGTCAGAGTACCATAAGGGGGTATCTGGGTCCAGGCCATCGTACCTCAAGAGGTCTCTCAGGGCCCGCCATATCTTTAAGGCCTGGAAAATGATAAGGGGAAGAAACCTAGCTATGCTCCCACTCAGTAGCACCTGCATAGGAGAGAGGTGGGGAAAGTAACAATGAATAAACTCACAATGCAAAGAGTCAGCCCCAGAGTTTTGTGCCCATACAGTGATATGAGTCAGCTGAGCAGCGAAGTAATACATCTGAAAGTTAGGCAGAGCCAGGCCGCCGTCAGATCGCTGTCTGGTAAGGGTATTTAGCTGTATCCTAGGTCGTTTATTAGCCCATATCAGTGAGGACAGAACGCTATTCAATTTCCTAAAGAATATTGGATAAATATACACCGGGGACTGGAGAATAATGTATAAGAGTTTGGGCAGTATAATCATTTTAATGAGATTAACCCTGCCAGACACCGTCAGTGGAAGCTTACACCAAGTCTTGGATTTGCCCATGACCCACTGCATGGTCGGGTCCAGATTCAGAGGGACAAAATCTGAGGGGTCGTTAGTTATTTGGATTCCGAGGTACTTAAATTGTACCGTCCAACATAATGGCAGGGGGATTTTGGAAACAGTAGGAGGGGGGCCTATGACTGGCATAATGTATGATTTAGGCCAGTTAATTCTAAGACCCGAATGATCTCCAAAGTTCTCTATCACACGCAGCAGAATGGGCATTGACTTGGTGTAATCCTGCAAAAACAACAACATGTCATCGGCATAAAGAGCTATTCTATCCTCACGTGAACCTGTACAAATTCCCACAATATCTGGGTGTGATCTTATCAAGCAGGCCAGGGGCTCGATGGCCAAGGCAAACAGCGTGGGGGACAGGGGGCAGCCCTGTCTAGTACCACGGGTCAATTGAAAAGAGGGGGATACATAGCCGTTCACCAAGATCCTGGCACTCGGATGTTGATACAGTAATTTAATCCATCTTATAAAATTGGGTCCAAAGCCCATACAAGCCATCACCTCCCATAAATAAGTCCATTCAATGCTGTCAAAGGCCTTGGCCGCGTCTAACGAGACCACAGCCGAGACAGAAGGGGAGTCGTGTGGGAGTTGTAAAATGGTATACAGTCTACGTAGATTGATAGACGTGGACTTTCCTGGCATGAAGCCAGTCTGGTCCGGGTGAATGAGGGAGGTGATCACTGTGTTAAGCCGTACTGCCAATATCTTTGCCAGGATCTTAGCATCGGTGGGAATCAGGGATATCGGCCTATAGGAGTCTGGAGACCTAGGGTCCTTACCGGGTTTTGGGATCACTATTATAACTGCCTCTGACATGGAGGGGGGGAGTTCGTTACTGGCAAATATATCTAAGTATAGGGCATGAAGCCTGGGCCCAAAAAAATCAACATGATTTTTGTATACCTCGGAGGGAATTCCGTCACAACCCGGAGCCTTGCCTTTAGGGGACATACCAATGGCCGCAGTCACCTCTTCGAGCGTCAAAGGCGCCTCCAGCAGCTCACAGGCTTCAGAGGAGAGTGCGGGCAGCGGAACACCCCTCAGGTAATATGAAAGATCTGAAGTAGAGCATGTCAATTGTGAGTTATAAACCTCAGAGAAATAAGATCGGAACAACAGCGCAATGTCCGGTGTGGTGTCAACAAAAGAGCCATCCGCACCGGACATTTGGGTGATCGTAGTCCCAGGACGATCGTAATGTATAAGACGGGCCAGGAGGCCCCCCGTCCTATCAGCCTGCATATAAATATTAGTAGCCTTAAAAAGGAGGGATCGAGAGTTTTTATCAGACAGGTGGGCCAACCAAGCCGACTGAGCCACTAGCCAGCGTGTCTTTGTCGCGGGGGCGCCGTCGGACAAATATTGGGACTCTAGTTCCCTAGCGTCCCTTTCAAGGGCCTGTTCTCTCTCCCTAGAGGACATTTTATGAGCCGCTATACGTCCAATATATGAACCTCTCAAGAACGCCTTGAATGAATCCCAAACTACTGTACCCGGGGCAGACCCTACATTGTCGCTAAAGTAACCCCCCCACTGAGTCTCCAGATCACCGCAGTCCCCCAGCTGGGTCAGCCAAGAGGGGTGCAGTTTCCAATAAGAGTGCCCCCTCTGACTTTCCACAGCAAGAGTCCTCAACAGAGGGGAGTGGTCAGAGACCCCTCGAGCCTCGTAGTGGACGTCAATAATCCCAGGGACGAGGGCGGGGGACACCAACATCAGGTCAATCCTGGAGGAGCCATGAGTGCTGGAAAAACAGGAGAACTGACGGACCGCAGGGTGACGAAGCCTCCACACATCTACCCACTGCAAACTATTCAAAAAAATCAGCAAACTTGGTAGGACCACCACCCGCCAGTGCAGCCTGTGGGGAGTGCCATCGGTCCAAAGACAAATCCAGGACGTTATTAAAATCGCCCAAGAAAATCACTGGGGTGGTAGGGGAAGGAGCTATGAAAGAAGCAGCTTGCTGCAGCACAGCTTATGAGAAAGGAGGGGGGACATACACCGCTAAAATGTAGTAGGGCTGGGAGCTCAGCTTACACTCCATAAATACAAATCTTCCATATGGGTCAGTTTTAATCGATAACAACTCAAATTGCACTGACTTTTTAATCAGAACGGAGACACCCCTAGAAAAGGAGGAGTGAGAGGCATGGTAAGCCCAACCCACCCAGGCGCGTCGTAAGGACAGTAACCTATGTCCCTCCAAGTGGGTCTCACTGAGGCATGCAATATACGGGTCATATTTCTTAATCATATTCAGAATCAAAGATCGTTTGATTTTGTTATTCAGACCTCGGACATTCCATGCCAGAAATTTTAGATTAATCATGACTCCATGTAAGCTCTATGTACCACCCGGATGGACCTCTCCCAAAATACATCTTGAGAATCAGCATTATTAACACCAGCAACACATGACGTATATGAGCCCTGCGTTGTAAGCCATTGCATCTGAAATATGAAACATCCTTGCCTCAGAAAATACTTAAATAAGAAAAATAACAAACTAAAGAAAGAAAACCGAAAACAGCAAAAGGAGGCGCAACTAGCAGCTTCCCAGCTAACCATTCCCTCCCCGTACACCACCCCAAACTCCGACATACTTATATCCCGAACAATCAACCCAAACTACCAAGCGCTAGGAAGGCCTAGATTCTCAACTGAACCTCTAACCCTCTCTAACCAACACCACTTGGACGTAAAAGTCTTGAGCCACCAATGCAAAGGAGGGGGGCTCCCCGAACTGTGATCGTTGCCTCCGGTAGACCAGGCCCCAGGCTCTTCAACGCAGGAGATCAGTCCGGAGCCAGTTGCCGAGCACCCGGCGCAAATCTGTCCAACCATTGAGCCGCCTCTCTAGGGGAATTAAAAAACTTGGTCTCCCCATCCGCCACAACCCGGAGCCTTGAAGGAAACAGCATGGAGTACGAAATGTTGAGGTCTCGCAGACGCCGTTTAATGGGCATAAACTGGGCTCGGTCCTTCTGGACGTCTGCGGCAAAGTCCGGGAAGGCCGATACCTTGACTCCATTGCGGACCAACGGGCCCTTCGTGCGACCTAAGCGGAGAACCGAGTCACGGTCCTTATAGTGCAGGAATTTAGCGATGAAGGTGCGAGGAGGGGCACCAGGAGGTAGCGGCCGAGATGGTATCCTATGTGCTCGCTCCACCGTGAAATGGGCGGTAAAGGACTCAGCGCCATACATCTCTTTAAGCCAGGATTCGAGGAAGTCCTCCGGCTGCGAACCCTCTTCTCTTTCAGGCAGGCCTACAAATCTGACGTTGTTCCTGCGCAGCCGTCCCTCCATGTCCAGAAGCTTGGTCTGAAGGGAGGAAACCTGCTGGGTCACCGTGGATACGGACTGCTTCAGGGGGCCACACAAATCTTCCAGATTAGAGACCCGTGTCTCCGCCTCACCCACTCTCTCTCGGATACGTTGAACATCTTGGCGGAGCAAGGAGAGATCACACTGCACCTTCTCCATCTTATCGGAGAGACGCTGTTCACTGCCAGCTATAGCCTCCAGCACTTGTTGAATAGACGGCGCCTCTGCTGCCTCCGGTGAATTGGCAGCAGACTCGGGAGGGGAGGTCGAGTGTGTTGGAGAGGCTCCATGAGAAGGAGCCGGTGTTACCCTGAGGTTGGGTTGTCTGGTAAATCTTTCTAGTTTGGCCGCGGCCGCACTCTGGCCGCCCTTAACCATATTGGACAGGAGCAGTCACACTCACCCCACAGTAGGGTTACAGTATAGGATTGTAATTAGAAGGCGGCTGCAGCAAGGTTGCGTATAATCAGTGGCGGGCACCAACCGTGTCCGGTCTGTAGGTCAGAGTATCTATGATAGGAAGCACAGGGTCGTGTAAAAGTAACAGTACGGACGGAAATATCCTGCAGTAAATGCCGGGAGGCAAAAGTAGGATAGTGGTACGCAGTACACTGTAGGGTATTAGTGCAGCACAGCAGTGTAGTCAGTTCCAATCTATATGCAACTCCTGTGTGGTAGAATGGAAGGGCTGTGCAGTGGAAATAGCTGACTTTGTCTCCAATCTCAGGTGGATTTTAACATAGTTATTAGGAGAGTAAGAATAGGAGAGGGCAACATGCAGTAAGGACCCAGTGTGCAGAGACAGTTCACAGGGCACATCAGATAAATGCAGCCTTTCCAAGCGTAGATGTCAGCCCAGAGCAGTGGGGCCGTTTGTATAACTTCTCCCAAAATGGCCGCAGTGTCCCTTCCCCTTCCCTAGGAGTACCTGCTTCTTCTTCTTCTCCTCCGGGTATCGGGGCTCCGGGCCGCAGCCTGTCAGGGAGAGGAGAGGCAGCTTCCACCTCCCAGTCGTCCCGGGGTGCTTGTCAGCAGCGGCAGCCCGCCGCCCGAGCTCCGGGGCGTCCCACGGCCGAGGGCGCCGAAATTGAGGCCGGGGATCCGGAGGAGGCACAGGCCGCAGGGCCGGAAGTTAGCCGACGCCGTCCCACGAGTCCCGGAGACTGCAGAAAAGGATGCCCGCCGGTGCCCAGCAGTGTGAGGGAGATATTCAGCCTGGGTAGGGACACCAGAGGGGTCAGGATGGGTTAAAGGATTGCTGTAGTCGGGGAGCTCCCAAGATCCGCACCCTACTCCTTAGCTGCCGTGGCCACGCCCCCGTGTGTAGCAAGTATTTTAGCAAAAAGCATTATGTCAACATCCAAGTGAGACTGGCTTGTAGTTTTCCATTTCCACAGGGTCGCGCTGTGGCTTTGTAATCACTATTATATTGGCTCTGGTGGTACCATCATTAAGTGAGCCATAGTAACAGTTTTTTGGGATGTTCTGCACAGCTCCCTTTAGACAGCTGTGTGGTCTAGCCCTCCAGACCTCTGAATTAGTGCCAGCTCTGACAAATCATTTTCTCTAAAACTTTTAGTTGGGTAAAAGGTATATACAGAATAATGAGTTGGGTAATAAGTTAGTTAAGAATAATTTAGTTGGGTAAAAAGGTATATACAGAATAATGATGATACCGAAGAAGAAATTAAAGTACCCCTAATATACTGTAGAAAGCGCAGTGCATTACCCAAAATTCCAAACTAGAAATTAGAAAACACACCTAATCCCTTAACAAGCAAGGTCACATCAGGAGTATTTGGGGGTATAGTAGAGAATCTTATCAGACCATTTCTTTTTTTGTTGTTTTCATGCTACACTTTGCATATACATAGTGCGTTCATGTTTGTTAAAGGGAGTATTTATTCTTTATTACAGAGCCACTTTAATTTGCTATTAACAGTAAGAAGACTGAACAAACAAACAAACAAACAAACAAAGTATCTTAGAAAGATAGAACTTCCCAAGATTATTAACATAGTCAACAAATTAACAATTCTTCATAGAATCAAGTGGCACAATCCTGGCAAGCATAAGTCTGTATGAGAGACTGGGTTTCACATTATTATGTGTATTAAGATACATTAATACCTGAGTGCTTGAAAGCTGGCACAGAACCACGTTTGCATTGTTTTGTTTTCACGCTGTTTCCATGATAAAATTAAAACAGTCAGTGTGAACTTATAGAACTTATTACTTAACTATGGCCTGGTTCAGAGATGTACGCAAAGCAGGGTTATTTGCAGTTCAGCGATTACATACCTCCCAACATGACCCTCTCCAGAAGGGACACAATGCTCTGCTTCTGGACTTTTCTCTTATTGTATGATTACCGGCACCTGTGTTGTACAGGTTAATGTATAAGGAAGGTTTTTCAGCACAGGTGATGGTAATCTTACATTAAGAGGGAAGGCCAGGAGCAGAGCATTCTGTCCCTCCTGAAGAAGGTCATGTTGGGAGGTATGCGCTTATCAGTCTGCGCATATAGGTTACACTGCAAATGTTCTGTGATGGTTCTGCGATAGCAGTCACAGAAAGGATTTAATCGCAAAGTGTTTGACAGTCAGGGACCGTTCGGGGAGATAACAGGGAGTGGTGGCAAAAACGCAGGCATGTTGCGACTGTTTTGTGGTCTGTGATCCTGTACGCAGCTGCAATGTCTCCGGCATCTTACTTCCTGTGGCCATGCCTGCCAACCACAGCACTAATAGGAACTTTGATAATCACTGAGATGCTGCACCTGTAGTGATACATCGGTGGATATATCAATACAAATCTAGGCAGCTGCAGCATTTGCATTTTTTCGCACAGTCACTGCAGCTGCAAAAGTATTTTCATACATCTCAGAATCAGGGCTGACAAGGCAAGTGAGGGATTGTTAACGAGATTCTAACATGTGGAGACTGACAAGTGCTGACAAAAGCTTGATTCAGAGATTGACAAATTTGCAAGCAGCTTTGCATTTTAGTCCAATCTGAAGGAGGGACATGCAGGCAGTAGTGTCACAGCAGCAGCCTCTCTCCCCAACAGAGCACACGCAGAGGCAGTCAGTCCTCTCTCCCTGTGTGATGTTGCTCTCACTGGCGTCCCCTGTACGGACCATGCGGTATTATATACGCTTAACTATTTTCAAATGGGGGGATGTGGTCACACGTCTTGCATTGGTCTCGCGTTGTGGTCACACGCAGGGCCGGTGCTAGGGTGTTCGGCGCCCTCCTGCAAACTATAAATTTTGCGCCCTACTACTGCCGCATCATAGTCATTGCCCCAAATTTAGTAGGCCTTAAAAGGTGATAATGTGAAGATGGATAAAGTACCAGCCAATCAGCTCCTAACTGACATGTTACAGTATGTGTTTGAAAAATGACAGTTAGAGTAGGAGCTGGTTGGCTGGTACTTTATCACAATTTATCCGTCTCCACTTAATCACTTTAAGGCTTACTACAGGGGGGGATGGGGGGGGGGGGTGACAATGAGAGGTAGAGAGTGACCAGCAGAGGGTGAAAAGAGAGAGGGGGTGAGAGTCAGTGGGTGACAGGAGAGAGAGGTGACAGGAAAATGGTGATAATCACTGGGTGACAGGAGAGATAGGTGATGGGGAGGCAGTGACGTGCAGAGAGGTGAGGCAGGAGGGCAGAGCCTTTCCTGTCATACTAACATATAAGACAAAGTCAGACTCCGTGTCGACATCTGTGTCTGCCATCTGAGGTAGCGGGCGTTTTTGAGCCCCTGATGACCTTTGAGACGCCTGGGCAGGCGCGGGCTGAGAAGCCGGCTGTCCCACAGCTGTTACGTCATCCAGCCTTCTATGTAAGGAGTTGACACTGTCGGTTAATACCTTCCACCTATCCATCCACTCTGGTGTCGGCCCCACAGGGGGCGACATCACATTTATCGGCATCTGCTCCGCCTCCACATATCCTCCTCAAACATGTCGACACAGCCGTACCGACACACCGCACACACACAGGGAATGCTCTGACTGAGGACAGGACCCCACAAAGTCCTTTGGGGAGACAGAGAGAGAGTATGCCAGCACACACCAGAGCACTATATAATGCAGGGATTAACACTATAACTGAGTGATTTTTTCCCAATAGCTGCTTGTATACACAATATTGCACCTAAATTTAGTGCCCCCCCTCTCTTTTTAACCCTTTGAGCCTGAAAACTACAGGGGAGAGCCTGGGGAGCTGTCTTCCAGCTGCACTGTGAAGAGAAAATGGCGCCAGTGTGCTGAGGGAGATAGCCCCGCCCCTTTTTCGGCGGACTTCTCCCGCTTTTTTGTGGAATTCTGGCAGGGGTATTTTTCACATATATAGCCTCTGGGACTATATATTGTGATATTTAGCCAGCCAAGGTGTTTTATATTGCTGCTCAGGGCGCCCCCCCCAGCGCCCTGCACCCATCAGTGACCGGAGTGTGAGGTGTGCATGAGGAGCAATGGCGCACAGCTGCAGTGCTGTGCGCTACCTTGTTGAAGACTGAAGTCTTCTGCCGCCGATTTTCCGGACCACTTCTTGCTTCTGGCTCTGTAAGGGGGACGGCGGCGCGGCTCCGGGACCGAACGATCGAAGTCGGGTCCTGTGTTCGATTCCTCTGGAGCTAATGGTGTCCAGTAGCCTAAGAAGCCCAAGCTAGCTGCAAGCAGGTAGGTTCGCTTCTTCTCCCCTTAGTCCCTCGTAGCAGAGAGTCTGTTGCCAGCAGATCTCACTGTAAAATAAAAAACCTAAAATATATACTTTCTTTCTAGGAGCTCAGGAGAGCCCCTAGTGTGCATCCAGCTCAGCCGGGCACAAGATTCTAACAGAGGTCTGGAGGAGGGTCATAGTGGGAGGAGCCAGTGCACACCAGGTAGTCCTAAAGCTTTCTTTAGTTGTGCCCAGTCTCCTGCGGAGCCGCTATTCCCATGGTCCTTACGGAGTCCCAGCATCCACTTAGGACGTCAGAGAAATACAAATAAGACATAAGAAATATCTTTTTGTATTATTCTAATAATTTTTATAGTCAAAACTCTGAAGTAAAAAGTCTGTGGAAGGTACGAAAGTGCCGCCCCCGCCTATCTTTTCCGCACATCTCTGATCAAAACTCACCAGATTTCCAGCAGTATATACTGCTGCACCTGTGTATAATGCCCACATGAACCCTAGGGCTCATATATTGTGTAAATCTGGCTCTGGTACTAGATAGTGCCACCTGAGCAATTTACCTCACCGAACGTCCACCTGCAGGTGGCAGATTTTACAGGGCGTACTGCAACTTCTAGTTAAATCCGTCTACTTGCCTGAGACAAAACGTTAGAGCTTCTCATTCCCCATCCACTACAAAGAGCTAAATTTGGAGCAAGAGGAGGGGAGCAGAAGATCCTACAAATCCCTCGCCAGGTACATTTTGTGAAATGTAGCCCACAGGCTACAATAACTATTGCTATCTGAAGATGGTGTCAGCTACTGGAGCCATATAACTCCTGAAAACATTGGTCAATTGCTACAAATACTTCCATATCCTTTACTATTATCATCATTTACTTGTATGGCACAACAAAGGGTTTGCACTACCCAGGGCCGGCTCGCGGCATGTTCGACTCGAGCGGCCGCGCGCTGGCGCCGCCATGTCGGAGCCTGGAGCCGGCCCTGATCTCCCCTGCTGTCCTCCCGCTTGTTAGTGAGCTGTGTGCGCTATGCGGCGCCAGCGTCTGATGTCAGACACCGGCACCGCACAGCGTGCACAGTTCTGTGTCAGACAGCGGCGCGCACAGCAGCACTCCCCCTCCCTCGGCACGGCAGGTACTGGGGGCATATGTGGCACTGTGGGGGGCATTTATCTGGCACTGTGGGGGGCATTTATCTGGCACAGTGGGGGCATTCATGTATCTGGCACTGTGGGGGGCATTCATTTATCTGGCACTGTGGGGGGCATTTATCTGTGCACTGTGAGGGGGCATTAATGTATCTGGCACTGTGGGGGCATTTCTGGCACTGTGGGGTCATGTATCTATCTGGGACTGTGGGGGCATATCTGGCACTGGGGGGGGCATTAATGTATCTGGCACTGTGGGGGACATTTATCTGGCACTGTGGGGGGCATTTATCTGGCACTGTGGGGGGCATTCATTTATCTGGCACTGTGGGGGGGCATTAATGTATCTGGCACTGTGGTGGCATTTATCTGTGCACTGTGAGGGGGCATTAATGTATCTGGCACTGTGGGGGCATTTCTGGCACTGTGGGGTCATGTATCTATCTGGGTCTGTGGGGGCATATCTGGCACTGGGGGGGCATTGATGTATCTGGCACTGTGGCGGCATTTATCTGGCACTGTGATCGGGCATTAATGTATCTGGCACTGTGGGGGCATTTATCTGGCACTGTGAGGGGGCATTAATGTATCTGGCACTGTGGGGTCATTTATCTATCTGGGACTGTGGGGGCATATCTGGCACTGTGGGGGGCATTTATATATCTGGCACTGTGGGGGGTATTTATGTATCTGGCACTGTGGGGGGCATTTATGTATCTGGCACTGTGGGGGGCATTTATGTATCTGGCACTGTGGGGACAATTATGTTTCTCGCACTGCTGGGGGGGCATGTCATGTGCATTTGGCACTGCTGGGGGGGCATGTCATGTGCATTTGGCACTGCTGGGGGGCATGTCATGTGCATCTGGCACGACTGGGGGGCATGTCGTGTGCATCTGGCACGGCTGGGGGTCATGTCGTGTCTAGCTGGCACGGCTGGGGGGCATATCATGTAGTGTTCCCATGTCTCAGTGCAATACCTGGCGCAAAGTGTCTAACGTGCTCTGCCTGGCGCAAAGTGTCTAACGTGCTCTGCCTGGCGCAAAGTGTCTAACGTGCTCTGCCTGGTGCAAAGTGTCTAACGTGCTCTGCCTGGTGCAAAGTGTCTAACGTGCTCTGCCTGGTGCAAAGTGTCTTAACGTGCTCTACCTGTCGCAGTGTGTATAGGAGGTTCTACCTGGTGCAATGTGTATTAGCTGCACTACTGTGTGGTGTAATGCGAATTGCCACTATTATGTGGCCACGCCCCTTCCCCACGAAGCAACGCCCCTAAATTTTTGATGTGCGCCTTCGGCGCGCAAGGTCCATGATTTTGAACGAAGCAACAAGCATTACAGTATGTACATAATTTTGCCCTTCTAACTTAAATATGTGCCCTCCCAAATGCAAAATGTGCGCTCCCCGTGATCAGCACCCCTGCCCTAAAAAAATCCTAGAGTGAACACTATCATGTGTAGCTGGCACTGCTGGGGG